>NW_027102381.1:346551-693103 GCF_035609145.1 Eleutherodactylus coqui
CCAGGGTTGTCTCTTAGAAGGCCACCCACACACAATAATGCATCTTTAAGGACTGTCCACTTCCATGGTCATCCTCTTCATAGGCCAGTCACCTTAAAGTATTGCCAATTTTAAAGGTCTGTAAGCTTCCCAGGTCCACCTCTTAAAGGGCCAGTACACTTAAAATGCTGTTGTTTCAAGGGTTTGTACACAACCCTGGTCAACCTCTTAAAGGACATAATTCCCTAAATTTGTCACCTCTTCAAGGGTTTGTCCACTTCTAGGGTCTGCCTCTTAAAGGGCCAGTCCGCAAAACATGTCACATGTTCAAGTGGCTTTCCACTTCATAAGCCACATTGACATTTCCAAAGGTCTGTCCATTCCCAAGGTTGTCTCTTAGAAGGCCACCCACACACAATAATGCATCTTTAAGGACTGTCCACTTCCATGGTCATCCTCTTCATAGGCCAGTCACCTTAAAGTATTGCCAATTTTAAAGGTCCGTAAGCTTCCCAGGTCCACCTCTTAAAGGGCCAGTACACTTAAAATGCTGTTGTTTTGAGGGTTTGTACACAACCCTGGTCAACCTCTTAAAGGACATAATTCCCTAAATTTGTCACCTCTTCAAGGGTTTGTCCACTTCTAGGGTCTGCCTCTTAAAGGGCCAGTCCGCAAAACATGTCACATGTTCAAGTGGCTTTCCACTTCATAAGCCACATTGACATTTCCAAAGGTCTGTCCATTCCCAGGGTTGTCTCTTAGAAGGCCACCCACACACAATAATGCATCTTTAAGGACTGTCCACTTCCATGGTCATCCTCTTCATAGGCCAGTCACCTTAAAGTATTGCCAATTTTAAAGGTCCGTAAGCTTCCCAGGTCCACCTCTTAAAGGGCCAGTACACTTGAAATGCTGTTGTTTTGAGGGTTTGTACACAACCCTGGTCAACCTCTTAAAGGACATAATTCCCTAAATTTGTCACCTCTTCAAGGGTTTGTCCACTTCTAGGGTCTGCCTCTTAAAGGGCCAGTCCGCAAAACATGTCACATGTTCAAGTGGCTTTCCACTTCATAAGCCACATTGACATTTCCAAAGGTCTGTCCATTCCCAGGGTTGTCTCTTAGAAGGCCACCCACACACAATAATGCATCTTTAAGGACTGTCCACTTCCATGGTCATCCTCTTCATAGGCCAGTCACCTTAAAGTATTGCCAATTTTAAAGGTCTGTAAGCTTCCCAGGTCCACCTCTTAAAGGGCCAGTACACTTAAAATGCTGTTGTTTCAAGGGTTTGTACACAACCCTGGTCAACCTCTTAAAGGACATAATTCCCTAAATTTGTCACCTCTTCAAGAGTTTGTCCACTTCTAGGGTCTGCCTCTTAAAGGGCCAGTCCGCAAAACATGTCACATGTTCAAGTGGCTTTCCACTTCATAAGCCACATTGACATTTCCAAAGGTCTGTCCATTCCCAGGGTTGTCTCTTAGAAGGCCACCCACACACAATAATGCATCTTTAAGGACTGTCCACTTCCATGGTCATCCTCTTCATAGGCCAGTCACCTTAAAGTATTGCCAATTTTAAAGGTCTGTAAGCTTCCCAGGTCCACCTCTTAAAGGGCCAGTACACTTAAAATGCTGTTGTTTCGAGGGTTTGTACACAACCCTGGTCAACCTCTTAAAGGACATAATTCCCTAAATTTGTCACCTCTTCAAGGGTTTGTCCACTTCTAGGGTCTGCCTCTTAAAGGGCCAGTCCGCAAAACATGTCACATGTTCAAGTGGCTTTCCACTTCATAAGCCACATTGACATTTCCAAAGGTCTGTCCATTCCCAGGGTTGTATCTTAGAAGGCCACCCACACACAATAATGCATCTTTAAGGACTGTCCACTTCCATGGTCATCCTCTTCATAGGCCAGTCACCTTAAAGTATTGCCAATTTTAAAGGTCTGTAAGCTTCCCAGGTCCACCTCTTAAAGGGCCAGTACACTTAAAATGCTGTTGTTTCAAGGGTTTGTACACAACCCTGGTCAACCTCTTAAAGGACATAATTCCCTAAATTTGTCACCTCTTCAAGGGTTTGTCCACTTCTAGGGTCTGCCTCTTAAAGGGCCAGTCCGCAAAACATGTCACATGTTCAAGTGGCTTTCCACTTCATAAGCCACATTGACATTTCCAAAGGTCTGTCCATTCCCAGGGTTGTCTCTTAGAAGGCCACCCACACACAATAATGCATCTTTAAGGACTGTCCACTTCCATGGTCATCGTCTTCATAGGCCAGTCACCTTAAAGTATTGCCAATTTTAAAGGTCCGTAAGCTTCCCAGGTCCACCTCTTAAAGGGCCAGTACACTTAAAATGCTGTTGTTTTGAGGGTTTGTACACAACCCTGGTCAACCTCTTAAAGGACATAATTCCCTAAATTTGTCACCTCTTCAAGGGTTTGTCCACTTCTAGGGTCTGCCTCTTAAAGGGCCAGTCCGCAAAACATGTCACATGTTCAAGTGGCTTTCCACTTCATAAGCCACATTGACATTTCCAAAGGTCTGTCCATTCCCAGGGTTGTATCTTAGAAGGCCACCCACACACAATAATGCATCTTTAAGGACTGTCCACTTCCATGGTCATCCTCTTCATAGGCCAGTCACCTTAAAGTATTGCCAATTTTAAAGGTCTGTAAGCTTCCCAGGTCCACCTCTTAAAGGGCCAGTACACTTAAAATGCTGTTGTTTCAAGGGTTTGTACACAACCCTGGTCAACCTCTTAAAGGACATAATTCCCTAAATTTGTCACCTCTTCAAGGGTTTGTCCACTTCTAGGGTCTGCCTCTTAAAGGGCCAGTCCGCAAAACATGTCACATGTTCAAGTGGCTTTCCACTTCATAAGCCACATTGACATTTCCAAAGGTCTGTCCATTCCCAGGGTTGTCTCTTAGAAGGCCACCCACACACAATAATGCATCTTTAAGGACTGTCCACTTCCATGGTCATCGTCTTCATAGGCCAGTCACCTTAAAGTATTGCCAATTTTAAAGGTCCGTAAGCTTCCCAGGTCCACCTCTTAAAGGGCCAGTACACTTAAAATGCTGTTGTTTTGAGGGTTTGTACACAACCCTGGTCAACCTCTTAAAGGACATAATTCCCTAAATTTGTCACCTCTTCAAGGGTTTGTCCACTTCTAGGGTCTGCCTCTTAAAGGGCCAGTCCGCAAAACATGTCACATGTTCAAGTGGCTTTCCACTTCATAAGCCACATTGACATTTCCAAAGGTCTGTCCATTCCCAGGGTTGTCTCTTAGAAGGCCACCCACACACAATAATGCATCTTTAAGGACTGTCCACTTCCATGGTCATCCTCTTCATAGGCCAGTCACCTTAAAGTATTGCCAATTTTAAAGGTCCGTAAGCTTCCCAGGTCCACCTCTTAAAGGGCCAGTACACTTAAAATGCTGTTGTTTTGAGGGTTTGTACACAACCCTGGTCAACCTCTTAAAGGACATAATTCCCTAAATTTGTCACCTCTTCAAGGGTTTGTCCACTTCTAGGGTCTGCCTCTTAAAGGGCCAGTCCGCAAAACATGTCACATGTTCAAGTGGCTTTCCACTTCATAAGCCACATTGACATTTCCAAAGGTCTGTCCATTCCCAGGGTTGTCTCTTAGAAGGCCACCCACACACAATAATGCATCTTTAAGGACTGTCCACTTCCATGGTCATCCTCTTCATAGGCCAGTCACCTTAAAGTATTGCCAATTTTAAAGGTCTGTAAGCTTCCCAGGTCCACCTCTTAAAGGGCCAGTACACTTAAAATGCTGTTGTTTCAAGGGTTTGTACACAACCCTGGTCAACCTCTTAAAGGACATAATTCCCTAAATTTGTCACCTCTTCAAGGGTTTGTCCACTTCTAGGGTCTGCCTCTTAAAGGGCCAGTCCGCAAAACATGTCACATGTTCAAGTGGCTTTCCACTTCATAAGCCACATTGACATTTCCAAAGGTCTGTCCATTCCCAGGGTTGTCTCTTAGAAGGCCACCCACACACAATAATGCATCTTTAAGGACTGTCCACTTCCATGGTCATCCTCTTCATAGGCCAGTCACCTTAAAGTATTGCCAATTTTAAAGGTCCGTAAGCTTCCCAGGTCCACCTCTTAAAGGGCCAGTACACTTGAAATGCTGTTGTTTTGAGGGTTTGTACACAACCCTGGTCAACCTCTTAAAGGACATAATTCCCTAAATTTGTCACCTCTTCAAGGGTTTGTCCACTTCTAGGGTCTGCCTCTTAAAGGGCCAGTCCGCAAAACATATCACATGTTCAAGTGGCTTTCCACTTCATAAGCCACATTGACATTTCCAAAGGTCTGTCCATTCCCAGGGTTGTCTCTTAGAAGGCCACCCACACACAATAATGCATCTTTAAGGACTGTCCACTTCCATGGTCATCCTCTTCATAGGCCAGTCACCTTAAAGTATTGCCAATTTTAAAGGTCTGTAAGCTTCCCAGGTCCACCTCTTAAAGGGCCAGTACACTTAAAATGCTGTTGTTTCAAGGGTTTGTACACAACCCTGGTCAACCTCTTAAAGGACATAATTCCCTAAATTTGTCACCTCTTCAAGGGTTTGTCCACTTCTAGGGTCTGCCTCTTAAAGGGCCAGTCCGCAAAACATGTCACATGTTCAAGTGGCTTTCCACTTCATAAGCCACATTGACATTTCCAAAGGTCTGTCCATTCCCAGGGTTGTCTCTTAGAAGGCCACCCACACACAATAATGCATCTTTAAGGACTGTCCACTTCCATGGTCATCCTCTTCATAGGCCAGTCACCTTAAAGTATTGCCAATTTTAAAGGTCTGTAAGCTTCCCAGGTCCACCTCTTAAAGGGCCAGTACACTTAAAATGCTGTTGTTTCGAGGGTTTGTACACAACCCTGGTCAACCTCTTAAAGGACATAATTCCCTAAATTTGTCACCTCTTCAAGAGTTTGTCCACTTCTAGGGTCTGCCTCTTAAAGGGCCAGTCCGCAAAACATGTCACATGTTCAAGTGGCTTTCCACTTCATAAGCCACATTGACATTTCCAAAGGTCTGTCCATTCCCAGGGTTGTCTCTTAGAAGGCCACCCACACACAATAATGCATCTTTAAGGACTGTCCACTTCCATGGTCATCCTCTTCATAGGCCAGTCACCTTAAAGTATTGCCAATTTTAAAGGTCTGTAAGCTTCCCAGGTCCACCTCTTAAAGGGCCAGTACACTTAAAATGCTGTTGTTTCGAGGGTTTGTACACAACCCTGGTCAACCTCTTAAAGGACATAATTCCCTAAATTTGTCACCTCTTCAAGGGTTTGTCCACTTCTAGGGTCTGCCTCTTAAAGGGCCAGTCCGCAAAACATGTCACATGTTCAAGTGGCTTTCCACTTCATAAGCCACATTGACATTTCCAAAGGTCTGTCCATTCCCAGGGTTGTATCTTAGAAGGCCACCCACACACAATAATGCATCTTTAAGGACTGTCCACTTCCATGGTCATCCTCTTCATAGGCCAGTCACCTTAAAGTATTGCCAATTTTAAAGGTCTGTAAGCTTCCCAGGTCCACCTCTTAAAGGGCCAGTACACTTAAAATGCTGTTGTTTCAAGGGTTTGTACACAACCCTGGTCAACCTCTTAAAGGACATAATTCCCTAAATTTGTCACCTCTTCAAGGGTTTGTCCACTTCTAGGGTCTGCCTCTTAAAGGGCCAGTCCGCAAAACATGTCACATGTTCAAGTGGCTTTCCACTTCATAAGCCACATTGACATTTCCAAAGGTCTGTCCATTCCCAGGGTTGTCTCTTAGAAGGCCACCCACACACAATAATGCATCTTTAAGGACTGTCCACTTCCATGGTCATCGTCTTCATAGGCCAGTCACCTTAAAGTATTGCCAATTTTAAAGGTCCGTAAGCTTCCCAGGTCCACCTCTTAAAGGGCCAGTACACTTAAAATGCTGTTGTTTTGAGGGTTTGTACACAACCCTGGTCAACCTCTTAAAGGACATAATTCCCTAAATTTGTCACCTCTTCAAGGGTTTGTCCACTTCTAGGGTCTGCCTCTTAAAGGGCCAGTCCGCAAAACATGTCACATGTTCAAGTGGCTTTCCACTTCATAAGCCACATTGACATTTCCAAAGGTCTGTCCATTCCCAGGGTTGTATCTTAGAAGGCCACCCACACACAATAATGCATCTTTAAGGACTGTCCACTTCCATGGTCATCCTCTTCATAGGCCAGTCACCTTAAAGTATTGCCAATTTTAAAGGTCTGTAAGCTTCCCAGGTCCACCTCTTAAAGGGCCAGTACACTTAAAATGCTGTTGTTTCAAGGGTTTGTACACAACCCTGGTCAACCTCTTAAAGGACATAATTCCCTAAATTTGTCACCTCTTCAAGGGTTTGTCCACTTCTAGGGTCTGCCTCTTAAAGGGCCAGTCCGCAAAACATGTCACATGTTCAAGTGGCTTTCCACTTCATAAGCCACATTGACATTTCCAAAGGTCTGTCCATTCCCAGGGTTGTCTCTTAGAAGGCCACCCACACACAATAATGCATCTTTAAGGACTGTCCACTTCCATGGTCATCGTCTTCATAGGCCAGTCACCTTAAAGTATTGCCAATTTTAAAGGTCCGTAAGCTTCCCAGGTCCACCTCTTAAAGGGCCAGTACACTTAAAATGCTGTTGTTTTGAGGGTTTGTACACAACCCTGGTCAACCTCTTAAAGGACATAATTCCCTAAATTTGTCACCTCTTCAAGGGTTTGTCCACTTCTAGGGTCTGCCTCTTAAAGGGCCAGTCCGCAAAACATGTCACATGTTCAAGTGGCTTTCCACTTCATAAGCCACATTGACATTTCCAAAGGTCTGTCCATTCCCAGGGTTGTCTCTTAGAAGGCCACCCACACACAATAATGCATCTTTAAGGACTGTCCACTTCCATGGTCATCCTCTTCATAGGCCAGTCACCTTAAAGTATTGCCAATTTTAAAGGTCCGTAAGCTTCCCAGGTCCACCTCTTAAAGGGCCAGTACACTTAAAATGCTGTTGTTTTGAGGGTTTGTACACAACCCTGGTCAACCTCTTAAAGGACATAATTCCCTAAATTTGTCACCTCTTCAAGGGTTTGTCCACTTCTAGGGTCTGCCTCTTAAAGGGCCAGTCCGCAAAACATGTCACATGTTCAAGTGGCTTTCCACTTCATAAGCCACATTGACATTTCCAAAGGTCTGTCCATTCCCAGGGTTGTCTCTTAGAAGGCCACCCACACACAATAATGCATCTTTAAGGACTGTCCACTTCCATGGTCATCCTCTTCATAGGCCAGTCACCTTAAAGTATTGCCAATTTTAAAGGTCTGTAAGCTTCCCAGGTCCACCTCTTAAAGGGCCAGTACACTTAAAATGCTGTTGTTTCAAGGGTTTGTACACAACCCTGGTCAACCTCTTAAAGGACATAATTCCCTAAATTTGTCACCTCTTCAAGGGTTTGTCCACTTCTAGGGTCTGCCTCTTAAAGGGCCAGTCCGCAAAACATGTCACATGTTCAAGTGGCTTTCCACTTCATAAGCCACATTGACATTTCCAAAGGTCTGTCCATTCCCAGGGTTGTCTCTTAGAAGGCCACCCACACACAATAATGCATCTTTAAGGACTGTCCACTTCCATGGTCATCCTCTTCATAGGCCAGTCACCTTAAAGTATTGCCAATTTTAAAGGTCCGTAAGCTTCCCAGGTCCACCTCTTAAAGGGCCAGTACACTTGAAATGCTGTTGTTTTGAGGGTTTGTACACAACCCTGGTCAACCTCTTAAAGGACATAATTCCCTAAATTTGTCACCTCTTCAAGGGTTTGTCCACTTCTAGGGTCTGCCTCTTAAAGGGCCAGTCCGCAAAACATATCACATGTTCAAGTGGCTTTCCACTTCATAAGCCACATTGACATTTCCAAAGGTCTGTCCATTCCCAGGGTTGTCTCTTAGAAGGCCACCCACACACAATAATGCATCTTTAAGGACTGTCCACTTCCATGGTCATCCTCTTCATAGGCCAGTCACCTTAAAGTATTGCCAATTTTAAAGGTCTGTAAGCTTCCCAGGTCCACCTCTTAAAGGGCCAGTACACTTAAAATGCTGTTGTTTCAAGGGTTTGTACACAACCCTGGTCAACCTCTTAAAGGACATAATTCCCTAAATTTGTCACCTCTTCAAGGGTTTGTCCACTTCTAGGGTCTGCCTCTTAAAGGGCCAGTCCGCAAAACATGTCACATGTTCAAGTGGCTTTCCACTTCATAAGCCACATTGACATTTCCAAAGGTCTGTCCATTCCCAGGGTTGTCTCTTAGAAGGCCACCCACACACAATAATGCATCTTTAAGGACTGTCCACTTCCATGGTCATCCTCTTCATAGGCCAGTCACCTTAAAGTATTGCCAATTTTAAAGGTCCGTAAGCTTCCCAGGTCCACCTCTTAAAGGGCCAGTACACTTAAAATGCTGTTGTTTTGAGGGTTTGTACACAACCCTGGTCAACCTCTTAAAGGACATAATTCCCTAAATTTGTCACCTCTTCAAGGGTTTGTCCACTTCTAGGGTCTGCCTCTTAAAGGGCCAGTCCGCAAAACATGTCACATGTTCAAGTGGCTTTCCACTTCATAAGCCACATTGACATTTCCAAAGGTCTGTCCATTCCCAGGGTTGTCTCTTAGAAGGCCACCCACACACAATAATGCATCTTTAAGGACTGTCCACTTCCATGGTCATCCTCTTCATAGGCCAGTCACCTTAAAGTATTGCCAATTTTAAAGGTCCGTAAGCTTCCCAGGTCCACCTCTTAAAGGGCCAGTACACTTAAAATGCTGTTGTTTTGAGGGTTTGTACACAACCCTGGTCAACCTCTTAAAGGACATAATTCCCTAAATTTGTCACCTCTTCAAGGGTTTGTCCACTTCTAGGGTCTGCCTCTTAAAGGGCCAGTCCGCAAAACATGTCACATGTTCAAGTGGCTTTCCACTTCATAAGCCACATTGACATTTCCAAAGGTCTGTCCATTCCCAGGGTTGTCTCTTAGAAGGCCACCCACACACAATAATGCATCTTTAAGGACTGTCCACTTCCATGGTCATCCTCTTCATAGGCCAGTCACCTTAAAGTATTGCCAATTTTAAAGGTCTGTAAGCTTCCCAGGTCCACCTCTTAAAGGGCCAGTACACTTAAAATGCTGTTGTTTCAAGGGTTTGTACACAACCCTGGTCAACCTCTTAAAGGACATAATTCCCTAAATTTGTCACCTCTTCAAGGGTTTGTCCACTTCTAGGGTCTGCCTCTTAAAGGGCCAGTCCGCAAAACATGTCACATGTTCAAGTGGCTTTCCACTTCATAAGCCACATTGACATTTCCAAAGGTCTGTCCATTCCCAGGGTTGTCTCTTAGAAGGCCACCCACACACAATAATGCATCTTTAAGGACTGTCCACTTCCATGGTCATCCTCTTCATAGGCCAGTCACCTTAAAGTATTGCCAATTTTAAAGGTCCGTAAGCTTCCCAGGTCCACCTCTTAAAGGGCCAGTACACTTAAAATGCTGTTGTTTTGAGGGTTTGTACACAACCCTGGTCAACCTCTTAAAGGACATAATTCCCTAAATTTGTCACCTCTTCAAGGGTTTGTCCACTTCTAGGGTCTGCCTCTTAAAGGGCCAGTCCGCAAAACATGTCACATGTTCAAGTGGCTTTCCACTTCATAAGCCACATTGACATTTCCAAAGGTCTGTCCATTCCCAGGGTTGTCTCTTAGAAGGCCACCCACACACAATAATGCATCTTTAAGGACTGTCCACTTCCATGGTCATCCTCTTCATAGGCCAGTCACCTTAAAGTATTGCCAATTTTAAAGGTCTGTAAGCTTCCCAGGTCCACCTCTTAAAGGGCCAGTACACTTAAAATGCTGTTGTTTCGAGGGTTTGTACACAACCCTGGTCAACCTCTTAAAGGACATAATTCCCTAAATTTGTCACCTCTTCAAGGGTTTGTCCACTTCTAGGGTCTGCCTCTTAAAGGGCCAGTCCGCAAAACATGTCACATGTTCAAGTGGCTTTCCACTTCATAAGCCACATTGACATTTCCAAAGGTCTGTCCATTCCCAGGGTTATATCTTAGAAGGCCACCCACACACAATAATGCATCTTTAAGGACTGTCCACTTCCATGGTCATCCTCTTCATAGGCCAGTCACCTTAAAGTATTGCCAATTTTAAAGGTCTGTAAGCTTCCCAGGTCCACCTCTTAAAGGGCCAGTACACTTAAAATGCTGTTGTTTCAAGGGTTTGTACACAACCCTGGTCAACCTCTTAAAGGACATAATTCCCTAAATTTGTCACCTCTTCAAGGGTTTGTCCACTTCTAGGGTCTGCCTCTTAAAGGGCCAGTCCGCAAAACATGTCACATGTTCAAGTGGCTTTCCACTTCATAAGCCACATTGACATTTCCAAAGGTCTGTCCATTCCCAGGGTTGTCTCTTAGAAGGCCACCCACACACAATAATGCATCTTTAAGGACTGTCCACTTCCATGGTCATCGTCTTCATAGGCCAGTCACCTTAAAGTATTGCCAATTTTAAAGGTCCGTAAGCTTCCCAGGTCCACCTCTTAAAGGGCCAGTACACTTAAAATGCTGTTGTTTTGAGGGTTTGTACACAACCCTGGTCAACCTCTTAAAGGACATAATTCCCTAAATTTGTCACCTCTTCAAGGGTTTGTCCACTTCTAGGGTCTGCCTCTTAAAGGGCCAGTCCGCAAAACATGTCACATGTTCAAGTGGCTTTCCACTTCATAAGCCACATTGACATTTCCAAAGGTCTGTCCATTCCCAGGGTTGTCTCTTAGAAGGCCACCCACACACAATAATGCATCTTTAAGGACTGTCCACTTCCATGGTCATTTCTCTTCATAGGCCAGTCACCTTAAAGTATTGCCAATTTTAAAGGTCCGTAAGCTTCCCAGGTCCACCTCTTAAAGGGCCAGTACACTTAAAATGCTGTTGTTTTGAGGGTTTGTACACAACCCTGGTCAACCTCTTAAAGGACATAATTCCCTAAATTTGTCACCTCTTCAAGGGTTTGTCCACTTCTAGGGTCTGCCTCTTAAAGGGCCAGTCCGCAAAACATGTCACATGTTCAAGTGGCTTTCCACTTCATAAGCCACATTGACATTTCCAAAGGTCTGTCCATTCCCAGGGTTGTCTCTTAGAAGGCCACCCACACACAATAATGCATCTTTAAGGACTGTCCACTTCCATGGTCATCCTCTTCATAGGCCAGTCACCTTAAAGTATTGCCAATTTTAAAGGTCCGTAAGCTTCCCAGGTCCACCTCTTAAAGGGCCAGTACACTTGAAATGCTGTTGTTTTGAGGGTTTGTACACAACCCTGGTCAACCTCTTAAAGGACATAATTCCCTAAATTTGTCACCTCTTCAAGGGTTTGTCCACTTCTAGGGTCTGCCTCTTAAAAAGCCAGTCCGCAAAACATGTCACATGTTCAAGTGGCTTTCCACTTCATAAGCCACATTGACATTTCCAAAGGTCTGTCCATTCCCAGGGTTGTCTCTTAGAAGGCCACCCACACACAATAATGCATCTTTAAGGACTGTCCACTTTCATGGTCATCCTCTTCATAGGCCAGTCACCTTAAAGTATTGCCAATTTTAAAGGTCTGTAAGCTTCCCAGGTCCACCTCTTAAAGGGCCAGTACACTTAAAATGCTGTTGTTTCAAGGGTTTGTACACAACCCTGGTCAACCTCTTAAAGGACATAATTCCCTAAATTTGTCACCTCTTCAAGAGTTTGTCCACTTCTAGGGTCTGCCTCTTAAAGGGCCAGTCCGCAAAACATGTCACATGTTCAAGTGGCTTTCCACTTCATAAGCCACATTGACATTTCCAAAGGTCTGTCCATTCCCAGGGTTGTCTCTTAGAAGGCCACCCACACACAATAATGCATCTTTAAGGACTGTCCACTTCCATGGTCATCCTCTTCATAGGCCAGTCACCTTAAAGTATTGCCAATTTTAAAGGTCTGTAAGCTTCCCAGGTCCACCTCTTAAAGGGCCAGTACACTTAAAATGCTGTTGTTTCGAGGGTTTGTACACAACCCTGGTCAACCTCTTAAAGGACATAATTCCCTAAATTTGTCACCTCTTCAAGGGTTTGTCCACTTCTAGGGTCTGCCTCTTAAAGGGCCAGTCCGCAAAACATGTCACATGTTCAAGTGGCTTTCCACTTCATAAGCCACATTGACATTTCCAAAGGTCTGTCCATTCCCAGGGTTGTATCTTAGAAGGCCACCCACACACAATAATGCATCTTTAAGGACTGTCCACTTCCATGGTCATCCTCTTCATAGGCCAGTCACCTTAAAGTATTGCCAATTTTAAAGGTCTGTAAGCTTCCCAGGTCCACCTCTTAAAGGGCCAGTACACTTAAAATGCTGTTGTTTCAAGGGTTTGTACACAACCCTGGTCAACCTCTTAAAGGACATAATTCCCTAAATTTGTCACCTCTTCAAGGGTTTGTCCACTTCTAGGGTCTGCCTCTTAAAGGGCCAGTCCGCAAAACATGTCACATGTTCAAGTGGCTTTCCACTTCATAAGCCACATTGACATTTCCAAAGGTCTGTCCATTCCCAGGGTTGTCTCTTAGAAGGCCACCCACACACAATAATGCATCTTTAAGGACTGTCCACTTCCATGGTCATCGTCTTCATAGGCCAGTCACCTTAAAGTATTGCCAATTTTAAAGGTCCGTAAGCTTCCCAGGTCCACCTCTTAAAGGGCCAGTACACTTAAAATGCTGTTGTTTTGAGGGTTTGTACACAACCCTGGTCAACCTCTTAAAGGACATAATTCCCTAAATTTGTCACCTCTTCAAGGGTTTGTCCACTTCTAGGGTCTGCCTCTTAAAGGGCCAGTCCGCAAAACATGTCACATGTTCAAGTGGCTTTCCACTTCATAAGCCACATTGACATTTCCAAAGGTCTGTCCATTCCCAGGGTTGTATCTTAGAAGGCCACCCACACACAATAATGCATCTTTAAGGACTGTCCACTTCCATGGTCATCCTCTTCATAGGCCAGTCACCTTAAAGTATTGCCAATTTTAAAGGTCTGTAAGCTTCCCAGGTCCACCTCTTAAAGGGCCAGTACACTTAAAATGCTGTTGTTTCAAGGGTTTGTACACAACCCTGGTCAACCTCTTAAAGGACATAATTCCCTAAATTTGTCACCTCTTCAAGGGTTTGTCCACTTCTAGGGTCTGCCTCTTAAAGGGCCAGTCCGCAAAACATGTCACATGTTCAAGTGGCTTTCCACTTCATAAGCCACATTGACATTTCCAAAGGTCTGTCCATTCCCAGGGTTGTCTCTTAGAAGGCCACCCACACACAATAATGCATCTTTAAGGACTGTCCACTTCCATGGTCATCGTCTTCATAGGCCAGTCACCTTAAAGTATTGCCAATTTTAAAGGTCCGTAAGCTTCCCAGGTCCACCTCTTAAAGGGCCAGTACACTTAAAATGCTGTTGTTTTGAGGGTTTGTACACAACCCTGGTCAACCTCTTAAAGGACATAATTCCCTAAATTTGTCACCTCTTCAAGGGTTTGTCCACTTCTAGGGTCTGCCTCTTAAAGGGCCAGTCCGCAAAACATGTCACATGTTCAAGTGGCTTTCCACTTCATAAGCCACATTGACATTTCCAAAGGTCTGTCCATTCCCAGGGTTGTCTCTTAGAAGGCCACCCACACACAATAATGCATCTTTAAGGACTGTCCACTTCCATGGTCATCCTCTTCATAGGCCAGTCACCTTAAAGTATTGCCAATTTTAAAGGTCCGTAAGCTTCCCAGGTCCACCTCTTAAAGGGCCAGTACACTTAAAATGCTGTTGTTTCGAGGGTTTGTACACAACCCTGGTCAACCTCTTAAAGGACATAATTCCCTAAATTTGTCACCTCTTCAAGGGTTTGTCCACTTCTAGGGTCTGCCTCTTAAAGGGCCAGTCCGCAAAACATGTCACATGTTCAAGTGGCTTTCCACTTCATAAGCCACATTGACATTTCCAAAGGTCTGTCCATTCCCAGGGTTGTATCTTAGAAGGCCACCCACACACAATAATGCATCTTTAAGGACTGTCCACTTCCATGGTCATCCTCTTCATAGGCCAGTCACCTTAAAGTATTGCCAATTTTAAAGGTCTGTAAGCTTCCCAGGTCCACCTCTTAAAGGGCCAGTACACTTAAAATGCTGTTGTTTCAAGGGTTTGTACACAACCCTGGTCAACCTCTTAAAGGACATAATTCCCTAAATTTGTCACCTCTTCAAGGGTTTGTCCACTTCTAGGGTCTGCCTCTTAAAGGGCCAGTCCGCAAAACATGTCACATGTTCAAGTGGCTTTCCACTTCATAAGCCACATTGACATTTCCAAAGGTCTGTCCATTCCCAGGGTTGTCTCTTAGAAGGCCACCCACACACAATAATGCATCTTTAAGGACTGTCCACTTCCATGGTCATCCTCTTCATAGGCCAGTCACCTTAAAGTATTGCCAATTTTAAAGGTCCGTAAGCTTCCCAGGTCCACCTCTTAAAGGGCCAGTACACTTAAAATGCTGTTGTTTTGAGGGTTTGTACACAACCCTGGTCAACCTCTTAAAGGACATAATTCCCTAAATTTGTCACCTCTTCAAGGGTTTGTCCACTTCTAGGGTCTGCCTCTTAAAGGGCCAGTCCGCAAAACATGTCACATGTTCAAGTGGCTTTCCACTTCATAAGCCACATTGACATTTCCAAAGGTCTGTCCATTCCCAGGGTTGTCTCTTAGAAGGCCACCCACACACAATAATGCATCTTTAAGGACTGTCCACTTCCATGGTCATCCTCTTCATAGGCCAGTCACCTTAAAGTATTGCCAATTTTAAAGGTCTGTAAGCTTCCCAGGTCCACCTCTTAAAGGGCCAGTACACTTAAAATGCTGTTGTTTCAAGGGTTTGTACACAACCCTGGTCAACCTCTTAAAGGACATAATTCCCTAAATTTGTCACCTCTTCAAGGGTTTGTCCACTTCTAGGGTCTGCCTCTTAAAGGGCCAGTCCGCAAAACATGTCACATGTTCAAGTGGCTTTCCACTTCATAAGCCACATTGACATTTCCAAAGGTCTGTCCATTCCCAGGGTTGTCTCTTAGAAGGCCACCCACACACAATAATGCATCTTTAAGGACTGTCCACTTCCATGGTCATCGTCTTCATAGGCCAGTCACCTTAAAGTATTGCCAATTTTAAAGGTCCGTAAGCTTCCCAGGTCCACCTCTTAAAGGGCCAGTACACTTAAAATGCTGTTGTTTTGAGGGTTTGTACACAACCCTGGTCAACCTCTTAAAGGACATAATTCCCTAAATTTGTCACCTCTTCAAGGGTTTGTCCACTTCTAGGGTCTGCCTCTTAAAGGGCCAGTCCGCAAAACATGTCACATGTTCAAGTGGCTTTCCACTTCATAAGCCACATTGACATTTCCAAAGGTCTGTCCATTCCCAGGGTTGTCTCTTAGAAGGCCACCCACACACAATAATGCATCTTTAAGGACTGTCCACTTCCATGGTCATCCTCTTCATAGGCCAGTCACCTTAAAGTATTGCCAATTTTAAAGGTCCGTAAGCTTCCCAGGTCCACCTCTTAAAGGGCCAGTACACTTAAAATGCTGTTGTTTTGAGGGTTTGTACACAACCCTGGTCAACCTCTTAAAGGACATAATTCCCTAAATTTGTCACCTCTTCAAGGGTTTGTCCACTTCTAGGGTCTGCCTCTTAAAGGGCCAGTCCGCAAAACATGTCACATGTTCAAGTGGCTTTCCACTTCATAAGCCACATTGACATTTCCAAAGGTCTGTCCATTCCCAGGGTTGTCTCTTAGAAGGCCACCCACACACAATAATGCATCTTTAAGGACTGTCCACTTCCATGGTCATCCTCTTCATAGGCCAGTCACCTTAAAGTATTGCCAATTTTAAAGGTCTGTAAGCTTCCCAGGTCCACCTCTTAAAGGGCCAGTACACTTAAAATGCTGTTGTTTCAAGGGTTTGTACACAACCCTGGTCAACCTCTTAAAGGACATAATTCCCTAAATTTGTCACCTCTTCAAGGGTTTGTCCACTTCTAGGGTCTGCCTCTTAAAGGGCCAGTCCGCAAAACATGTCACATGTTCAAGTGGCTTTCCACTTCATAAGCCACATTGACATTTCCAAAGGTCTGTCCATTCCCAGGGTTGTCTCTTAGAAGGCCACCCACACACAATAATGCATCTTTAAGGACTGTCCACTTCCATGGTCATCCTCTTCATAGGCCAGTCACCTTAAAGTATTGCCAATTTTAAAGGTCCGTAAGCTTCCCAGGTCCACCTCTTAAAGGGCCAGTACACTTGAAATGCTGTTGTTTTGAGGGTTTGTACACAACCCTGGTCAACCTCTTAAAGGACATAATTCCCTAAATTTGTCACCTCTTCAAGGGTTTGTCCACTTCTAGGGTCTGCCTCTTAAAGGGCCAGTCCGCAAAACATATCACATGTTCAAGTGGCTTTCCACTTCATAAGCCACATTGACATTTCCAAAGGTCTGTCCATTCCCAGGGTTGTCTCTTAGAAGGCCACCCACACACAATAATGCATCTTTAAGGACTGTCCACTTCCATGGTCATCCTCTTCATAGGCCAGTCACCTTAAAGTATTGCCAATTTTAAAGGTCTGTAAGCTTCCCAGGTCCACCTCTTAAAGGGCCAGTACACTTAAAATGCTGTTGTTTCAAGGGTTTGTACACAACCCTGGTCAACCTCTTAAAGGACATAATTCCCTAAATTTGTCACCTCTTCAAGGGTTTGTCCACTTCTAGGGTCTGCCTCTTAAAGGGCCAGTCCGCAAAACATGTCACATGTTCAAGTGGCTTTCCACTTCATAAGCCACATTGACATTTCCAAAGGTCTGTCCATTCCCAGGGTTGTCTCTTAGAAGGCCACCCACACACAATAATGCATCTTTAAGGACTGTCCACTTCCATGGTCATCCTCTTCATAGGCCAGTCACCTTAAAGTATTGCCAATTTTAAAGGTCCGTAAGCTTCCCAGGTCCACCTCTTAAAGGGCCAGTACACTTAAAATGCTGTTGTTTTGAGGGTTTGTACACAACCCTGGTCAACCTCTTAAAGGACATAATTCCCTAAATTTGTCACCTCTTCAAGGGTTTGTCCACTTCTAGGGTCTGCCTCTTAAAGGGCCAGTCCGCAAAACATGTCACATGTTCAAGTGGCTTTCCACTTCATAAGCCACATTGACATTTCCAAAGGTCTGTCCATTCCCAGGGTTGTCTCTTAGAAGGCCACCCACACACAATAATGCATCTTTAAAGACTGTCCACTTCCATGGTCATCCTCTTCATAGGCCAGTCACCTTAAAGTATTGCCAATTTTAAAGGTCTGTAAGCTTCCCAGGTCCACCTCTTAAAGGGCCAGTACACTTAAAATGCTGTTGTTTTGAGGGTTTGTACACAACCCTGGTCAACCTCTTAAAGGACATAATTCCCTAAATTTGTCACCTCTTCAAGGGTTTGTCCACTTCTAGGGTCTGCCTCTTAAAAGGCCAGTCCGCAAAACATGTCACATGTTCAAGTGGATTTCCACTTCATAAGCCACATTGACATTTCCAAAGGTCTGTCCATTCCCAGGGTTGTCTCTTAGAAGGCCACCCACACACAATAATGCATCTTTAAGGACTGTCCACTTCCATGGTCATCCTCTTCATAGGCCAGTCACCTTAAAGTATTGCCAATTTTAAAGGTCCGTAAGCTTCCCAGGTCCACCTCTTAAAGGGCCAGTACACTTAAAATGCTGTTGTTTCGAGGGTTTGTACACAACCCTGGTCAACCTCTTAAAGGACATAATTCCCTAAATTTGTCACCTCTTCAAGGGTTTGTCCACTTCTAGGGTCTGCCTCTTAAAGGGCCAGTCCGCAAAACATGTCACATATTCAAGTGGCTTTCCACTTCATAAGCCACATTGACATTTCCAAAGGTCTGTCCATTCCCAGGGTTGTCTCTTAGAAGGCCACCCACACACAATAATGCATCTTTAAGGACTGTCCACTTCCATGGTCATCCTCTTCATAGGCCAGTCACCTTAAAGTATTGCCAATTTTAAAGGTCCGTAAGCTTCCCAGGTCCACCTCTTAAAGGGCCAGTACACTTGAAATGCTGTTGTTTTGAGGGTTTGTACACAACCCTGGTCAACCTCTTAAAGGACATAATTCCCTAAATTTGTCACCTCTTCAAGGGTTTGTCCACTTCTAGGGTCTGCCTCTTAAAGGGCCAGTCCGCAAAACATGTCACATGTTCAAGTGGCTTTCCACTTCATAAGCCACATTGACATTTCCAAAGGTCTGTCCATTCCCAGGGTTGTCTCTTAGAAGGCCACCCACACACAATAATGCATCTTTAAGGACTGTCCACTTCCATGGTCATCCTCTTCATAGGCCAGTCACCTTAAAGTATTGCCAATTTTAAAGGTCCGTAAGCTTCCCAGGTCCACCTCTTAAAGGGCCAGTACACTTAAAATGCTGTTGTTTTGAGGGTTTGTACACAACCCTGGTCAACCTCTTAAAGGACATAATTCCCTAAATTTGTCACCTCTTCAAGGGTTTGTCCACTTCTAGGGTCTGCCTCTTAAAGGGCCAGTCCGCAAAACATGTCACATGTTCAAGTGGCTTTCCACTTCATAAGCCACATTGACATTTCCAAAGGTCTGTCCATTCCCAGGGTTGTATCTTAGAAGGCCACCCACACACAATAATGCATCTTTAAGGACTGTCCACTTCCATGGTCATCCTCTTCATAGGCCAGTCACCTTAAAGTATTGCCAATTTTAAAGGTCTGTAAGCTTCCCAGGTCCACCTCTTAAAGGGCCAGTACACTTAAAATGCTGTTGTTTCAAGGGTTTGTACACAACCCTGGTCAACCTCTTAAAGGACATAATTCCCTAAATTTGTCACCTCTTCAAGGGTTTGTCCACTTCTAGGGTCTGCCTCTTAAAGGGCCAGTCCGCAAAACATGTCACATGTTCAAGTGGCTTTCCACTTCATAAGCCACATTGACATTTCCAAAGGTCTGTCCATTCCCAGGGTTGTCTCTTAGAAGGCCACCCACACACAATAATGCATCTTTAAGGACTGTCCACTTCCATGGTCATCGTCTTCATAGGCCAGTCACCTTAAAGTATTGCCAATTTTAAAGGTCCGTAAGCTTCCCAGGTCCACCTCTTAAAGGGCCAGTACACTTAAAATGCTGTTGTTTTGAGGGTTTGTACACAACCCTGGTCAACCTCTTAAAGGACATAATTCCCTAAATTTGTCACCTCTTCAAGGGTTTGTCCACTTCTAGGGTCTGCCTCTTAAAGGGCCAGTCCGCAAAACATGTCACATGTTCAAGTGGCTTTCCACTTCATAAGCCACATTGACATTTCCAAAGGTCTGTCCATTCCCAGGGTTGTATCTTAGAAGGCCACCCACACACAATAATGCATCTTTAAGGACTGTCCACTTCCATGGTCATCCTCTTCATAGGCCAGTCACCTTAAAGTATTGCCAATTTTAAAGGTCTGTAAGCTTCCCAGGTCCACCTCTTAAAGGGCCAGTACACTTAAAATGCTGTTGTTTCAAGGGTTTGTACACAACCCTGGTCAACCTCTTAAAGGACATAATTCCCTAAATTTGTCACCTCTTCAAGGGTTTGTCCACTTCTAGGGTCTGCCTCTTAAAGGGCCAGTCCGCAAAACATGTCACATGTTCAAGTGGCTTTCCACTTCATAAGCCACAT
Source organism: Eleutherodactylus coqui (assembly GCF_035609145.1). Taxonomy (NCBI): domain Eukaryota; kingdom Metazoa; phylum Chordata; class Amphibia; order Anura; family Eleutherodactylidae; genus Eleutherodactylus; species Eleutherodactylus coqui. Next base: position 366,437 of record NW_027102381.1, read on the forward strand.
TGACATTTCCAAAGGTCTGTCCATTCCCAGGGTTGTCTCTTAGAAGGCCACCCACACACAATAATGCATCTTTAAGGACTGTCCACTTCCATGGTCATCGTCTTCATAGGCCAGTCACCTTAAAGTATTGCCAATTTTAAAGGTCCGTAAGCTTCCCAGGTCCACCTCTTAAAGGGCCAGTACACTTAAAATGCTGTTGTTTTGAGGGTTTGTACACAACCCTGGTCAACCTCTTAAAGGACATAATTCCCTAAATTTGTCACCTCTTCAAGGGTTTGTCCACTTCTAGGGTCTGCCTCTTAAAGGGCCAGTCCGCAAAACATGTCACATGTTCAAGTGGCTTTCCACTTCATAAGCCACATTGACATTTCCAAAGGTCTGTCCATTCCCAGGGTTGTCTCTTAGAAGGCCACCCACACACAATAATGCATCTTTAAGGACTGTCCACTTCCATGGTCATCCTCTTCATAGGCCAGTCACCTTAAAGTATTGCCAATTTTAAAGGTCCGTAAGCTTCCCAGGTCCACCTCTTAAAGGGCCAGTACACTTAAAATGCTGTTGTTTTGAGGGTTTGTACACAACCCTGGTCAACCTCTTAAAGGACATAATTCCCTAAATTTGTCACCTCTTCAAGGGTTTGTCCACTTCTAGGGTCTGCCTCTTAAAGGGCCAGTCCGCAAAACATGTCACATGTTCAAGTGGCTTTCCACTTCATAAGCCACATTGACATTTCCAAAGGTCTGTCCATTCCCAGGGTTGTCTCTTAGAAGGCCACCCACACACAATAATGCATCTTTAAGGACTGTCCACTTCCATGGTCATCCTCTTCATAGGCCAGTCACCTTAAAGTATTGCCAATTTTAAAGGTCTGTAAGCTTCCCAGGTCCACCTCTTAAAGGGCCAGTACACTTAAAATGCTGTTGTTTCAAGGGTTTGTACACAACCCTGGTCAACCTCTTAAAGGACATAATTCCCTAAATTTGTCACCTCTTCAAGGGTTTGTCCACTTCTAGGGTCTGCCTCTTAAAGGGCCAGTCCGCAAAACATGTCACATGTTCAAGTGGCTTTCCACTTCATAAGCCACATTGACATTTCCAAAGGTCTGTCCATTCCCAGGGTTGTCTCTTAGAAGGCCACCCACACACAATAATGCATCTTTAAGGACTGTCCACTTCCATGGTCATCCTCTTCATAGGCCAGTCACCTTAAAGTATTGCCAATTTTAAAGGTCCGTAAGCTTCCCAGGTCCACCTCTTAAAGGGCCAGTACACTTGAAATGCTGTTGTTTTGAGGGTTTGTACACAACCCTGGTCAACCTCTTAAAGGACATAATTCCCTAAATTTGTCACCTCTTCAAGGGTTTGTCCACTTCTAGGGTCTGCCTCTTAAAGGGCCAGTCCGCAAAACATATCACATGTTCAAGTGGCTTTCCACTTCATAAGCCACATTGACATTTCCAAAGGTCTGTCCATTCCCAGGGTTGTCTCTTAGAAGGCCACCCACACACAATAATGCATCTTTAAGGACTGTCCACTTCCATGGTCATCCTCTTCATAGGCCAGTCACCTTAAAGTATTGCCAATTTTAAAGGTCTGTAAGCTTCCCAGGTCCACCTCTTAAAGGGCCAGTACACTTAAAATGCTGTTGTTTCAAGGGTTTGTACACAACCCTGGTCAACCTCTTAAAGGACATAATTCCCTAAATTTGTCACCTCTTCAAGGGTTTGTCCACTTCTAGGGTCTGCCTCTTAAAGGGCCAGTCCGCAAAACATGTCACATGTTCAAGTGGCTTTCCACTTCATAAGCCACATTGACATTTCCAAAGGTCTGTCCATTCCCAGGGTTGTCTCTTAGAAGGCCACCCACACACAATAATGCATCTTTAAGGACTGTCCACTTCCATGGTCATCCTCTTCATAGGCCAGTCACCTTAAAGTATTGCCAATTTTAAAGGTCCGTAAGCTTCCCAGGTCCACCTCTTAAAGGGCCAGTACACTTAAAATGCTGTTGTTTTGAGGGTTTGTACACAACCCTGGTCAACCTCTTAAAGGACATAATTCCCTAAATTTGTCACCTCTTCAAGGGTTTGTCCACTTCTAGGGTCTGCCTCTTAAAGGGCCAGTCCGCAAAACATGTCACATGTTCAAGTGGCTTTCCACTTCATAAGCCACATTGACATTTCCAAAGGTCTGTCCATTCCCAGGGTTGTCTCTTAGAAGGCCACCCACACACAATAATGCATCTTTAAGGACTGTCCACTTCCATGGTCATCCTCTTCATAGGCCAGTCACCTTAAAGTATTGCCAATTTTAAAGGTCCGTAAGCTTCCCAGGTCCACCTCTTAAAGGGCCAGTACACTTAAAATGCTGTTGTTTTGAGGGTTTGTACACAACCCTGGTCAACCTCTTAAAGGACATAATTCCCTAAATTTGTCACCTCTTCAAGGGTTTGTCCACTTCTAGGGTCTGCCTCTTAAAGGGCCAGTCCGCAAAACATGTCACATGTTCAAGTGGCTTTCCACTTCATAAGCCACATTGACATTTCCAAAGGTCTGTCCATTCCCAGGGTTGTCTCTTAGAAGGCCACCCACACACAATAATGCATCTTTAAGGACTGTCCACTTCCATGGTCATCCTCTTCATAGGCCAGTCACCTTAAAGTATTGCCAATTTTAAAGGTCTGTAAGCTTCCCAGGTCCACCTCTTAAAGGGCCAGTACACTTAAAATGCTGTTGTTTCAAGGGTTTGTACACAACCCTGGTCAACCTCTTAAAGGACATAATTCCCTAAATTTGTCACCTCTTCAAGGGTTTGTCCACTTCTAGGGTCTGCCTCTTAAAGGGCCAGTCCGCAAAACATGTCACATGTTCAAGTGGCTTTCCACTTCATAAGCCACATTGACATTTCCAAAGGTCTGTCCATTCCCAGGGTTGTCTCTTAGAAGGCCACCCACACACAATAATGCATCTTTAAGGACTGTCCACTTCCATGGTCATCCTCTTCATAGGCCAGTCACCTTAAAGTATTGCCAATTTTAAAGGTCCGTAAGCTTCCCAGGTCCACCTCTTAAAGGGCCAGTACACTTAAAATGCTGTTGTTTTGAGGGTTTGTACACAACCCTGGTCAACCTCTTAAAGGACATAATTCCCTAAATTTGTCACCTCTTCAAGGGTTTGTCCACTTCTAGGGTCTGCCTCTTAAAGGGCCAGTCCGCAAAACATGTCACATGTTCAAGTGGCTTTCCACTTCATAAGCCACATTGACATTTCCAAAGGTCTGTCCATTCCCAGGGTTGTCTCTTAGAAGGCCACCCACACACAATAATGCATCTTTAAGGACTGTCCACTTCCATGGTCATCCTCTTCATAGGCCAGTCACCTTAAAGTATTGCCAATTTTAAAGGTCTGTAAGCTTCCCAGGTCCACCTCTTAAAGGGCCAGTACACTTAAAATGCTGTTGTTTCGAGGGTTTGTACACAACCCTGGTCAACCTCTTAAAGGACATAATTCCCTAAATTTGTCACCTCTTCAAGGGTTTGTCCACTTCTAGGGTCTGCCTCTTAAAGGGCCAGTCCGCAAAACATGTCACATGTTCAAGTGGCTTTCCACTTCATAAGCCACATTGACATTTCCAAAGGTCTGTCCATTCCCAGGGTTATATCTTAGAAGGCCACCCACACACAATAATGCATCTTTAAGGACTGTCCACTTCCATGGTCATCCTCTTCATAGGCCAGTCACCTTAAAGTATTGCCAATTTTAAAGGTCTGTAAGCTTCCCAGGTCCACCTCTTAAAGGGCCAGTACACTTAAAATGCTGTTGTTTCAAGGGTTTGTACACAACCCTGGTCAACCTCTTAAAGGACATAATTCCCTAAATTTGTCACCTCTTCAAGGGTTTGTCCACTTCTAGGGTCTGCCTCTTAAAGGGCCAGTCCGCAAAACATGTCACATGTTCAAGTGGCTTTCCACTTCATAAGCCACATTGACATTTCCAAAGGTCTGTCCATTCCCAGGGTTGTCTCTTAGAAGGCCACCCACACACAATAATGCATCTTTAAGGACTGTCCACTTCCATGGTCATCGTCTTCATAGGCCAGTCACCTTAAAGTATTGCCAATTTTAAAGGTCCGTAAGCTTCCCAGGTCCACCTCTTAAAGGGCCAGTACACTTAAAATGCTGTTGTTTTGAGGGTTTGTACACAACCCTGGTCAACCTCTTAAAGGACATAATTCCCTAAATTTGTCACCTCTTCAAGGGTTTGTCCACTTCTAGGGTCTGCCTCTTAAAGGGCCAGTCCGCAAAACATGTCACATGTTCAAGTGGCTTTCCACTTCATAAGCCACATTGACATTTCCAAAGGTCTGTCCATTCCCAGGGTTGTCTCTTAGAAGGCCACCCACACACAATAATGCATCTTTAAGGACTGTCCACTTCCATGGTCATTTCTCTTCATAGGCCAGTCACCTTAAAGTATTGCCAATTTTAAAGGTCCGTAAGCTTCCCAGGTCCACCTCTTAAAGGGCCAGTACACTTAAAATGCTGTTGTTTTGAGGGTTTGTACACAACCCTGGTCAACCTCTTAAAGGACATAATTCCCTAAATTTGTCACCTCTTCAAGGGTTTGTCCACTTCTAGGGTCTGCCTCTTAAAGGGCCAGTCCGCAAAACATGTCACATGTTCAAGTGGCTTTCCACTTCATAAGCCACATTGACATTTCCAAAGGTCTGTCCATTCCCAGGGTTGTCTCTTAGAAGGCCACCCACACACAATAATGCATCTTTAAGGACTGTCCACTTCCATGGTCATCCTCTTCATAGGCCAGTCACCTTAAAGTATTGCCAATTTTAAAGGTCCGTAAGCTTCCCAGGTCCACCTCTTAAAGGGCCAGTACACTTGAAATGCTGTTGTTTTGAGGGTTTGTACACAACCCTGGTCAACCTCTTAAAGGACATAATTCCCTAAATTTGTCACCTCTTCAAGGGTTTGTCCACTTCTAGGGTCTGCCTCTTAAAAAGCCAGTCCGCAAAACATGTCACATGTTCAAGTGGCTTTCCACTTCATAAGCCACATTGACATTTCCAAAGGTCTGTCCATTCCCAGGGTTGTCTCTTAGAAGGCCACCCACACACAATAATGCATCTTTAAGGACTGTCCACTTTCATGGTCATCCTCTTCATAGGCCAGTCACCTTAAAGTATTGCCAATTTTAAAGGTCTGTAAGCTTCCCAGGTCCACCTCTTAAAGGGCCAGTACACTTAAAATGCTGTTGTTTCAAGGGTTTGTACACAACCCTGGTCAACCTCTTAAAGGACATAATTCCCTAAATTTGTCACCTCTTCAAGAGTTTGTCCACTTCTAGGGTCTGCCTCTTAAAGGGCCAGTCCGCAAAACATGTCACATGTTCAAGTGGCTTTCCACTTCATAAGCCACATTGACATTTCCAAAGGTCTGTCCATTCCCAGGGTTGTCTCTTAGAAGGCCACCCACACACAATAATGCATCTTTAAGGACTGTCCACTTCCATGGTCATCCTCTTCATAGGCCAGTCACCTTAAAGTATTGCCAATTTTAAAGGTCTGTAAGCTTCCCAGGTCCACCTCTTAAAGGGCCAGTACACTTAAAATGCTGTTGTTTCGAGGGTTTGTACACAACCCTGGTCAACCTCTTAAAGGACATAATTCCCTAAATTTGTCACCTCTTCAAGGGTTTGTCCACTTCTAGGGTCTGCCTCTTAAAGGGCCAGTCCGCAAAACATGTCACATGTTCAAGTGGCTTTCCACTTCATAAGCCACATTGACATTTCCAAAGGTCTGTCCATTCCCAGGGTTGTATCTTAGAAGGCCACCCACACACAATAATGCATCTTTAAGGACTGTCCACTTCCATGGTCATCCTCTTCATAGGCCAGTCACCTTAAAGTATTGCCAATTTTAAAGGTCTGTAAGCTTCCCAGGTCCACCTCTTAAAGGGCCAGTACACTTAAAATGCTGTTGTTTCAAGGGTTTGTACACAACCCTGGTCAACCTCTTAAAGGACATAATTCCCTAAATTTGTCACCTCTTCAAGGGTTTGTCCACTTCTAGGGTCTGCCTCTTAAAGGGCCAGTCCGCAAAACATGTCACATGTTCAAGTGGCTTTCCACTTCATAAGCCACATTGACATTTCCAAAGGTCTGTCCATTCCCAGGGTTGTCTCTTAGAAGGCCACCCACACACAATAATGCATCTTTAAGGACTGTCCACTTCCATGGTCATCGTCTTCATAGGCCAGTCACCTTAAAGTATTGCCAATTTTAAAGGTCCGTAAGCTTCCCAGGTCCACCTCTTAAAGGGCCAGTACACTTAAAATGCTGTTGTTTTGAGGGTTTGTACACAACCCTGGTCAACCTCTTAAAGGACATAATTCCCTAAATTTGTCACCTCTTCAAGGGTTTGTCCACTTCTAGGGTCTGCCTCTTAAAGGGCCAGTCCGCAAAACATGTCACATGTTCAAGTGGCTTTCCACTTCATAAGCCACATTGACATTTCCAAAGGTCTGTCCATTCCCAGGGTTGTATCTTAGAAGGCCACCCACACACAATAATGCATCTTTAAGGACTGTCCACTTCCATGGTCATCCTCTTCATAGGCCAGTCACCTTAAAGTATTGCCAATTTTAAAGGTCTGTAAGCTTCCCAGGTCCACCTCTTAAAGGGCCAGTACACTTAAAATGCTGTTGTTTCAAGGGTTTGTACACAACCCTGGTCAACCTCTTAAAGGACATAATTCCCTAAATTTGTCACCTCTTCAAGGGTTTGTCCACTTCTAGGGTCTGCCTCTTAAAGGGCCAGTCCGCAAAACATGTCACATGTTCAAGTGGCTTTCCACTTCATAAGCCACATTGACATTTCCAAAGGTCTGTCCATTCCCAGGGTTGTCTCTTAGAAGGCCACCCACACACAATAATGCATCTTTAAGGACTGTCCACTTCCATGGTCATCGTCTTCATAGGCCAGTCACCTTAAAGTATTGCCAATTTTAAAGGTCCGTAAGCTTCCCAGGTCCACCTCTTAAAGGGCCAGTACACTTAAAATGCTGTTGTTTTGAGGGTTTGTACACAACCCTGGTCAACCTCTTAAAGGACATAATTCCCTAAATTTGTCACCTCTTCAAGGGTTTGTCCACTTCTAGGGTCTGCCTCTTAAAGGGCCAGTCCGCAAAACATGTCACATGTTCAAGTGGCTTTCCACTTCATAAGCCACATTGACATTTCCAAAGGTCTGTCCATTCCCAGGGTTGTCTCTTAGAAGGCCACCCACACACAATAATGCATCTTTAAGGACTGTCCACTTCCATGGTCATCCTCTTCATAGGCCAGTCACCTTAAAGTATTGCCAATTTTAAAGGTCCGTAAGCTTCCCAGGTCCACCTCTTAAAGGGCCAGTACACTTAAAATGCTGTTGTTTCGAGGGTTTGTACACAACCCTGGTCAACCTCTTAAAGGACATAATTCCCTAAATTTGTCACCTCTTCAAGGGTTTGTCCACTTCTAGGGTCTGCCTCTTAAAGGGCCAGTCCGCAAAACATGTCACATGTTCAAGTGGCTTTCCACTTCATAAGCCACATTGACATTTCCAAAGGTCTGTCCATTCCCAGGGTTGTATCTTAGAAGGCCACCCACACACAATAATGCATCTTTAAGGACTGTCCACTTCCATGGTCATCCTCTTCATAGGCCAGTCACCTTAAAGTATTGCCAATTTTAAAGGTCTGTAAGCTTCCCAGGTCCACCTCTTAAAGGGCCAGTACACTTAAAATGCTGTTGTTTCAAGGGTTTGTACACAACCCTGGTCAACCTCTTAAAGGACATAATTCCCTAAATTTGTCACCTCTTCAAGGGTTTGTCCACTTCTAGGGTCTGCCTCTTAAAGGGCCAGTCCGCAAAACATGTCACATGTTCAAGTGGCTTTCCACTTCATAAGCCACATTGACATTTCCAAAGGTCTGTCCATTCCCAGGGTTGTCTCTTAGAAGGCCACCCACACACAATAATGCATCTTTAAGGACTGTCCACTTCCATGGTCATCGTCTTCATAGGCCAGTCACCTTAAAGTATTGCCAATTTTAAAGGTCCGTAAGCTTCCCAGGTCCACCTCTTAAAGGGCCAGTACACTTGAAATGCTGTTGTTTTGAGGGTTTGTACACAACCCTGGTCAACCTCTTAAAGGACATAATTCCCTAAATTTGTCACCTCTTCAAGGGTTTGTCCACTTCTAGGGTCTGCCTCTTAAAGGGCCAGTCCGCAAAACATGTCACATGTTCAAGTGGCTTTCCACTTCATAAGCCACATTGACATTTCCAAAGGTCTGTCCATTCCCAGGGTTGTATCTTAGAAGGCCACCCACACACAATAATGCATCTTTAAGGACTGTCCACTTCCATGGTCATCCTCTTCATAGGCCAGTCACCTTAAAGTATTGCCAATTTTAAAGGTCTGTAAGCTTCCCAGGTCCACCTCTTAAAGGGCCAGTACACTTAAAATGCTGTTGTTTCAAGGGTTTGTACACAACCCTGGTCAACCTCTTAAAGGACATAATTCCCTAAATTTGTCACCTCTTCAAGGGTTTGTCCACTTCTAGGGTCTGCCTCTTAAAGGGCCAGTCCGCAAAACATGTCACATGTTCAAGTGGCTTTCCACTTCATAAGCCACATTGACATTTCCAAAGGTCTGTCCATTCCCAGGGTTGTCTCTTAGAAGGCCACCCACACACAATAATGCATCTTTAAGGACTGTCCACTTCCATGGTCATCGTCTTCATAGGCCAGTCACCTTAAAGTATTGCCAATTTTAAAGGTCCGTAAGCTTCCCAGGTCCACCTCTTAAAGGGCCAGTACACTTAAAATGCTGTTGTTTTGAGGGTTTGTACACAACCCTGGTCAACCTCTTAAAGGACATAATTCCCTAAATTTGTCACCTCTTCAAGGGTTTGTCCACTTCTAGGGTCTGCCTCTTAAAGGGCCAGTCCGCAAAACATGTCACATGTTCAAGTGGCTTTCCACTTCATAAGCCACATTGACATTTCCAAAGGTCTGTCCATTCCCAGGGTTGTCTCTTAGAAGGCCACCCACACACAATAATGCATCTTTAAGGACTGTCCACTTCCATGGTCATCCTCTTCATAGGCCAGTCACCTTAAAGTATTGCCAATTTTAAAGGTCCGTAAGCTTCCCAGGTCCACCTCTTAAAGGGCCAGTACACTTAAAATGCTGTTGTTTTGAGGGTTTGTACACAACCCTGGTCAACCTCTTAAAGGACATAATTCCCTAAATTTGTCACCTCTTCAAGGGTTTGTCCACTTCTAGGGTCTGCCTCTTAAAGGGCCAGTCCGCAAAACATGTCACATGTTCAAGTGGCTTTCCACTTCATAAGCCACATTGACATTTCCAAAGGTCTGTCCATTCCCAGGGTTGTCTCTTAGAAGGCCACCCACACACAATAATGCATCTTTAAGGACTGTCCACTTCCATGGTCATCCTCTTCATAGGCCAGTCACCTTAAAGTATTGCCAATTTTAAAGGTCTGTAAGCTTCCCAGGTCCACCTCTTAAAGGGCCAGTACACTTAAAATGCTGTTGTTTCAAGGGTTTGTACACAACCCTGGTCAACCTCTTAAAGGACATAATTCCCTAAATTTGTCACCTCTTCAAGGGTTTGTCCACTTCTAGGGTCTGCCTCTTAAAGGGCCAGTCCGCAAAACATGTCACATGTTCAAGTGGCTTTCCACTTCATAAGCCACATTGACATTTCCAAAGGTCTGTCCATTCCCAGGGTTGTCTCTTAGAAGGCCACCCACACACAATAATGCATCTTTAAGGACTGTCCACTTCCATGGTCATCCTCTTCATAGGCCAGTCACCTTAAAGTATTGCCAATTTTAAAGGTCCGTAAGCTTCCCAGGTCCACCTCTTAAAGGGCCAGTACACTTGAAATGCTGTTGTTTTGAGGGTTTGTACACAACCCTGGTCAACCTCTTAAAGGACATAATTCCCTAAATTTGTCACCTCTTCAAGGGTTTGTCCACTTCTAGGGTCTGCCTCTTAAAGGGCCAGTCCGCAAAACATATCACATGTTCAAGTGGCTTTCCACTTCATAAGCCACATTGACATTTCCAAAGGTCTGTCCATTCCCAGGGTTGTCTCTTAGAAGGCCACCCACACACAATAATGCATCTTTAAGGACTGTCCACTTCCATGGTCATCCTCTTCATAGGCCAGTCACCTTAAAGTATTGCCAATTTTAAAGGTCTGTAAGCTTCCCAGGTCCACCTCTTAAAGGGCCAGTACACTTAAAATGCTGTTGTTTCAAGGGTTTGTACACAACCCTGGTCAACCTCTTAAAGGACATAATTCCCTAAATTTGTCACCTCTTCAAGGGTTTGTCCACTTCTAGGGTCTGCCTCTTAAAGGGCCAGTCCGCAAAACATGTCACATGTTCAAGTGGCTTTCCACTTCATAAGCCACATTGACATTTCCAAAGGTCTGTCCATTCCCAGGGTTGTCTCTTAGAAGGCCACCCACACACAATAATGCATCTTTAAGGACTGTCCACTTCCATGGTCATCCTCTTCATAGGCCAGTCACCTTAAAGTATTGCCAATTTTAAAGGTCCGTAAGCTTCCCAGGTCCACCTCTTAAAGGGCCAGTACACTTAAAATGCTGTTGTTTTGAGGGTTTGTACACAACCCTGGTCAACCTCTTAAAGGACATAATTCCCTAAATTTGTCACCTCTTCAAGGGTTTGTCCACTTCTAGGGTCTGCCTCTTAAAGGGCCAGTCCGCAAAACATGTCACATGTTCAAGTGGCTTTCCACTTCATAAGCCACATTGACATTTCCAAAGGTCTGTCCATTCCCAGGGTTGTCTCTTAGAAGGCCACCCACACACAATAATGCATCTTTAAAGACTGTCCACTTCCATGGTCATCCTCTTCATAGGCCAGTCACCTTAAAGTATTGCCAATTTTAAAGGTCTGTAAGCTTCCCAGGTCCACCTCTTAAAGGGCCAGTACACTTAAAATGCTGTTGTTTTGAGGGTTTGTACACAACCCTGGTCAACCTCTTAAAGGACATAATTCCCTAAATTTGTCACCTCTTCAAGGGTTTGTCCACTTCTAGGGTCTGCCTCTTAAAAGGCCAGTCCGCAAAACATGTCACATGTTCAAGTGGATTTCCACTTCATAAGCCACATTGACATTTCCAAAGGTCTGTCCATTCCCAGGGTTGTCTCTTAGAAGGCCACCCACACACAATAATGCATCTTTAAGGACTGTCCACTTCCATGGTCATCCTCTTCATAGGCCAGTCACCTTAAAGTATTGCCAATTTTAAAGGTCCGTAAGCTTCCCAGGTCCACCTCTTAAAGGGCCAGTACACTTAAAATGCTGTTGTTTCGAGGGTTTGTACACAACCCTGGTCAACCTCTTAAAGGACATAATTCCCTAAATTTGTCACCTCTTCAAGGGTTTGTCCACTTCTAGGGTCTGCCTCTTAAAGGGCCAGTCCGCAAAACATGTCACATATTCAAGTGGCTTTCCACTTCATAAGCCACATTGACATTTCCAAAGGTCTGTCCATTCCCAGGGTTGTCTCTTAGAAGGCCACCCACACACAATAATGCATCTTTAAGGACTGTCCACTTCCATGGTCATCCTCTTCATAGGCCAGTCACCTTAAAGTATTGCCAATTTTAAAGGTCCGTAAGCTTCCCAGGTCCACCTCTTAAAGGGCCAGTACACTTGAAATGCTGTTGTTTTGAGGGTTTGTACACAACCCTGGTCAACCTCTTAAAGGACATAATTCCCTAAATTTGTCACCTCTTCAAGGGTTTGTCCACTTCTAGGGTCTGCCTCTTAAAGGGCCAGTCCGCAAAACATGTCACATGTTCAAGTGGCTTTCCACTTCATAAGCCACATTGACATTTCCAAAGGTCTGTCCATTCCCAGGGTTGTCTCTTAGAAGGCCACCCACACACAATAATGCATCTTTAAGGACTGTCCACTTCCATGGTCATCCTCTTCATAGGCCAGTCACCTTAAAGTATTGCCAATTTTAAAGGTCCGTAAGCTTCCCAGGTCCACCTCTTAAAGGGCCAGTACACTTAAAATGCTGTTGTTTTGAGGGTTTGTACACAACCCTGGTCAACCTCTTAAAGGACATAATTCCCTAAATTTGTCACCTCTTCAAGGGTTTGTCCACTTCTAGGGTCTGCCTCTTAAAGGGCCAGTCCGCAAAACATGTCACATGTTCAAGTGGCTTTCCACTTCATAAGCCACATTGACATTTCCAAAGGTCTGTCCATTCCCAGGGTTGTCTCTTAGAAGGCCACCCACACACAATAATGCATCTTTAAGGACTGTCCACTTCCATGGTCATCCTCTTCATAGGCCAGTCACCTTAAAGTATTGCCAATTTTAAAGGTCTGTAAGCTTCCCAGGTCCACCTCTTAAAGGGCCAGTACACTTAAAATGCTGTTGTTTTGAGGGTTTGTACACAACCCTGGTCAACCTCTTAAAGGACATAATTCCCTAAATTTGTCACCTCTTCAAGGGTTTGTCCACTTCTAGGGTCTGCCTCTTAAAAGGCCAGTCCGCAAAACATGTCACATGTTCAAGTGGATTTCCACTTCATAAGCCACATTGACATTTCCAAAGGTCTGTCCATTCCCAGGGTTGTCTCTTAGAAGGCCACCCACACACAATAATGCATCTTTAAGGACTGTCCACTTCCATGGTCATCCTCTTCATAGGCCAGTCACCTTAAAGTATTGCCAATTTTAAAGGTCCGTAAGCTTCCCAGGTCCACCTCTTAAAGGGCCAGTACACTTAAAATGCTGTTGTTTCGAGGGTTTGTACACAACCCTGGTCAACCTCTTAAAGGACATAATTCCCTAAATTTGTCACCTCTTCAAGGGTTTGTCCACTTCTAGGGTCTGCCTCTTAAAGGGCCAGTCCGCAAAACATGTCACATATTCAAGTGGCTTTCCACTTCATAAGCCACATTGACATTTCCAAAGGTCTGTCCATTCCCAGGGTTGTCTCTTAGAAGGCCACCCACACACAATAATGCATCTTTAAGGACTGTCCACTTCCATGGTCATCCTCTTCATAGGCCAGTCACCTTAAAGTATTGCCAATTTTAAAGGTCCGTAAGCTTCCCAGGTCCACCTCTTAAAGGGCCAGTACACTTGAAATGCTGTTGTTTTGAGGGTTTGTACACAACCCTGGTCAACCTCTTAAAGGACATAATTCCCTAAATTTGTCACCTCTTCAAGGGTTTGTCCACTTCTAGGGTCTGCCTCTTAAAGGGCCAGTCCGCAAAACATGTCACATGTTCAAGTGGCTTTCCACTTCATAAGCCACATTGACATTTCCAAAGGTCTGTCCATTCCCAGGGTTGTCTCTTAGAAGGCCACCCACACACAATAATGCATCTTTAAGGACTGTCCACTTCCATGGTCATCCTCTTCATAGGCCAGTCACCTTAAAGTATTGCCAATTTTAAAGGTCCGTAAGCTTCCCAGGTCCACCTCTTAAAGGGCCAGTACACTTAAAATGCTGTTGTTTCGAGGGTTTGTACACAACCCTGGTCAACCTCTTAAAGGACATAATTCCCTAAATTTGTCACCTCTTCAAGGGTTTGTCCACTTCTAGGGTCTGCCTCTTAAAGGGCCAGTCCGCAAAACATGTCACATGTTCAAGTGGCTTTCCACTTCATAAGCCACATTGACATTTCCAAAGGTCTGTCCATTCCCAGGGTTGTCTCTTAGAAGGCCACCCACACACAATAATGCATCTTTAAGGACTGTCCACTTCCATGGTCATCGTCTTCATAGGCCAGTCACCTTAAAGTATTGCCAATTTTAAAGGTCCGTAAGCTTCCCAGGTCCACCTCTTAAAGGGCCAGTACACTTAAAATGCTGTTGTTTTGAGGGTTTGTACACAACCCTGGTCAACCTCTTAAAGGACATAATTCCCTAAATTTGTCACCTCTTCAAGGGTTTGTCCACTTCTAGGGTCTGCCTCTTAAAGGGCCAGTCCGCAAAACATGTCACATGTTCAAGTGGCTTTCCACTTCATAAGCCACATTGACATTTCCAAAGGTCTGTCCATTCCCAGGGTTGTCTCTTAGAAGGCCACCCACACACAATAATGCATCTTTAAGGACTGTCCACTTCCATGGTCATCCTCTTCATAGGCCAGTCACCTTAAAGTATTGCCAATTTTAAAGGTCTGTAAGCTTCCCAGGTCCACCTCTTAAAGGGCCAGTACACTTAAAATGCTGTTGTTTCAAGGGTTTGTACACAACCCTGGTCAACCTCTTAAAGGACATAATTCCCTAAATTTGTCACCTCTTCAAGGGTTTGTCCACTTCTAGGGTCTGCCTCTTAAAGGGCCAGTCCGCAAAACATGTCACATGTTCAAGTGGCTTTCCACTTCATAAGCCACATTGACATTTCCAAAGGTCTGTCCATTCCCAGGGTTGTCTCTTAGAAGGCCACCCACACACAATAATGCATCTTTAAGGACTGTCCACTTCCATGGTCATCCTCTTCATAGGCCAGTCACCTTAAAGTATTGCCAATTTTAAAGGTCCGTAAGCTTCCCAGGTCCACCTCTTAAAGGGCCAGTACACTTAAAATGCTGTTGTTTTGAGGGTTTGTACACAACCCTGGTCAACCTCTTAAAGGACATAATTCCCTAAATTTGTCACCTCTTCAAGGGTTTGTCCACTTATAGGGTCTGCCTCTTAAAGGGCCAGTCCGCAAAACATGTCACATGTTCAAGTGGCTTTCCACTTCATAAGCCACATTGACATTTCCAAAGGTCTGTCCATTCCCAGGGTTGTCTCTTAGAAGGCCACCCACACACAATAATGCATCTTTAAGGACTGTCCACTTCCATGGTCATCCTCTTCATAGGCCAGTCACCTTAAAGTATTGCCAATTTTAAAGGTCTGTAAGCTTCCCAGGTCCACCTCTTAAAGGGCCAGTACACTTAAAATGCTGTTGTTTCAAGGGTTTGTACTCAACCCTGGTCAACCTCTTAAAGGACATAATTCCCTAAATTTGTCACCTCTTCAAGGGTTTGTCCACTTCTAGGGTCTGCCTCTTAAAGGGCCAGTCCGCAAAACATGTCACATGTTCAAGTGGCTTTCCACTTCATAAGCCACATTGACATTTCCAAAGGTCTGTCCATTCCCAGGGTTGTCTCTTAGAAGGCCACCCACACACAATAATGCATCTTTAAGGACTGTCCACTTCCATGGTCATCCTCTTCATAGGCCAGTCACCTTAAAGTATTGCCAATTTTAAAGGTCCGTAAGCTTCCCAGGTCCACCTCTTAAAGGGCCAGTACACTTAAAATGCTGTTGTTTTGAGGGTTTGTACACAACCCTGGTCAACCTCTTAAAGGACATAATTCCCTAAATTTGTCACCTCTTCAAGGGTTTGTCCACTTCTAGGGTCTGCCTCTTAAAGGGCCAGTCCGCAAAACATGTCACATGTTCAAGTGGCTTTCCACTTCATAAGCCACATTGACATTTCCAAAGGTCTGTCCATTCCCAGGGTTGTCTCTTAGAAGGCCACCCACACACAATAATGCATCTTTAAGGACTGTCCACTTCCATGGTCATCCTCTTCATAGGCCAGTCACCTTAAAGTATTGCCAATTTTAAAGGTCTGTAAGCTTCCCAGGTCCACCTCTTAAAGGGCCAGTACACTTAAAATGCTGTTGTTTCAAGGGTTTGTACACAACCCTGGTCAACCTCTTAAAGGACATAATTCCCTAAATTTGTCACCTCTTCAAGGGTTTGTCCACTTCTAGGGTCTGCCTCTTAAAGGGCCAGTCCGCAAAACATGTCACATGTTCAAGTGGCTTTCCACTTCATAAGCCACATTGACATTTCCAAAGGTCTGTCCATTCCCAGGGTTGTCTCTTAGAAGGCCACCCACACACAATAATGCATCTTTAAGGACTGTCCACTTCCATGGTCATCCTCTTCATAGGCCAGTCACCTTAAAGTATTGCCAATTTTAAAGGTCCGTAAGCTTCCCAGGTCCACCTCTTAAAGGGCCAGTACACTTAAAATGCTGTTGTTTTGAGGGTTTGTACACAACCCTGGTCAACCTCTTAAAGGACATAATTCCCTAAATTTGTCACCTCTTCAAGGGTTTGTCCACTTCTAGGGTCTGCCTCTTAAAGGGCCAGTCCGCAAAACATGTCACATGTTCAAGTGGCTTTCCACTTCATAAGCCACATTGACATTTCCAAAGGTCTGTCCATTCCCAGGGTTGTCTCTTAGAAGGCCACCCACACACAATAATGCATCTTTAAAGACTGTCCACTTCCATGGTCATCCTCTTCATAGGCCAGTCACCTTAAAGTATTGCCAATTTTAAAGGTCTGTAAGCTTCCCAGGTCCACCTCTTAAAGGGCCAGTACACTTAAAATGCTGTTGTTTTGAGGGTTTGTACACAACCCTGGTCAACCTCTTAAAGGACATAATTCCCTAAATTTGTCACCTCTTCAAGGGTTTGTCCACTTCTAGGGTCTGCCTCTTAAAAGGCCAGTCCGCAAAACATGTCACATGTTCAAGTGGATTTCCACTTCATAAGCCACATTGACATTTCCAAAGGTCTGTCCATTCCCAGGGTTGTCTCTTAGAAGGCCACCCACACACAATAATGCATCTTTAAGGACTGTCCACTTCCATGGTCATCCTCTTCATAGGCCAGTCACCTTAAAGTATTGCCAATTTTAAAGGTCCGTAAGCTTCCCAGGTCCACCTCTTAAAGGGCCAGTACACTTAAAATGCTGTTGTTTCGAGGGTTTGTACACAACCCTGGTCAACCTCTTAAAGGACATAATTCCCTAAATTTGTCACCTCTTCAAGGGTTTGTCCACTTCTAGGGTCTGCCTCTTAAAGGGCCAGTCCGCAAAACATGTCACATATTCAAGTGGCTTTCCACTTCATAAGCCACATTGACATTTCCAAAGGTCTGTCCATTCCCAGGGTTGTCTCTTAGAAGGCCACCCACACACAATAATGCATCTTTAAGGACTGTCCACTTCCATGGTCATCCTCTTCATAGGCCAGTCACCTTAAAGTATTGCCAATTTTAAAGGTCCGTAAGCTTCCCAGGTCCACCTCTTAAAGGGCCAGTACACTTGAAATGCTGTTGTTTTGAGGGTTTGTACACAACCCTGGTCAACCTCTTAAAGGACATAATTCCCTAAATTTGTCACCTCTTCAAGGGTTTGTCCACTTCTAGGGTCTGCCTCTTAAAGGGCCAGTCCGCAAAACATGTCACATGTTCAAGTGGCTTTCCACTTCATAAGCCACATTGACATTTCCAAAGGTCTGTCCATTCCCAGGGTTGTCTCTTAGAAGGCCACCCACACACAATAATGCATCTTTAAGGACTGTCCACTTCCATGGTCATCCTCTTCATAGGCCAGTCACCTTAAAGTATTGCCAATTTTAAAGGTCCGTAAGCTTCCCAGGTCCACCTCTTAAAGGGCCAGTACACTTAAAATGCTGTTGTTTTGAGGGTTTGTACACAACCCTGGTCAACCTCTTAAAGGACATAATTCCCTAAATTTGTCACCTCTTCAAGGGTTTGTCCACTTCTAGGGTCTGCCTCTTAAAGGGCCAGTCCGCAAAACATGTCACATGTTCAAGTGGCTTTCCACTTCATAAGCCACATTGACATTTCCAAAGGTCTGTCCATTCCCAGGGTTGTCTCTTAGAAGGCCACCCACACACAATAATGCATCTTTAAGGACTGTCCACTTCCATGGTCATCCTCTTCATAGGCCAGTCACCTTAAAGTATTGCCAATTTTAAAGGTCTGTAAGCTTCCCAGGTCCACCTCTTAAAGGGCCAGTACACTTAAAATGCTGTTGTTTTGAGGGTTTGTACACAACCCTGGTCAACCTCTTAAAGGACATAATTCCCTAAATTTGTCACCTCTTCAAGGGTTTGTCCACTTCTAGGGTCTGCCTCTTAAAAGGCCAGTCCGCAAAACATGTCACATGTTCAAGTGGATTTCCACTTCATAAGCCACATTGACATTTCCAAAGGTCTGTCCATTCCCAGGGTTGTCTCTTAGAAGGCCACCCACACACAATAATGCATCTTTAAGGACTGTCCACTTCCATGGTCATCCTCTTCATAGGCCAGTCACCTTAAAGTATTGCCAATTTTAAAGGTCCGTAAGCTTCCCAGGTCCACCTCTTAAAGGGCCAGTACACTTAAAATGCTGTTGTTTCGAGGGTTTGTACACAACCCTGGTCAACCTCTTAAAGGACATAATTCCCTAAATTTGTCACCTCTTCAAGGGTTTGTCCACTTCTAGGGTCTGCCTCTTAAAGGGCCAGTCCGCAAAACATGTCACATATTCAAGTGGCTTTCCACTTCATAAGCCACATTGACATTTCCAAAGGTCTGTCCATTCCCAGGGTTGTCTCTTAGAAGGCCACCCACACACAATAATGCATCTTTAAGGACTGTCCACTTCCATGGTCATCCTCTTCATAGGCCAGTCACCTTAAAGTATTGCCAATTTTAAAGGTCCGTAAGCTTCCCAGGTCCACCTCTTAAAGGGCCAGTACACTTGAAATGCTGTTGTTTTGAGGGTTTGTACACAACCCTGGTCAACCTCTTAAAGGACATAATTCCCTAAATTTGTCACCTCTTCAAGGGTTTGTCCACTTCTAGGGTCTGCCTCTTAAAGGGCCAGTCCGCAAAACATGTCACATGTTCAAGTGGCTTTCCACTTCATAAGCCACATTGACATTTCCAAAGGTCTGTCCATTCCCAGGGTTGTCTCTTAGAAGGCCACCCACACACAATAATGCATCTTTAAGGACTGTCCACTTCCATGGTCATCCTCTTCATAGGCCAGTCACCTTAAAGTATTGCCAATTTTAAAGGTCCGTAAGCTTCCCAGGTCCACCTCTTAAAGGGCCAGTACACTTAAAATGCTGTTGTTTCGAGGGTTTGTACACAACCCTGGTCAACCTCTTAAAGGACATAATTCCCTAAATTTGTCACCTCTTCAAGGGTTTGTCCACTTCTAGGGTCTGCCTCTTAAAGGGCCAGTCCGCAAAACATGTCACATGTTCAAGTGGCTTTCCACTTCATAAGCCACATTGACATTTCCAAAGGTCTGTCCATTCCCAGGGTTGTCTCTTAGAAGGCCACCCACACACAATAATGCATCTTTAAGGACTGTCCACTTCCATGGTCATCGTCTTCATAGGCCAGTCACCTTAAAGTATTGCCAATTTTAAAGGTCCGTAAGCTTCCCAGGTCCACCTCTTAAAGGGCCAGTACACTTAAAATGCTGTTGTTTTGAGGGTTTGTACACAACCCTGGTCAACCTCTTAAAGGACATAATTCCCTAAATTTGTCACCTCTTCAAGGGTTTGTCCACTTCTAGGGTCTGCCTCTTAAAGGGCCAGTCCGCAAAACATGTCACATGTTCAAGTGGCTTTCCACTTCATAAGCCACATTGACATTTCCAAAGGTCTGTCCATTCCCAGGGTTGTCTCTTAGAAGGCCACCCACACACAATAATGCATCTTTAAGGACTGTCCACTTCCATGGTCATCCTCTTCATAGGCCAGTCACCTTAAAGTATTGCCAATTTTAAAGGTCTGTAAGCTTCCCAGGTCCACCTCTTAAAGGGCCAGTACACTTAAAATGCTGTTGTTTCAAGGGTTTGTACACAACCCTGGTCAACCTCTTAAAGGACATAATTCCCTAAATTTGTCACCTCTTCAAGGGTTTGTCCACTTCTAGGGTCTGCCTCTTAAAGGGCCAGTCCGCAAAACATGTCACATGTTCAAGTGGCTTTCCACTTCATAAGCCACATTGACATTTCCAAAGGTCTGTCCATTCCCAGGGTTGTCTCTTAGAAGGCCACCCACACACAATAATGCATCTTTAAGGACTGTCCACTTCCATGGTCATCCTCTTCATAGGCCAGTCACCTTAAAGTATTGCCAATTTTAAAGGTCCGTAAGCTTCCCAGGTCCACCTCTTAAAGGGCCAGTACACTTAAAATGCTGTTGTTTTGAGGGTTTGTACACAACCCTGGTCAACCTCTTAAAGGACATAATTCCCTAAATTTGTCACCTCTTCAAGGGTTTGTCCACTTATAGGGTCTGCCTCTTAAAGGGCCAGTCCGCAAAACATGTCACATGTTCAAGTGGCTTTCCACTTCATAAGCCACATTGACATTTCCAAAGGTCTGTCCATTCCCAGGGTTGTCTCTTAGAAGGCCACCCACACACAATAATGCATCTTTAAGGACTGTCCACTTCCATGGTCATCCTCTTCATAGGCCAGTCACCTTAAAGTATTGCCAATTTTAAAGGTCTGTAAGCTTCCCAGGTCCACCTCTTAAAGGGCCAGTACACTTAAAATGCTGTTGTTTCAAGGGTTTGTACTCAACCCTGGTCAACCTCTTAAAGGACATAATTCCCTAAATTTGTCACCTCTTCAAGGGTTTGTCCACTTCTAGGGTCTGCCTCTTAAAGGGCCAGTCCGCAAAACATGTCACATGTTCAAGTGGCTTTCCACTTCATAAGCCACATTGACATTTCCAAAGGTCTGTCCATTCCCAGGGTTGTCTCTTAGAAGGCCACCCACACACAATAATGCATCTTTAAGGACTGTCCACTTCCATGGTCATCCTCTTCATAGGCCAGTCACCTTAAAGTATTGCCAATTTTAAAGGTCCGTAAGCTTCCCAGGTCCACCTCTTAAAGGGCCAGTACACTTAAAATGCTGTTGTTTTGAGGGTTTGTACACAACCCTGGTCAACCTCTTAAAGGACATAATTCCCTAAATTTGTCACCTCTTCAAGGGTTTGTCCACTTCTAGGGTCTGCCTCTTAAAGGGCCAGTCCGCAAAACATGTCACATGTTCAAGTGGCTTTCCACTTCATAAGCCACATTGACATTTCCAAAGGTCTGTCCATTCCCAGGGTTGTCTCTTAGAAGGCCACCCACACACAATAATGCATCTTTAAGGACTGTCCACTTCCATGGTCATCCTCTTCATAGGCCAGTCACCTTAAAGTATTGCCAATTTTAAAGGTCTGTAAGCTTCCCAGGTCCACCTCTTAAAGGGCCAGTACACTTAAAATGCTGTTGTTTCAAGGGTTTGTACACAACCCTGGTCAACCTCTTAAAGGACATAATTCCCTAAATTTGTCACCTCTTCAAGGGTTTGTCCACTTCTAGGGTCTGCCTCTTAAAGGGCCAGTCCGCAAAACATGTCACATGTTCAAGTGGCTTTCCACTTCATAAGCCACATTGACATTTCCAAAGGTCTGTCCATTCCCAGGGTTGTCTCTTAGAAGGCCACCCACACACAATAATGCATCTTTAAGGACTGTCCACTTCCATGGTCATCCTCTTCATAGGCCAGTCACCTTAAAGTATTGCCAATTTTAAAGGTCCGTAAGCTTCCCAGGTCCACCTCTTGAAGGGCCAGTACACTTAAAATGCTGTTGTTTTGAGGGTTTGTACACAACCCTGGTCAACCTCTTAAAGGACATAATTCCCTAAATTTGTCACCTCTTCAAGGGTTTGTCCACTTCTAGGGTCTGCCTCTTAAAGGGCCAGTCCGCAAAACATGTCACATGTTCAAGTGGCTTTCCACTTCATAAGCCACATTGACATTTCCAAAGGTCTGTCCATTCCCAGGGTTGTCTCTTAGAAGGCCACCCACACACAATAATGCATCTTTAAGGACTGTCCACTTCCATGGTCATCCTCTTCATAGGCCAGTCACCTTAAAGTATTGCCAATTTTAAAGGTCTGTAAGCTTCCCAGGTCCACCTCTTAAAGGGCCAGTACACTTAAAATGCTGTTGTTTCAAGGGTTTGTACACAACCCTGGTCAACCTCTTAAAGGACATAATTCCCTAAATTTGTCACCTCTTCAAGGGTTTGTCCACTTCTAGGGTCTGCCTCTTAAAGGGCCAGTCCGCAAAACATGTCACATGTTCAAGTGGCTTTCCACTTCATAAGCCACATTGACATTTCCAAAGGTCTGTCCATTCCCAAGGTTGTCTCTTAGAAGGCCACCCACACACAATAATGCATCTTTAAGGACTGTCCACTTCCATGGTCATCCTCTTCATAGGCCAGTCACCTTAAAGTATTGCCAATTTTAAAGGTCCGTAAGCTTCCCAGGTCCACCTCTTAAAGGGCCAGTACACTTAAAATGCTGTTGTTTTAAGGGTTTGTACACAACCCTGGTCAACCTCTTAAAGGACATAATTCCCTAAATTTGTCACCTCTTCAAGGGTTTGTCCACTTCTAGGGTCTGCCTCTTAAAGGGCCAGTCCGCAAAACATGTCACATGTTCAAGTGGCTTTCCACTTCATAAGCCACATTGACATTTCCAAAGGTCTGTCCATTCCCAGGGTTGTCTCTTAGAAGGCCACCCACACACAATAATGCATCTTTAAGGACTGTCCACTTCCATGGTCATCCTCTTCATAGGCCAGTCACCTTAAAGTATTGCCAATTTTAAAGGTCTGTAAGCTTCCCAGGTCCACCTCTTAAAGGGCCAGTACACTTAAAATGCTGTTGTTTCAAGGGTTTGTACACAACCCTGGTCAACCTCTTAAAGGACATAATTCCCTAAATTTGTCACCTCTTCAAGGGTTTGTCCACTTCTAGGGTCTGCCTCTTAAAGGGCCAGTCCGCAAAACATGTCACATGTTCAAGTGGCTTTCCACTTCATAAGCCACATTGACATTTCCAAAGGTCTGTCCATTCCCAGGGTTGTCTCTTAGAAGGCCACCCACACACAATAATGCATCTTTAAGGACTGTCCACTTCCATGGTCATCCTCTTCATAGGGCAGTCACCTTAAAGTATTGCCAATTTTAAAGGTCCGTAAGCTTCCCAGGTCCACCTCTTAAAGGGCCAGTACACTTAAAATGCTGTTGTTTTGAGGGTTTGTACACAACCCTGGTCAACCTCTTAAAGGACATAATTCCCTAAATTTGTCACCTCTTCAAGGGTTTGTCCACTTATAGGGTCTGCCTCTTAAAGGGCCAGTCCGCAAAACATGTCACATGTTCAAGTGGCTTTCCACTTCATAAGCCACATTGACATTTCCAAAGGTCTGTCCATTCCCAGGGTTGTCTCTTAGAAGGCCACCCACACACAATAATGCATCTTTAAGGACTGTCCACTTCCATGGTCATCCTCTTCATAGGCCAGTCACCTTAAAGTATTGCCAATTTTAAAGGTCTGTAAGCTTCCCAGGTCCACCTCTTAAAGGGCCAGTACACTTAAAATGCTGTTGTTTCAAGGGTTTGTACTCAACCCTGGTCAACCTCTTAAAGGACATAATTCCCTAAATTTGTCACCTCTTCAAGGGTTTGTCCACTTCTAGGGTCTGCCTCTTAAAGGGCCAGTCCGCAAAACATGTCACATGTTCAAGTGGCTTTCCACTTCATAAGCCACATTGACATTTCCAAAGGTCTGTCCATTCCCAGGGTTGTCTCTTAGAAGGCCACCCACACACAATAATGCATCTTTAAGGACTGTCCACTTCCATGGTCATCCTCTTCATAGGCCAGTCACCTTAAAGTATTGCCAATTTTAAAGGTCCGTAAGCTTCCCAGGTCCACCTCTTAAAGGGCCAGTACACTTAAAATGCTGTTGTTTTGAGGGTTTGTACACAACCCTGGTCAACCTCTTAAAGGACATAATTCCCTAAATTTGTCACCTCTTCAAGGGTTTGTCCACTTCTAGGGTCTGCCTCTTAAAGGGCCAGTCCGCAAAACATGTCACATGTTCAAGTGGCTTTCCACTTCATAAGCCACATTGACATTTCCAAAGGTCTGTCCATTCCCAGGGTTGTCTCTTAGAAGGCCACCCACACACAATAATGCATCTTTAAGGACTGTCCACTTCCATGGTCATCCTCTTCATAGGCCAGTCACCTTAAAGTATTGCCAATTTTAAAGGTCCGTAAGCTTCCCAGGTCCACCTCTTAAAGGGCCAGTACACTTAAAATGCTGTTGTTTTGAGGGTTTGTACACAACCCTGGTCAACCTCTTAAAGGACATAATTCCCTAAATTTGTCACCTCTTCAAGGGTTTGTCCACTTCTAGGGTCTGCCTCTTAAAGGGCCAGTCCGCAAAACATGTCACATGTTCAAGTGGCTTTCCACTTCATAAGCCACATTGACATTTCCAAAGGTCTGTCCATTCCCAGGGTTGTCTCTTAGAAGGCCACCCACACACAATAATGCATCTTTAAGGACTGTCCACTTCCATGGTCATCCTCTTCATAGGCCAGTCACCTTAAAGTATTGCCAATTTTAAAGGTCTGTAAGCTTCCCAGGTCCACCTCTTAAAGGGCCAGTACACTTAAAATGCTGTTGTTTCAAGGGTTTGTACTCAACCCTGGTCAACCTCTTAAAGGACATAATTCCCTAAATTTGTCACCTCTTCAAGGGTTTGTCCACTTCTAGGGTCTGCCTCTTAAAGGGCCAGTCCGCAAAACATGTCACATGTTCAAGTGGCTTTCCACTTCATAAGCCACATTGACATTTCCAAAGGTCTGTCCATTCCCAGGGTTGTCTCTTAGAAGGCCACCCACACACAATAATGCATCTTTAAGGACTGTCCACTTCCATGGTCATCCTCTTCATAGGCCAGTCACCTTAAAGTATTGCCAATTTTAAAGGTCTGTAAGCTTCCCAGGTCCACCTCTTAAAGGGCCAGTACACTTAAAATGCTGTTGTTTCAAGGGTTTGTACACAACCCTGGTCAACCTCTTAAAGGACATAATTCCCTAAATTTGTCACCTCTTCAAGGGTTTGTCCACTTCTAGGGTCTGCCTCTTAAAGGGCCAGTCCGCAAAACATGTCACATGTTCAAGTGGCTTTCCACTTCATAAGCCACATTGACATTTCCAAAGGTCTGTCCATTCCCAGGGTTGTCTCTTAGAAGGCCACCCACACACAATAATGCATCTTTAAGGACTGTCCACTTCCATGGTCATCCTCTTCATAGGCCAGTCACCTTAAAGTATTGCCAATTTTAAAGGTCCGTAAGCTTCCCAGGTCCACCTCTTAAAGGGCCAGTACACTTAAAATGCTGTTGTTTCGAGGGTTTGTACACAACCCTGGTCAACCTCTTAAAGGACATAATTCCCTAAATTTGTCACCTCTTCAAGGGTTTGTCCACTTCTAGGGTCTGCCTCTTAAAGGGCCAGTCCGCAAAACATGTCACATGTTCAAGTGGCTTTCCACTTCATAAGCCACATTGACATTTCCAAAGGTCTGTCCATTCCCAGGGTTGTATCTTAGAAGGCCACCCACACACAATAATGCATCTTTAAGGACTGTCCACTTCCATGGTCATCCTCTTCATAGGCCAGTCACCTTAAAGTATTGCCAATTTTAAAGGTCTGTAAGCTTCCCAGGTCCACCTCTTAAAGGGCCAGTACACTTAAAATGCTGTTGTTTCAAGGGTTTGTACACAACCCTGGTCAACCTCTTAAAGGACATAATTCCCTAAATTTGTCACCTCTTCAAGGGTTTGTCCACTTCTAGGGTCTGCCTCTTAAAGGGCCAGTCCGCAAAACATGTCACATGTTCAAGTGGCTTTCCACTTCATAAGCCACATTGACATTTCCAAAGGTCTGTCCATTCCCAGGGTTGTCTCTTAGAAGGCCACCCACACACAATAATGCATCTTTAAGGACTGTCCACTTCCATGGTCATCGTCTTCATAGGCCAGTCACCTTAAAGTATTGCCAATTTTAAAGGTCCGTAAGCTTCCCAGGTCCACCTCTTAAAGGGCCAGTACACTTGAAATGCTGTTGTTTTGAGGGTTTGTACACAACCCTGGTCAACCTCTTAAAGGACATAATTCCCTAAATTTGTCACCTCTTCAAGGGTTTGTCCACTTCTAGGGTCTGCCTCTTAAAGGGCCAGTCCGCAAAACATGTCACATGTTCAAGTGGCTTTCCACTTCATAAGCCACATTGACATTTCCAAAGGTCTGTCCATTCCCAGGGTTGTATCTTAGAAGGCCACCCACACACAATAATGCATCTTTAAGGACTGTCCACTTCCATGGTCATCCTCTTCATAGGCCAGTCACCTTAAAGTATTGCCAATTTTAAAGGTCTGTAAGCTTCCCAGGTCCACCTCTTAAAGGGCCAGTACACTTAAAATGCTGTTGTTTCAAGGGTTTGTACACAACCCTGGTCAACCTCTTAAAGGACATAATTCCCTAAATTTGTCACCTCTTCAAGGGTTTGTCCACTTCTAGGGTCTGCCTCTTAAAGGGCCAGTCCGCAAAACATGTCACATGTTCAAGTGGCTTTCCACTTCATAAGCCACATTGACATTTCCAAAGGTCTGTCCATTCCCAGGGTTGTCTCTTAGAAGGCCACCCACACACAATAATGCATCTTTAAGGACTGTCCACTTCCATGGTCATCGTCTTCATAGGCCAGTCACCTTAAAGTATTGCCAATTTTAAAGGTCCGTAAGCTTCCCAGGTCCACCTCTTAAAGGGCCAGTACACTTAAAATGCTGTTGTTTTGAGGGTTTGTACACAACCCTGGTCAACCTCTTAAAGGACATAATTCCCTAAATTTGTCACCTCTTCAAGGGTTTGTCCACTTCTAGGGTCTGCCTCTTAAAGGGCCAGTCCGCAAAACATGTCACATGTTCAAGTGGCTTTCCACTTCATAAGCCACATTGACATTTCCAAAGGTCTGTCCATTCCCAGGGTTGTCTCTTAGAAGGCCACCCACACACAATAATGCATCTTTAAGGACTGTCCACTTCCATGGTCATCCTCTTCATAGGCCAGTCACCTTAAAGTATTGCCAATTTTAAAGGTCCGTAAGCTTCCCAGGTCCACCTCTTAAAGGGCCAGTACACTTAAAATGCTGTTGTTTTGAGGGTTTGTACACAACCCTGGTCAACCTCTTAAAGGACATAATTCCCTAAATTTGTCACCTCTTCAAGGGTTTGTCCACTTCTAGGGTCTGCCTCTTAAAGGGCCAGTCCGCAAAACATGTCACATGTTCAAGTGGCTTTCCACTTCATAAGCCACATTGACATTTCCAAAGGTCTGTCCATTCCCAGGGTTGTCTCTTAGAAGGCCACCCACACACAATAATGCATCTTTAAGGACTGTCCACTTCCATGGTCATCCTCTTCATAGGCCAGTCACCTTAAAGTATTGCCAATTTTAAAGGTCTGTAAGCTTCCCAGGTCCACCTCTTAAAGGGCCAGTACACTTAAAATGCTGTTGTTTCAAGGGTTTGTACACAACCCTGGTCAACCTCTTAAAGGACATAATTCCCTAAATTTGTCACCTCTTCAAGGGTTTGTCCACTTCTAGGGTCTGCCTCTTAAAGGGCCAGTCCGCAAAACATGTCACATGTTCAAGTGGCTTTCCACTTCATAAGCCACATTGACATTTCCAAAGGTCTGTCCATTCCCAGGGTTGTCTCTTAGAAGGCCACCCACACACAATAATGCATCTTTAAGGACTGTCCACTTCCATGGTCATCCTCTTCATAGGCCAGTCACCTTAAAGTATTGCCAATTTTAAAGGTCCGTAAGCTTCCCAGGTCCACCTCTTAAAGGGCCAGTACACTTGAAATGCTGTTGTTTTGAGGGTTTGTACACAACCCTGGTCAACCTCTTAAAGGACATAATTCCCTAAATTTGTCACCTCTTCAAGGGTTTGTCCACTTCTAGGGTCTGCCTCTTAAAGGGCCAGTCCGCAAAACATATCACATGTTCAAGTGGCTTTCCACTTCATAAGCCACATTGACATTTCCAAAGGTCTGTCCATTCCCAGGGTTGTCTCTTAGAAGGCCACCCACACACAATAATGCATCTTTAAGGACTGTCCACTTCCATGGTCATCCTCTTCATAGGCCAGTCACCTTAAAGTATTGCCAATTTTAAAGGTCTGTAAGCTTCCCAGGTCCACCTCTTAAAGGGCCAGTACACTTAAAATGCTGTTGTTTCAAGGGTTTGTACACAACCCTGGTCAACCTCTTAAAGGACATAATTCCCTAAATTTGTCACCTCTTCAAGGGTTTGTCCACTTCTAGGGTCTGCCTCTTAAAGGGCCAGTCCGCAAAACATGTCACATGTTCAAGTGGCTTTCCACTTCATAAGCCACATTGACATTTCCAAAGGTCTGTCCATTCCCAGGGTTGTCTCTTAGAAGGCCACCCACACACAATAATGCATCTTTAAGGACTGTCCACTTCCATGGTCATCCTCTTCATAGGCCAGTCACCTTAAAGTATTGCCAATTTTAAAGGTCCGTAAGCTTCCCAGGTCCACCTCTTAAAGGGCCAGTACACTTAAAATGCTGTTGTTTTGAGGGTTTGTACACAACCCTGGTCAACCTCTTAAAGGACATAATTCCCTAAATTTGTCACCTCTTCAAGGGTTTGTCCACTTCTAGGGTCTGCCTCTTAAAGGGCCAGTCCGCAAAACATGTCACATGTTCAAGTGGCTTTCCACTTCATAAGCCACATTGACATTTCCAAAGGTCTGTCCATTCCCAGGGTTGTCTCTTAGAAGGCCACCCACACACAATAATGCATCTTTAAAGACTGTCCACTTCCATGGTCATCCTCTTCATAGGCCAGTCACCTTAAAGTATTGCCAATTTTAAAGGTCTGTAAGCTTCCCAGGTCCACCTCTTAAAGGGCCAGTACACTTAAAATGCTGTTGTTTTGAGGGTTTGTACACAACCCTGGTCAACCTCTTAAAGGACATAATTCCCTAAATTTGTCACCTCTTCAAGGGTTTGTCCACTTCTAGGGTCTGCCTCTTAAAAGGCCAGTCCGCAAAACATGTCACATGTTCAAGTGGATTTCCACTTCATAAGCCACATTGACATTTCCAAAGGTCTGTCCATTCCCAGGGTTGTCTCTTAGAAGGCCACCCACACACAATAATGCATCTTTAAGGACTGTCCACTTCCATGGTCATCCTCTTCATAGGCCAGTCACCTTAAAGTATTGCCAATTTTAAAGGTCCGTAAGCTTCCCAGGTCCACCTCTTAAAGGGCCAGTACACTTAAAATGCTGTTGTTTCGAGGGTTTGTACACAACCCTGGTCAACCTCTTAAAGGACATAATTCCCTAAATTTGTCACCTCTTCAAGGGTTTGTCCACTTCTAGGGTCTGCCTCTTAAAGGGCCAGTCCGCAAAACATGTCACATATTCAAGTGGCTTTCCACTTCATAAGCCACATTGACATTTCCAAAGGTCTGTCCATTCCCAGGGTTGTCTCTTAGAAGGCCACCCACACACAATAATGCATCTTTAAGGACTGTCCACTTCCATGGTCATCCTCTTCATAGGCCAGTCACCTTAAAGTATTGCCAATTTTAAAGGTCCGTAAGCTTCCCAGGTCCACCTCTTAAAGGGCCAGTACACTTGAAATGCTGTTGTTTTGAGGGTTTGTACACAACCCTGGTCAACCTCTTAAAGGACATAATTCCCTAAATTTGTCACCTCTTCAAGGGTTTGTCCACTTCTAGGGTCTGCCTCTTAAAGGGCCAGTCCGCAAAACATGTCACATGTTCAAGTGGCTTTCCACTTCATAAGCCACATTGACATTTCCAAAGGTCTGTCCATTCCCAGGGTTGTCTCTTAGAAGGCCACCCACACACAATAATGCATCTTTAAGGACTGTCCACTTCCATGGTCATCCTCTTCATAGGCCAGTCACCTTAAAGTATTGCCAATTTTAAAGGTCCGTAAGCTTCCCAGGTCCACCTCTTAAAGGGCCAGTACACTTAAAATGCTGTTGTTTTGAGGGTTTGTACACAACCCTGGTCAACCTCTTAAAGGACATAATTCCCTAAATTTGTCACCTCTTCAAGGGTTTGTCCACTTCTAGGGTCTGCCTCTTAAAGGGCCAGTCCGCAAAACATGTCACATGTTCAAGTGGCTTTCCACTTCATAAGCCACATTGACATTTCCAAAGGTCTGTCCATTCCCAGGGTTGTCTCTTAGAAGGCCACCCACACACAATAATGCATCTTTAAGGACTGTCCACTTCCATGGTCATCCTCTTCATAGGCCAGTCACCTTAAAGTATTGCCAATTTTAAAGGTCTGTAAGCTTCCCAGGTCCACCTCTTAAAGGGCCAGTACACTTAAAATGCTGTTGTTTTGAGGGTTTGTACACAACCCTGGTCAACCTCTTAAAGGACATAATTCCCTAAATTTGTCACCTCTTCAAGGGTTTGTCCACTTCTAGGGTCTGCCTCTTAAAAGGCCAGTCCGCAAAACATGTCACATGTTCAAGTGGATTTCCACTTCATAAGCCACATTGACATTTCCAAAGGTCTGTCCATTCCCAGGGTTGTCTCTTAGAAGGCCACCCACACACAATAATGCATCTTTAAGGACTGTCCACTTCCATGGTCATCCTCTTCATAGGCCAGTCACCTTAAAGTATTGCCAATTTTAAAGGTCCGTAAGCTTCCCAGGTCCACCTCTTAAAGGGCCAGTACACTTAAAATGCTGTTGTTTCGAGGGTTTGTACACAACCCTGGTCAACCTCTTAAAGGACATAATTCCCTAAATTTGTCACCTCTTCAAGGGTTTGTCCACTTCTAGGGTCTGCCTCTTAAAGGGCCAGTCCGCAAAACATGTCACATATTCAAGTGGCTTTCCACTTCATAAGCCACATTGACATTTCCAAAGGTCTGTCCATTCCCAGGGTTGTCTCTTAGAAGGCCACCCACACACAATAATGCATCTTTAAGGACTGTCCACTTCCATGGTCATCCTCTTCATAGGCCAGTCACCTTAAAGTATTGCCAATTTTAAAGGTCCGTAAGCTTCCCAGGTCCACCTCTTAAAGGGCCAGTACACTTGAAATGCTGTTGTTTTGAGGGTTTGTACACAACCCTGGTCAACCTCTTAAAGGACATAATTCCCTAAATTTGTCACCTCTTCAAGGGTTTGTCCACTTCTAGGGTCTGCCTCTTAAAGGGCCAGTCCGCAAAACATGTCACATGTTCAAGTGGCTTTCCACTTCATAAGCCACATTGACATTTCCAAAGGTCTGTCCATTCCCAGGGTTGTCTCTTAGAAGGCCACCCACACACAATAATGCATCTTTAAGGACTGTCCACTTCCATGGTCATCCTCTTCATAGGCCAGTCACCTTAAAGTATTGCCAATTTTAAAGGTCCGTAAGCTTCCCAGGTCCACCTCTTAAAGGGCCAGTACACTTAAAATGCTGTTGTTTCGAGGGTTTGTACACAACCCTGGTCAACCTCTTAAAGGACATAATTCCCTAAATTTGTCACCTCTTCAAGGGTTTGTCCACTTCTAGGGTCTGCCTCTTAAAGGGCCAGTCCGCAAAACATGTCACATGTTCAAGTGGCTTTCCACTTCATAAGCCACATTGACATTTCCAAAGGTCTGTCCATTCCCAGGGTTGTCTCTTAGAAGGCCACCCACACACAATAATGCATCTTTAAGGACTGTCCACTTCCATGGTCATCGTCTTCATAGGCCAGTCACCTTAAAGTATTGCCAATTTTAAAGGTCCGTAAGCTTCCCAGGTCCACCTCTTAAAGGGCCAGTACACTTAAAATGCTGTTGTTTTGAGGGTTTGTACACAACCCTGGTCAACCTCTTAAAGGACATAATTCCCTAAATTTGTCACCTCTTCAAGGGTTTGTCCACTTCTAGGGTCTGCCTCTTAAAGGGCCAGTCCGCAAAACATGTCACATGTTCAAGTGGCTTTCCACTTCATAAGCCACATTGACATTTCCAAAGGTCTGTCCATTCCCAGGGTTGTCTCTTAGAAGGCCACCCACACACAATAATGCATCTTTAAGGACTGTCCACTTCCATGGTCATCCTCTTCATAGGCCAGTCACCTTAAAGTATTGCCAATTTTAAAGGTCTGTAAGCTTCCCAGGTCCACCTCTTAAAGGGCCAGTACACTTAAAATGCTGTTGTTTCAAGGGTTTGTACACAACCCTGGTCAACATCTTAAAGGACATAATTCCCTAAATTTGTCACCTCTTCAAGGGTTTGTCCACTTCTAGGGTCTGCCTCTTAAAGGGCCAGTCCGCAAAACATGTCACATGTTCAAGTGGCTTTCCACTTCATAAGCCACATTGACATTTCCAAAGGTCTGTCCATTCCCAGGGTTGTCTCTTAGAAGGCCACCCACACACAATAATGCATCTTTAAGGACTGTCCACTTCCATGGTCATCCTCTTCATAGGCCAGTCACCTTAAAGTATTGCCAATTTTAAAGGTCCGTAAGCTTCCCAGGTCCACCTCTTAAAGGGCCAGTACACTTAAAATGCTGTTGTTTTGAGGGTTTGTACACAACCCTGGTCAACCTCTTAAAGGACATAATTCCCTAAATTTGTCACCTCTTCAAGGGTTTGTCCACTTCTAGGGTCTGCCTCTTAAAGGGCCAGTCCGCAAAACATGTCACATGTTCAAGTGGCTTTCCACTTCATAAGCCACATTGACATTTCCAAAGGTCTGTCCATTCCCAGGGTTGTCTCTTAGAAGGCCACCCACACACAATAATGCATCTTTAAGGACTGTCCACTTCCATGGTCATCCTCTTCATAGGCCAGTCACCTTAAAGTATTGCCAATTTTAAAGGTCCGTAAGCTTCCCAGGTCCACCTCTTAAAGGGCCAGTACACTTAAAATGCTGTTGTTTTGAGGGTTTGTACACAACCCTGGTCAACCTCTTAAAGGACATAATTCCCTAAATTTGTCACCTCTTCAAGGGTTTGTCCACTTCTAGGGTCTGCCTCTTAAAGGGCCAGTCCGCAAAACATGTCACATGTTCAAGTGGCTTTCCACTTCATAAGCCACATTGACATTTCCAAAGGTCTGTCCATTCCCAGGGTTGTCTCTTAGAAGGCCACCCACACACAATAATGCATCTTTAAGGACTGTCCACTTCCATGGTCATCCTCTTCATAGGCCAGTCACCTTAAAGTATTGCCAATTTTAAAGGTCTGTAAGCTTCCCAGGTCCACCTCTTAAAGGGCCAGTACACTTAAAATGCTGTTGTTTCAAGGGTTTGTACACAACCCTGGTCAACCTCTTAAAGGACATAATTCCCTAAATTTGTCACCTCTTCAAGGGTTTGTCCACTTCTAGGGTCTGCCTCTTAAAGGGCCAGTCCGCAAAACATGTCACATGTTCAAGTGGCTTTCCACTTCATAAGCCACATTGACATTTCCAAAGGTCTGTCCATTCCCAGGGTTGTCTCTTAGAAGGCCACCCACACACAATAATGCATCTTTAAGGACTGTCCACTTCCATGGTCATCCTCTTCATAGGCCAGTCACCTTAAAGTATTGCCAATTTTAAAGGTCCGTAAGCTTCCCAGGTCCACCTCTTAAAGGGCCAGTAGACTTGAAATGCTGTTGTTTTGAGGGTTTGTACACAACCCTGGTCAACCTCTTAAAGGACATAATTCCCTAAATTTGTCACCTCTTCAAGGGTTTGTCCACTTCTAGGGTCTGCCTCTTAAAGGGCCAGTCCGCAAAACATATCACATGTTCAAGTGGCTTTCCACTTCATAAGCCACATTGACATTTCCAAAGGTCTGTCCATTCCCAGGGTTGTCTCTTAGAAGGCCACCCACACACAATAATGCATCTTTAAGGACTGTCCACTTCCATGGTCATCCTCTTCATAGGCCAGTCACCTTAAAGTATTGCCAATTTTAAAGGTCTGTAAGCTTCCCAGGTCCACCTCTTAAAGGGCCAGTACACTTAAAATGCTGTTGTTTCAAGGGTTTGTACACAACCCTGGTCAACCTCTTAAAGGACATAATTCCCTAAATTTGTCACCTCTTCAAGGGTTTGTCCACTTCTAGGGTCTGCCTCTTAAAGGGCCAGTCCGCAAAACATGTCACATGTTCAAGTGGCTTTCCACTTCATAAGCCACATTGACATTTCCAAAGGTCTGTCCATTCCCAGGGTTGTCTCTTAGAAGGCCACCCACACACAATAATGCATCTTTAAGGACTGTCCACTTCCATGGTCATCCTCTTCATAGGCCAGTCACCTTAAAGTATTGCCAATTTTAAAGGTCCGTAAGCTTCCCAGGTCCACCTCTTAAAGGGCCAGTACACTTAAAATGCTGTTGTTTTGAGGGTTTGTACACAACCCTGGTCAACCTCTTAAAGGACATAATTCCCTAAATTTGTCACCTCTTCAAGGGTTTGTCCACTTCTAGGGTCTGCCTCTTAAAGGGCCAGTCCGCAAAACATGTCACATGTTCAAGTGGCTTTCCACTTCATAAGCCACATTGACATTTCCAAAGGTCTGTCCATTCCCAGGGTTGTCTCTTAGAAGGCCACCCACACACAATAATGCATCTTTAAGGACTGTCCACTTCCATGGTCATCCTCTTCATAGGCCAGTCACCTTAAAGTATTGCCAATTTTAAAGGTCTGTAAGCTTCCCAGGTCCACCTCTTAAAGGGCCAGTACACTTAAAATGCTGTTGTTTTGAGGGTTTGTACACAACCCTGGTCAACCTCTTAAAGGACATAATTCCCTAAATTTGTCACCTCTTCAAGGGTTTGTCCACTTCTAGGGTCTGCCTCTTAAAAGGCCAGTCCGCAAAACATGTCACATGTTCAAGTGGATTTCCACTTCATAAGCCACATTGACATTTCCAAAGGTCTGTCCATTCCCAGGGTTGTCTCTTAGAAGGCCACCCACACACAATAATGCATCTTTAAGGACTGTCCACTTCCATGGTCATCCTCTTCATAGGCCAGTCACCTTAAAGTATTGCCAATTTTAAAGGTCCGTAAGCTTCCCAGGTCCACCTCTTAAAGGGCCAGTACACTTAAAATGCTGTTGTTTTGAGGGTTTGTACACAACCCTGGTCAACCTCTTAAAGGACATAATTCCCTAAATTTGTCACCTCTTCAAGGGTTTGTCCACTTCTAGGGTCTGCCTCTTAAAGGGCCAGTCCGCAAAACATGTCACATATTCAAGTGGCTTTCCACTTCATAAGCCACATTGACATTTCCAAAGGTCTGTCCATTCCCAGGGTTGTCTCTTAGAAGGCCACCCACACACAATAATGCATCTTTAAGGACTGTCCACTTCCATGGTCATCCTCTTCATAGGCCAGTCACCTTAAAGTATTGCCAATTTTAAAGGTCCGTAAGCTTCCCAGGTCCACCTCTTAAAGGGCCAGTACACTTGAAATGCTGTTGTTTTGAGGGTTTGTACACAACCCTGGTCAACCTCTTAAAGGACATAATTCCCTAAATTTGTCACCTCTTCAAGGGTTTGTCCACTTCTAGGGTCTGCCTCTTAAAGGGCCAGTCCGCAAAACATGTCACATGTTCAAGTGGCTTTCCACTTCATAAGCCACATTGACATTTCCAAAGGTCTGTCCATTCCCAGGGTTGTCTCTTAGAAGGCCACCCACACACAATAATGCATCTTTAAGGACTGTCCACTTCCATGGTCATCCTCTTCATAGGCCAGTCACCTTAAAGTATTGCCAATTTTAAAGGTCCGTAAGCTTCCCAGGTCCACCTCTTAAAGGGCCAGTACACTTAAAATGCTGTTGTTTTGAGGGTTTGTACACAACCCTGGTCAACCTCTTAAAGGACATAATTCCCTAAATTTGTCACCTCTTCAAGGGTTTGTCCACTTCTAGGGTCTGCCTCTTAAAGGGCCAGTCCGCAAAACATGTCACATGTTCAAGTGGCTTTCCACTTCATAAGCCACATTGACATTTCCAAAGGTCTGTCCATTCCCAGGGTTGTCTCTTAGAAGGCCACCCACACACAATAATGCATCTTTAAGGACTGTCCACTTCCATGGTCATCCTCTTCATAGGCCAGTCACCTTAAAGTATTGCCAATTTTAAAGGTCCGTAAGCTTCCCAGGTCCACCTCTTAAAGGGCCAGTACACTTAAAATGCTGTTGTTTTGAGGGTTTGTACACAACCCTGGTCAACCTCTTAAAGGACATAATTCCCTAAATTTGTCACCTCTTCAAGGGTTTGTCCACTTCTAGGGTCTGCCTCTTAAAGGGCCAGTCCGCAAAACATGTCACATGTTCAAGTGGCTTTCCACTTCATAAGCCACATTGACATTTCCAAAGGTCTGTCCATTCCCAGGGTTGTCTCTTAGAAGGCCACCCACACACAATAATGCATCTTTAAGGACTGTCCACTTCCATGGTCATCCTCTTCATAGGCCAGTCACCTTAAAGTATTGCCAATTTTAAAGGTCTGTAAGCTTCCCAGGTCCACCTCTTAAAGGGCCAGTACACTTAAAATGCTGTTGTTTCAAGGGTTTGTACACAACCCTGGTCAACCTCTTAAAGGACATAATTCCCTAAATTTGTCACCTCTTCAAGGGTTTGTCCACTTCTAGGGTCTGCCTCTTAAAGGGCCAGTCCGCAAAACATGTCACATGTTCAAGTGGCTTTCCACTTCATAAGCCACATTGACATTTCCAAAGGTCTGTCCATTCCCAGGGTTGTCTCTTAGAAGGCCACCCACACACAATAATGCATCTTTAAGGACTGTCCACTTCCATGGTCATCCTCTTCATAGGCCAGTCACCTTAAAGTATTGCCAATTTTAAAGGTCCGTAAGCTTCCCAGGTCCACCTCTTAAAGGGCCAGTACACTTAAAATGCTGTTGTTTTGAGGGTTTGTACACAACCCTGGTCAACCTCTTAAAGGACATAATTCCCTAAATTTGTCACCTCTTCAAGGGTTTGTCCACTTCTAGGGTCTGCCTCTTAAAGGGCCAGTCCGCAAAACATGTCACATGTTCAAGTGGCTTTCCACTTCATAAGCCACATTGACATTTCCAAAGGTCTGTCCATTCCCAGGGTTGTCTCTTAGAAGGCCACCCACACACAATAATGCATCTTTAAGGACTGTCCACTTCCATGGTCATCCTCTTCATAGGCCAGTCACCTTAAAGTATTGCCAATTTTAAAGGTCTGTAATCTTCCCAGGTCCACCTCTTAAAGGGCCAGTACACTTAAAATGCTGTTGTTTCGAGGGTTTGTACACAACCCTGGTCAACCTCTTAAAGGACATAATTCCCTAAATTTGTCACCTCTTCAAGGGTTTGTCCACTTCTAGGGTCTGCCTCTTAAAGGGCCAGTCCGCAAAACATGTCACATGTTCAAGTGGCTTTCCACTTCATAAGCCACATTGACATTTCCAAAGGTCTGTCCATTCCCAGGGTTGTATCTTAGAAGGCCACACACACACAATAATGCATCTTTAAGGACTGTCCACTTCCATGGTCATCCTCTTCATAGGCCAGTCACCTTAAAGTATTGCCAATTTTAAAGGTCTGTAAGCTTCCCAGGTCCACCTCTTAAAGGGCCAGTACACTTAAAATGCTGTTGTTTCAAGGGTTTGTACACAACCCTGGTCAACCTCTTAAAGGACATAATTCCCTAAATTTGTCACCTCTTCAAGGGTTTGTCCACTTCTAGGGTCTGCCTCTTAAAGGGCCAGTCCGCAAAACATGTCACATGTTCAAGTGGCTTTCCACTTCATAAGCCACATTGACATTTCCAAAGGTCTGTCCATTCCCAGGGTTGTCTCTTAGAAGGCCACCCACACACAATAATGCATCTTTAAGGACTGTCCACTTCCATGGTCATCATCTTCATAGGCCAGTCACCTTAAAGTATTGCCAATTTTAAAGGTCCGTAAGCTTCCCAGGTCCACCTCTTAAAGGGCCAGTACACTTAAAATGCTGTTGTTTTGAGGGTTTGTACACAACCCTGGTCAACCTCTTAAAGGACATAATTCCCTAAATTTGTCACCTCTTCAAGGGTTTGTCCACTTCTAGGGTCTGCCTCTTAAAGGGCCAGTCCGCAAAACATGTCACATGTTCAAGTGGCTTTCCACTTCATAAGCCACATTGACATTTCCAAAGGTCTGTCCATTCCCAGGGTTGTCTCTTAGAAGGCCACCCACACACAATAATGCATCTTTAAGGACTGTCCACTTCCATGGTCATCCTCTTCATAGGCCAGTCACCTTAAAGTATTGCCAATTTTAAAGGTCCGTAAGCTTCCCAGGTCCACCTCTTAAAGGGCCAGTACACTTAAAATGCTGTTGTTTTGAGGGTTTGTACACAACCCTGGTCAACCTCTTAAAGGACATAATTCCCTAAATTTGTCACCTCTTCAAGGGTTTGTCCACTTCTAGGGTCTGCCTCTTAAAGGGCCAGTCCGCAAAACATGTCACATGTTCAAGTGGCTTTCCACTTCATAAGCCACATTGACATTTCCAAAGGTCTGTCCATTCCCAGGGTTGTCTCTTAGAAGGCCACCCACACACAATAATGCATCTTTAAGGACTGTCCACTTCCATGGTCATCCTCTTCATAGGCCAGTCACCTTAAAGTATTGCCAATTTTAAAGGTCTGTAAGCTTCCCAGGTCCACCTCTTAAAGGGCCAGTACACTTAAAATGCTGTTGTTTCAAGGGTTTGTACTCAACCCTGGTCAACCTCTTAAAGGACATAATTCCCTAAATTTGTCACCTCTTCAAGGGTTTGTCCACTTCTAGGGTCTGCCTCTTAAAGGGCCAGTCATCAAAACATGTCACATGTTCAAGTGGCTTTCCACTTCATAAGCCACATTGACATTTCCAAAGGTCTGTCCATTCCCAGGGTTGTCTCTTAGAAGGCCACCCACACACAATAATGCATCTTTAAGGACTGTCCACTTCCATGGTCATCCTCTTCATAGGCCAGTCACCTTAAAGTATTGCCAATTTTAAAGGTCTGTAAGCTTCCCAGGTCCACCTCTTAAAGGGCCAGTACACTTAAAATGCTGTTGTTTCAAGGGTTTGTACACAACCCTGGTCAACCTCTTAAAGGACATAATTCCCTAAATTTGTCACCTCTTCAAGGGTTTGTCCACTTCTAGGGTCTGCCTCTTAAAGGGCCAGTCATCAAAACATGTCACATGTTCAAGTGGCTTTCCACTTCATAAGCCACATTGACATTTCCAAAGGTCTGTCCATTCCCAGGGTTGTCTCTTAGAAGGCCACCCACACACAATAATGCATCTTTAAGGACTGTCCACTTCCATGGTCATCCTCTTCATAGGCCAGTCACCTTAAAGTATTGCCAATTTTAAAGGTCCGTAAGCTTCCCAGGTCCACCTCTTAAAGGGCCAGTACACTTAAAATGCTGTTGTTTTGAGGGTTTGTACACAACCCTGGTCAACCTCTTAAAGGACATAATTCCCTAAATTTGTCACCTCTTCAAGGGTTTGTCCACTTCTAGGGTCTGCCTCTTAAAGGGCCAGTCCGCAAAACATGTCACATGTTCAAGTGGCTTTCCACTTCATAAGCCACATTGACATTTCCAAAGGTCTGTCCATTCCCAGGGTTGTCTCTTAGAAGGCCACCCACACACAATAATGCATCTTTAAGGACTGTCCACTTCCATGGTCATCCTCTTCATAGGCCAGTCACCTTAAAGTATTGCCAATTTTAAAGGTCCGTAAGCTTCCCAGGTCCACCTCTTAAAGGGCCAGTACACTTAAAATGCTGTTGTTTTGAGGGTTTGTACACAACCCTGGTCAACCTCTTAAAGGACATAATTCCCTAAATTTGTCACCTCTTCAAGGGTTTGTCCACTTCTAGGGTCTGCCTCTTAAAGGGCCAGTCCGCAAAACATGTCACATGTTCAAGTGGCTTTCCACTTCATAAGCCACATTGACATTTCCAAAGGTCTGTCCATTCCCAGGGTTGTCTCTTAGAAGGCCACCCACACACAATAATGCATCTTTAAGGACTGTCCACTTCCATGGTCATCCTCTTCATAGGCCAGTCACCTTAAAGTATTGCCAATTTTAAAGGTCTGTAAGCTTCCCAGGTCCACCTCTTAAAGGGCCAGTACACTTAAAATGCTGTTGTTTCAAGGGTTTGTACACAACCCTGGTCAACCTCTTAAAGGACATAATTCCCTAAATTTGTCACCTCTTCAATGGTTTGTCCACTTCTAGGGTCTGCCTCTTAAAGGGCCAGTCCGCAAAACATGTCACATGTTCAAGTGGCTTTCCACTTCATAAGCCACATTGACATTTCCAAAGGTCTGTCCATTCCCAGGGTTGTCTCTTAGAAGGCCACCCACACACAATAATGCATCTTTAAGGACTGTCCACTTCCATGGTCATCCTCTTCATAGGCCAGTCACCTTAAAGTATTGCCAATTTTAAAGGTCCGTAAGCTTCCCAGGTCCACCTCTTAAAGGGCCAGTACACTTAAAATGCTGTTGTTTTGAGGGTTTGTACACAACCCTGGTCAACCTCTTAAAGGACATAATTCCCTAAATTTGTCACCTCTTCAAGGGTTTGTCCACTTCTAGGGTCTGCCTCTTAAAGGGCCAGTCCGCAAAACATGTCACATGTTCAAGTGGCTTTCCACTTCATAAGCCACATTGACATTTCCAAAGGTCTGTCCATTCCCAGGGTTGTATCTTAGAAGGCCACCCACACACAATAATGCATCTTTAAGGACTGTCCACTTCCATGGTCATCCTCTTCATAGGCCAGTCACCTTAAAGTATTGCCAATTTTAAAGGTCTGTAAGCTTCCCAGGTCCACCTCTTAAAGGGCCAGTACACTTAAAATGCTGTTGTTTCAAGGGTTTGTACACAACCCTGGTCAACCTCTTAAAGGACATAATTCCCTAAATTTGTCACCTCTTCAAGGGTTTGTCCACTTCTAGGGTCTGCCTCTTAAAGGGCCAGTCCGCAAAACATGTCACATGTTCAAGTGGCTTTCCACTTCATAAGCCACATTGACATTTCCAAAGGTCTGTCCATTCCCAGGGTTGTCTCTTAGAAGGCCACCCACACACAATAATGCATCTTTAAGGACTGTCCACTTCCATGGTCATCGTCTTCATAGGCCAGTCACCTTAAAGTATTGCCAATTTTAAAGATCCGTAAGCTTCCCGGGTCCACCTCTTAAAGGGCCAGTACACTTAAAATGCTGTTGTTTTGAGGGTTTGTACACAACCCTGGTCAACCTCTTAAAGGACATAATTCCCTAAATTTGTCACCTCTTCAAGGGTTTGTCCACTTCTAGGGTCTGCCTCTTAAAGGGCCAGTCCGCAAAACATGTCACATGTTCAAGTGGCTTTCCACTTCATAAGCCACATTGACATTTCCAAAGGTCTGTCCATTCCCAGGGTTGTCTCTTAGAAGGCCACCCACACACAATAATGCATCTTTAAGGACTGTCCACTTCCATGGTCATCCTCTTCATAGGCCAGTCACCTTAAAGTATTGCCAATTTTAAAGGTCCGTAAGCTTCCCAGGTCCACCTCTTAAAGGGCCAGTACACTTAAAATGCTGTTGTTTTGAGGGTTTGTACACAACCCTGGTCAACCTCTTAAAGGACATAATTCCCTAAATTTGTCACCTCTTCAAGGGTTTGTCCACTTCTAGGGTCTGCCTCTTAAAGGGCCAGTCCGCAAAACATGTCACATGTTCAAGTGGCTTTCCACTTCATAAGCCACATTGACATTTCCAAAGGTCTGTCCATTCCCAGGGTTGTCTCTTAGAAGGCCACCCACACACAATAATGCATCTTTAAGGACTGTCCACTTCCATGGTCATCCTCTTCATAGGCCAGTCACCTTAAAGTATTGCCAATTTTAAAGGTCTGTAAGCTTCCCAGGTCCACCTCTTAAAAGGCCAGTACACTTAAAATGCTGTTGTTTCAAGGGTTTGTACTCAACCCTGGTCAACCTCTTAAAGGACATAATTCCCTAAATTTGTCACCTCTTCAAGGGTTTGTCCACTTCTAGGGTCTGCCTCTTAAAGGGCCAGTCCGCAAAACATGTCACATGTTCAAGTGGCTTTCCACTTCATAAGCCACATTGACATTTCCAAAGGTCTGTCCATTCCCAGGGTTGTCTCTTAGAAGGCCACCCACACACAATAATGCATCTTTAAGTACTGTCCACTTCCATGGTCATCCTCTTCATAGGCCAGTCACCTTAAAGTATTGCCAATTTTAAAGGTCTGTAAGCTTCCCAGGTCCACCTCTTAAAGGGCCAGTACACTTAAAATGCTGTTGTTTCAAGGGTTTGTACACAACCCTGGTCAACCTCTTAAAGCACATAATTCCCTAAATTTGTCACCTCTTCAAGGGTTTGTCCACTTCTAGGGTCTGCCTCTTAAAGGGCCAGTCATCAAAACATGTCACATGTTCAAGTGGCTTTCCACTTCATAAGCCACATTGACATTTCCAAAGGTCTGTCCATTCCCAGGGTTGTCTCTTAGAAGGCCACCCACACACAATAATGCATCTTTAAGGACTGTCCACTTCCATGGTCATCCTCTTCATAGGCCAGTCACCTTAAAGTATTGCCAATTTTAAAGGTCTGTAAGCTTCCCAGGTCCACCTCTTAAAGGGCCAGTACACTTAAAATGCTGTTGTTTCAAGGGTTTGTACACAACCCTGGTCAACCTCTTAAAGGACATAATTCCCTAAATTTGTCACCTCTTCAAGGGTTTGTCCACTTCTAGGGTCTGCCTCTTAAAGGGCCAGTCATCAAAACATGTCACATGTTCAAGTGGCTTTCCACTTCATAAGCCACATTGACATTTCCAAAGGTCTGTCCATTCCCAGGGTTGTCTCTTAGAAGGCCACCCACACACAATAATGCATCTTTAAGGACTGTCCACTTCCATGGTCATCCTCTTCATAGGCCAGTCACCTTAAAGTATTGCCAATTTTAAAGGTCCGTAAGCTTCCCAGGTCCACCTCTTAAAGGGCCAGTACACTTAAAATGCTGTTGTTTTGAGGGTTTGTACACAACCCTGGTCAACCTCTTAAAGGACATAATTCCCTAAATTTGTCACCTCTTCAAGGGTTTGTCCACTTCTAGGGTCTGCCTCTTAAAGGGCCAGTCCGCAAAACATGTCACATGTTCAAGTGGCTTTCCACTTCATAAGCCACATTGACATTTCCAAAGGTCTGTCCATTCCCAGGGTTGTCTCTTAGAAGGCCACCCACACACAATAATGCATCTTTAAGGACTGTCCACTTCCATGGTCATCCTCTTCATAGGCCAGTCACCTTAAAGTATTGCCAATTTTAAAGGTCCGTAAGCTTCCCAGGTCCACCTCTTAAAGGGCCAGTACACTTAAAATGCTGTTGTTTTGAGGGTTTGTACACAACCCTGGTCAACCTCTTAAAGGACATAATTCCCTAAATTTGTCACCTCTTCAAGGGTTTGTCCACTTCTAGGGTCTGCCTCTTAAAGGGCCAGTCCGCAAAACATGTCACATGTTCAAGTGGCTTTCCACTTCATAAGCCACATTGACATTTCCAAAGGTCTGTCCATTCCCAGGGTTGTCTCTAAGAAGGCCACCCACACACAATAATGCATCTTTAAGGACTGTCCACTTCCATGGTCATCCTCTTCATAGGCCAGTCACCTTAAAGTATTGCCAATTTTAAAGGTCTGTAAGCTTCCCAGGTCCACCTCTTAAAGGGCCAGTACACTTAAAATGCTGTTGTTTCAAGGGTTTGTACACAACCCTGGTCAACCTCTTAAAGGACATAATTCCCTAAATTTGTCACCTCTTCAAGGGTTTGTCCACTTCTAGGGTCTGCCTCTTAAAGGGCCAGTCCGCAAAACATGTCACATGTTCAAGTGGCTTTCCACTTCATAAGCCACATTGACATTTCCAAAGGTCTGTC
Organism: Eleutherodactylus coqui; assembly: GCF_035609145.1. Classification (NCBI taxonomy): domain Eukaryota; kingdom Metazoa; phylum Chordata; class Amphibia; order Anura; family Eleutherodactylidae; genus Eleutherodactylus; species Eleutherodactylus coqui. The sequence goes on from NW_027102381.1 coordinate 410,261, forward strand.
CATTCCCAGGGTTGTCTCTTAGAAGGCCACCCACACACAATAATGCATCTTTAAGGACTGTCCACTTCCATGGTCATCCTCTTCATAGGCCAGTCACCTTAAAGTATTGCCAATTTTAAAGGTCCGTAAGCTTCCCAGGTCCACCTCTTAAAGGGCCAGTACACTTAAAATGCTGTTGTTTTGAGGGTTTGTACACAACCCTGGTCAACCTCTTAAAGGACATAATTCCCTAAATTTGTCACCTCTTCAAGGGTTTGTCCACTTCTAGGGTCTGCCTCTTAAAGGGCCAGTCCGCAAAACATGTCACATGTTCAAGTGGCTTTCCACTTCATAAGCCACATTGACATTTCCAAAGGTCTGTCCATTCCCAGGGTTGTATCTTAGAAGGCCACCCACACACAATAATGCATCTTTAAGGACTGTCCACTTCCATGGTCATCCTCTTCATAGGCCAGTCACCTTAAAGTATTGCCAATTTTAAAGGTCTGTAAGCTTCCCAGGTCCACCTCTTAAAGGGCCAGTACACTTAAAATGCTGTTGTTTCAAGGGTTTGTACACAACCCTGGTCAACCTCTTAAAGGACATAATTCCCTAAATTTGTCACCTCTTCAAGGGTTTGTCCACTTCTAGGGTCTGCCTCTTAAAGGGCCAGTCATCAAAACATGTCACCTGTTCAAGTGGCTTTCCACTTCATAAGCCACATTGACATTTCCAAAGGTCTGTCCATTCCCAGGGTTGTCTCTTAGAAGGCCACCCACACACAATAATGCATCTTTAAGGACTGTCCACTTCCATGGTCATCCTCTTCATAGGCCAGTCACCTTAAAGTATTGCCAATTTTAAAGGTCCGTAAGCTTCCCAGGTCCACCTCTTAAAGGGCCAGTACACTTAAAATGCTGTTGTTTTGAGGGTTTGTACACAACCCTGGTCAACCTCTTAAAGGACATAATTCCCTAAATTTGTCACCTCTTCAAGGGTTTGTCCACTTCTAGGGTCTGCCTCTTAAAGGGCCAGTCTGCAAAACATGTCACATGTTCAAGTGGCTTTCCACTTCATAAGCCACATTGACATTTCCAAAGGTCTGTCCATTCCCAGGGTTGTCTCTTAGAAGGCCACCCACACACAATAATGCATCTTTAAGGACTGTCCACTTCCATGGTCATCCACTTCATAGGCCAGTCACCTTAAAGTATTGCCAATTTTAAAGGTCTGTAAGCTTCCCAGGTCCACCTCTTAAAGGGCCAGTACACTTAAAATGCTGTTGTTTCGAGGGTTTGTACACAACCCTGGTCAACCTCTTAAAGGACATAATTCCCTAAATTTGTCACCTCTTCAAGGGTTTGTCCACTTCTAGGGTCTGCCTCTTAAAGGGCCAGTCCGCAAAACATGTCACATGTTCAAGTGGCTTTCCACTTCATAAGCCACATTGACATTTCCAAAGGTCTGTCCATTCCCAGGGTTGTCTCTTAGAAGGCCACCCACACACAATAATGCATCTTTAAGGACTGTCCACTTCCATGGTCATCCTCTTCATAGGCCAGTCACCTTAAAGTATTGCCAATTTTAAAGGTCTGTAAGCTTCCCAGGTCCACCTCTTAAAGGGCCAGTACACTTAAAATGCTGTTGTTTCAAGGGTTTGTACACAACCCTGGTCAACCTCTTAAAGGACATAATTCCCTAAATTTGTCACCTCTTCAAGGGTTTGTCCACTTCTAGGGTCTGCCTCTTAAAGGGCCAGTCCGCAAAACATGTCACATGTTCAAGTGGCTTTCCACTTCATAAGCCACATTGACATTTCCAAAGGTCTGTCCATTCCCAGGGTTGTCTCTTAGAAGGCCACCCACACACAATAATGCATCTTTAAGGACTGTCCACTTCCATGGTCATCCTCTTCATAGGCCAGTCACCTTAAAGTATTGCCAATTTTAAAGGTCCGTAAGCTTCCCAGGTCCACCTCTTAAAGGGCCAGTACACTTAAAATGCTGTTGTTTCGAGGGTTTGTATACAACCCTGGTCAACCTCTTAAAGGACATAATTCCCTAAATTTGTCACCTCTTCAAGGGTTTGTCCACTTCTAGGGTCTGCCTCTTAAAGGGCCAGTCCGCAAAACATGTCACATGTTCAAGTGGCTTTCCACTTCATAAGCCACATTGACATTTCCAAAGGTCTGTCCATTCCCAGGGTTGTCTCTTAGAAGGCCACCCACACACAATAATGCATCTTTAAGGACTGTCCACTTCCATGGTCATCCTCTTCATAGGCCAGTCACCTTAAAGTATTGCCAATTTTAAAGGTCTGTAAGCTTCCCAGGTCCACCTCTTAAAGGGCCAGTACACTTAAAATGCTGTTGTTTCAAGGGTTTGTACTCAACCCTGGTCAACCTCTTAAAGGACATAATTCCCTAAATTTGTCACCTCTTCAAGGGTTTGTCCACTTCTAGGGTCTGCCTCTTAAAGGGCCAGTCCGCAAAACATGTCACATGTTCAAGTGGCTTTCCACTTCATAAGCCACATTGACATTTCCAAAGGTCTGTCCATTCCCAGGGTTGTCTCTTAGAAGGCCACCCACACACAATAATGCATCTTTAAGGACTGTCCACTTCCATGGTCATCCTCTTCATAGGCCAGTCACCTTAAAGTATTGCCAATTTTAAAGGTCTGTAAGCTTCCCAGGTCCACCTCTTAAAGGGCCAGTACACTTAAAATGCTGTTGTTTCAAGGGTTTGTACACAACCCTGGTCAACCTCTTAAAGCACATAATTCCCTAAATTTGTCACCTCTTCAAGGGTTTGTCCACTTCTAGGGTCTGCCTCTTAAAGGGCCAGTCATCAAAACATGTCACATGTTCAAGTGGCTTTCCACTTCATAAGCCACATTGACATTTCCAAAGGTCTGTCCATTCCCAGGGTTGTCTCTTAGAAGGCCACCCACACACAATAATGCATCTTTAAGGACTGTCCACTTCCATGGTCATCCTCTTCATAGGCCAGTCACCTTAAAGTATTGCCAATTTTAAAGGTCTGTAAGCTTCCCAGGTCCACCTCTTAAAGGGCCAGTACACTTAAAATGCTGTTGTTTCAAGGGTTTGTACACAACCCTGGTCAACCTCTTAAAGGACATAATTCCCTAAATTTGTCACCTCTTCAAGGGTTTGTCCACTTCTAGGGTCTGCCTCTTAAAGGGCCAGTCATCAAAACATGTCACATGTTCAAGTGGCTTTCCACTTCATAAGCCACATTGACATTTCCAAAGGTCTGTCCATTCCCAGGGTTGTCTCTTAGAAGGCCACCCACACACAATAATGCATCTTTAAGGACTGTCCACTTCCATGGTCATCCTCTTCATAGGCCAGTCACCTTAAAGTATTGCCAATTTTAAAGGTCCGTAAGCTTCCCAGGTCCACCTCTTAAAGGGCCAGTACACTTAAAATGCTGTTGTTTTGAGGGTTTGTACACAACCCTGGTCAACCTCTTAAAGGACATAATTCCCTAAATTTGTCACCTCTTCAAGGGTTTGTCCACTTCTAGGGTCTGCCTCTTAAAGGGCCAGTCCGCAAAACATGTCACATGTTCAAGTGGCTTTCCACTTCATAAGCCACATTGACATTTCCAAAGGTCTGTCCATTCCCAGGGTTGTCTCTTAGAAGGCCACCCACACACAATAATGCATCTTTAAGGACTGTCCACTTCCATGGTCATCCTCTTCATAGGCCAGTCACCTTAAAGTATTGCCAATTTTAAAGGTCCGTAAGCTTCCCAGGTCCACCTCTTAAAGGGCCAGTACACTTAAAATGCTGTTGTTTTGAGGGTTTGTACACAACCCTGGTCAACCTCTTAAAGGACATAATTCCCTAAATTTGTCACCTCTTCAAGGGTTTGTCCACTTCTAGGGTCTGCCTCTTAAAGGGCCAGTCCGCAAAACATGTCACATGTTCAAGTGGCTTTCCACTTCATAAGCCACATTGACATTTCCAAAGGTCTGTCCATTCCCAGGGTTGTCTCTAAGAAGGCCACCCACACACAATAATGCATCTTTAAGGACTGTCCACTTCCATGGTCATCCTCTTCATAGGCCAGTCACCTTAAAGTATTGCCAATTTTAAAGGTCTGTAAGCTTCCCAGGTCCACCTCTTAAAGGGCCAGTACACTTAAAATGCTGTTGTTTCAAGGGTTTGTACACAACCCTGGTCAACCTCTTAAAGGACATAATTCCCTAAATTTGTCACCTCTTCAAGGGTTTGTCCACTTCTAGGGTCTGCCTCTTAAAGGGCCAGTCCGCAAAACATGTCACATGTTCAAGTGGCTTTCCACTTCATAAGCCACATTGACATTTCCAAAGGTCTGTCCATTCCCAGGGTTGTCTCTTAGAAGGCCACCCACACACAATAATGCATCTTTAAGGACTGTCCACTTCCATGGTCATCCTCTTCATAGGCCAGTCACCTTAAAGTATTGCCAATTTTAAAGGTCCGTAAGCTTCCCAGGTCCACCTCTTAAAGGGCCAGTACACTTAAAATGCTGTTGTTTTGAGGGTTTGTACACAACCCTGGTCAACCTCTTAAAGGACATAATTCCCTAAATTTGTCACCTCTTCAAGGGTTTGTCCACTTCTAGGGTCTGCCTCTTAAAGGGCCAGTCCGCAAAACATGTCACATGTTCAAGTGGCTTTCCACTTCATAAGCCACATTGACATTTCCAAAGGTCTGTCCATTCCCAGGGTTGTATCTTAGAAGGCCACCCACACACAATAATGCATCTTTAAGGACTGTCCACTTCCATGGTCATCCTCTTCATAGGCCAGTCACCTTAAAGTATTGCCAATTTTAAAGGTCTGTAAGCTTCCCAGGTCCACCTCTTAAAGGGCCAGTACACTTAAAATGCTGTTGTTTCAAGGGTTTGTACACAACCCTGGTCAACCTCTTAAAGGACATAATTCCCTAAATTTGTCACCTCTTCAAGGGTTTGTCCACTTCTAGGGTCTGCCTCTTAAAGGGCCAGTCCGCAAAACATGTCACATGTTCAAGTGGCTTTCCACTTCATAAGCCACATTGACATTTCCAAAGGTCTGTCCATTCCCAGGGTTGTCTCTTAGAAGGCCACCCACACACAATAATGCATCTTTAAGGACTGTCCACTTCCATGGTCATCGTCTTCATAGGCCAGTCACCTTAAAGTATTGCCAATTTTAAAGATCCGTAAGCTTCCCAGGTCCACCTCTTAAAGGGCCAGTACACTTAAAATGCTGTTGTTTTGAGGGTTTGTACACAACCCTGGTCAACCTCTTAAAGGACATAATTCCCTAAATTTGTCACCTCTTCAAGGGTTTGTCCACTTCTAGGGTCTGCCTCTTAAAGGGCCAGTCCGCAAAACATGTCACATGTTCAAGTGGCTTTCCACTTCATAAGCCACATTGACATTTCCAAAGGTCTGTCCATTCCCAGGGTTGTCTCTTAGAAGGCCACCCACACACAATAATGCATCTTTAAGGACTGTCCACTTCCATGGTCATCCTCTTCATAGGCCAGTCACCTTAAAGTATTGCCAATTTTAAAGGTCCGTAAGCTTCCCAGGTCCACCTCTTAAAGGGCCAGTACACTTAAAATGCTGTTGTTTTGAGGGTTTGTACACAACCCTGGTCAACCTCTTAAAGGACATAATTCCCTAAATTTGTCACCTCTTCAAGGGTTTGTCCACTTCTAGGGTCTGCCTCTTAAAGGGCCAGTCCGCAAAACATGTCACATGTTCAAGTGGCTTTCCACTTCATAAGCCACATTGACATTTCCAAAGGTCTGTCCATTCCCAGGGTTGTCTCTTAGAAGGCCACCCACACACAATAATGCATCTTTAAGGACTGTCCACTTCCATGGTCATCCTCTTCATAGGCCAGTCACCTTAAAGTATTGCCAATTTTAAAGGTCTGTAAGCTTCCCAGGTCCACCTCTTAAAGGGCCAGTACACTTAAAATGCTGTTGTTTCAAGGGTTTGTACTCAACCCTGGTCAACCTCTTAAAGGACATAATTCCCTAAATTTGTCACCTCTTCAAGGGTTTGTCCACTTCTAGGGTCTGCCTCTTAAAGGGCCAGTCCGCAAAACATGTCACATGTTCAAGTGGCTTTCCACTTCATAAGCCACATTGACATTTCCAAAGGTCTGTCCATTCCCAGGGTTGTCTCTTAGAAGGCCACCCACACACAATAATGCATCTTTAAGGACTGTCCACTTCCATGGTCATCCTCTTCATAGGCCAGTCACCTTAAAGTATTGCCAATTTTAAAGGTCTGTAAGCTTCCCAGGTCCACCTCTTAAAGGGCCAGTACACTTAAAATGCTGTTGTTTCAAGGGTTTGTACACAACCCTGGTCAACCTCTTAAAGCACATAATTCCCTAAATTTGTCACCTCTTCAAGGGTTTGTCCACTTCTAGGGTCTGCCTCTTAAAGGGCCAGTCATCAAAACATGTCACATGTTCAAGTGGCTTTCCACTTCATAAGCCACATTGACATTTCCAAAGGTCTGTCCATTCCCAGGGTTGTCTCTTAGAAGGCCACCCACACACAATAATGCATCTTTAAGGACTGTCCACTTCCATGGTCATCCTCTTCATAGGCCAGTCACCTTAAAGTATTGCCAATTTTAAAGGTCCGTAAGCTTCCCAGGTCCACCTCTTAAAGGGCCAGTACACTTAAAATGCTGTTGTTTTGAGGGTTTGTACACAACCCTGGTCAACCTCTTAAAGGACATAATTCCCTAAATTTGTCACCTCTTCAAGGGTTTGTCCACTTCTAGGGTCTGCCTCTTAAAGGGCCAGTCCGCAAAACATGTCACATGTTCAAGTGGCTTTCCACTTCATAAGCCACATTGACATTTCCAAAGGTCTGTCCATTCCCAGGGTTGTCTCTTAGAAGGCCACCCACACACAATAATGCATCTTTAAGGACTGTCCACTTCCATGGTCATCCTCTTCATAGGCCAGTCACCTTAAAGTGTTGCCAATTTTAAAGGTCTGTAAGCTTCCCAGGTCCACCTCTTAAAGGGCCAGTACACTTAAAATACTGTTGTTTCGAGGGTTTGTACACAACCCTGGTCAACCTCTTAAAGGACATAATTCCCTAAATTTGTCACCTCTTCAAGGGTTTGTCCACTTCTAGGGTCTGCCTCTTAAAGGGCCAGTCATCAAAACATGTCACCTGTTCAAGTGGCTTTCCACTTCATAAGCCACATTGACATTTCCAAAGGTCTGTCCATTCCCAGGGTTGTCTCTTAGAAGGCCACCCACACACAATAATGCATCTTTAAGGACTGTCCACTTCCATGGTCATCCTCTTCATAGGCCAGTCACCTTAAAGTATTGCCAATTTTAAAGGTCCGTAAGCTTCCCAGGTCCACCTCTTAAAGGGCCAGTACACTTAAAATGCTGTTGTTTTGAGGGTTTGTACACAACCCTGGTCAACCTCTTAAAGGACATAATTCCCTAAATTTGTCACCTCTTCAAGGGTTTGTCCACTTCTAGGGTCTGCCTCTTAAAGGGCCAGTCTGCAAAACATGTCACATGTTCAAGTGGCTTTCCACTTCATAAGCCACATTGACATTTCCAAAGGTCTGTCCATTCCCAGGGTTGTCTCTTAGAAGGCCACCCACACACAATAATGCATCTTTAAGGACTGTCCACTTCCATGGTCATCCACTTCATAGGCCAGTCACCTTAAAGTATTGCCAATTTTAAAGGTCTGTAAGCTTCCCAGGTCCACCTCTTAAAGGGCCAGTACACTTAAAATGCTGTTGTTTCGAGGGTTTGTACACAACCCTGGTCAACCTCTTAAAGGACATAATTCCCTAAATTTGTCACCTCTTCAAGGGTTTGTCCACTTCTAGGGTCTGCCTCTTAAAGGGCCAGTCCGCAAAACATGTCACATGTTCAAGTGGCTTTCCACTTCATAAGCCACATTGACATTTCCAAAGGTCTGTCCATTCCCAGGGTTGTCTCTTAGAAGGCCACCCACACACAATAATGCATCTTTAAGGACTGTCCACTTCCATGGTCATCCTCTTCATAGGCCAGTCACCTTAAAGTATTGCCAATTTTAAAGGTCTGTAAGCTTCCCAGGTCCACCTCTTAAAGGGCCAGTACACTTAAAATGCTGTTGTTTCAAGGGTTTGTACACAACCCTGGTCAACCTCTTAAAGGACATAATTCCCTAAATTTGTCACCTCTTCAAGGGTTTGTCCACTTCTAGGGTCTGCCTCTTAAAGGGCCAGTCCGCAAAACATGTCACATGTTCAAGTGGCTTTCCACTTCATAAGCCACATTGACATTTCCAAAGGTCTGTCCATTCCCAGGGTTGTCTCTTGGAAGGCCACCCACACACAATAATGCATCTTTAAGGACTGTCCACTTCCATGGTCATCCTCTTCATAGGCCAGTCACCTTAAAGTATTGCCAATTTTAAAGGTTTGTAAGCTTCCCAGGTCCACCTCTTAAAGGGCCAGTACACTTAAAATGCTGTTGTTTCGAGGGTTTGTATACAACCCTGGTCAACCTCTTAAAGGACATAATTCCCTAAATTTGTCACCTCTTCAAGGGTTTGTCCACTTCTAGGGTCTGCCTCTTAAAGGGCCAGTCCGCAAAACATGTCACATGTTCAAGTGGCTTTCCACTTCATAAGCCACATTGACATTTCCAAAGGTCTGTCCATTCCCAGGGTTGTCTCTTAGAAGGCCACCCACACACAATAATGCATCTTTAAGGACTGTCCACTTCCATGGTCATCCTCTTCATAGGCCAGTCACCTTAAAGTATTGCCAATTTTAAAGGTCTGTAAGCTTCCCAGGTCCACCTCTTAAAGGGCCAGTACACTTAAAATGCTGTTGTTTCAAGGGTTTGTACACAACCCTGGTCAACCTCTTAAAGGACATAATTCCCTAAATTTGTCACCTCTTCAAGGGTTTGTCCACTTCTAGGGTCTGCCTCTTAAAGGGCCAGTCCGCAAAACATGTCACATGTTCAAGTGGCTTTCCACTTCATAAGCCACATTGACATTTCCAAAGGTCTGTCCATTCCCAGGGTTGTCTCTTAGAAGGCCACCCACACACAATAATGCATCTTTAAGGACTGTCCACTTCCATGGTCATCCTCTTCATAGGCCAGTCACCTTAAAGTATTGCCAATTTTAAAGGTCCGTAAGCTTCCCAGGTCCACCTCTTAAAGGGCCAGTACACTTAAAATGCTGTTGTTTTGAGGGTTTGTACACAACCCTGGTCAACCTCTTAAAGGACATAATTCCCTAAATTTGTCACCTCTTCAAGGGTTTGTCCACTTCTAGGGTCTGCCTCTTAAAGGGCCAGTCCGCAAAACATGTCACATGTTCAAGTGGCTTTCCACTTCATAAGCCACATTGACATTTCCAAAGGTCTGTCCATTCCCAGGGTTGTCTCTTAGAAGGCCACCCACACACAATAATGCATCTTTAAGGACTGTCCACTTCCATGGTCATCCTCTTCATAGGCCAGTCACCTTAAAGTATTGCCAATTTTAAAGGTCCGTAAGCTTCCCAGGTCCACCTCTTAAAGGGCCAGTACACTTAAAATGCTGTTGTTTCGAGGGTTTGTACACAACCCTGGTCAACCTCTTAAAGGACATAATTCCCTAAATTTGTCACCTCTTCAAGGGTTTGTCCACTTCTAGGGTCTGCCTCTTAAAGGGCCAGTCCGCAAAACATGTCACATGTTCAAGTGTCTTTCCACTTCATAAGCCACATTGACATTTCCAAAGGTCTGTCCATTCCCAGGGTTGTCTCTTAGAAGGCCACCCACACACAATAATGCATCTTTAAGGACTGTCCACTTCCATGGTCATCCTCTTCATAGGCCAGTCACCTTAAAGTATTGCCAATTTTAAAGGTCTGTAAGCTTCCCAGGTCCACCTCTTAAAGGGCCAGTACACTTAAAATGCTGTTGTTTCAAGGGTTTGTACACAACCCTGGTCAACCTCTTAAAGGACATAATTCCCTAAATTTGTCACCTCTTCAAGGGCTTGTCCACTTCTAGGGTCTGCCTCTTAAAGGGCCAGTCCGCAAAACATGTCACATGTTCAAGTGGCTTTCCACTTCATAAGCCACATTGACATTTCCAAAGGTCTGTCCATTCCCAGGGTTGTCTCTTAGAAGGCCACCCACACACAATAATGCATCTTTAAGGACTGTCCACTTCCATGGTCATCGTCTTCATAGGCCAGTCACCTTAAAGTATTGCCAATTTTAAAGGTCCGTAAGCTTCCCAGGTCCACCTCTTAAAGGGCCAGTACACTTAAAATGCTGTTGTTTTGAGGGTTTGTACACAACCCTGGTCAACCTCTTAAAGGACATAATTCCCTAAATTTGTCACCTCTTCAAGGGTTTGTCCACTTCTAGGGTCTGCCTCTTAAAGGGCCAGTCCGCAAAACATGTCACATGTTCAAGTGGCTTTCCACTTCATAAGCCACATTGACATTTCCAAAGGTCTGTCCATTCCCAGGGTTGTCTCTTAGAAGGCCACCCACACACAATAATGCATCTTTAAGGACTGTCCACTTCCATGGTCATCCTCTTCATAGGCCAGTCACCTTAAAGTATTGCCAATTTTAAAGGTCTGTAAGCTTCCCAGGTCCACCTCTTAAAGGGCCAGTACACTTAAAATGCTGTTGTTTCAAGGGTTTGTACTCAACCCTGGTCAACCTCTTAAAGGACATAATTCCCTAAATTTGTCACCTCTTCAAGGGTTTGTCCACTTCTAGGGTCTGCCTCTTAAAGGGCCAGTCCGCAAAACATGTCACATGTTCAAGTGGCTTTCCACTTCATAAGCCACATTGACATTTCCAAAGGTCTGTACATTCCCAGGGTTGTCTCTTAGAAGGCCACCCACACACAATAATGCATCTTTAAGGACTGTCCACTTCCATGGTCATCCTCTTCATAGGCCAGTCACCTTAAAGTATTGCCAATTTTAAAGGTCTGTAAGCTTCCCAGGTCCACCTCTTAAAGGGCCAGTACACTTAAAATGCTGTTGTTTCAAGGGTTTGTACACAACCCTGGTCAACCTCTTAAAGCACATAATTCCCTAAATTTGTCACCTCTTCAAGGGTTTGTCCACTTCTAGGGTCTGCCTCTTAAAGGGCCAGTCATCAAAACATGTCACATGTTCAAGTGGCTTTCCACTTCATAAGCCACATTGACATTTCCAAAGGTCTGTCCATTCCCAGGGTTGTCTCTTAGAAGGCCACCCACACACAATAATGCATCTTTAAGGACTGTCCACTTCCATGGTCATCCTCTTCATAGGCCAGTCACCTTAAAGTATTGCCAATTTTAAAGGTCCGTAAGCTTCCCAGGTCCACCTCTTAAAGGGCCAGTACACTTAAAATGCTGTTGTTTTGAGGGTTTGTACACAACCCTGGTCAACCTCTTAAAGGACATAATTCCCTAAATTTGTCACCTCTTCAAGGGTTTGTCCACTTCTAGGGTCTGCCTCTTAAAGGGCCAGTCCGCAAAACATGTCACATGTTCAAGTGGCTTTCCACTTCATAAGCCACATTGACATTTCCAAAGGTCTGTCCATTCCCAGGGTTGTCTCTTAGAAGGCCACCCACACACAATAATGCATCTTTAAGGACTGTCCACTTCCATGGTCATCCTCTTCATAGGCCAGTCACCTTAAAGTGTTGCCAATTTTAAAGGTCTGTAAGCTTCCCAGGTCCACCTCTTAAAGGGCCAGTACACTTAAAATACTGTTGTTTCGAGGGTTTGTACACAACCCTGGTCAACCTCTTAAAGGACATAATTCCCTAAATTTGTCACCTCTTCAAGGGTTTGTCCACTTCTAGGGTCTGCCTCTTAAAGGGCCAGTCATCAAAACATGTCACCTGTTCAAGTGGCTTTCCACTTCATAAGCCACATTGACATTTCCAAAGGTCTGTCCATTCCCAGGGTTGTCTCTTAGAAGGCCACCCACACACAATAATGCATCTTTAAGGACTGTCCACTTCCATGGTCATCCTCTTCATAGGCCAGTCACCTTAAAGTATTGCCAATTTTAAAGGTCCGTAAGCTTCCCAGGTCCACCTCTTAAAGGGCCAGTACACTTAAAATGCTGTTGTTTTGAGGGTTTGTACACAACCCTGGTCAACCTCTTAAAGGACATAATTCCCTAAATTTGTCACCTCTTCAAGGGTTTGTCCACTTCTAGGGTCTGCCTCTTAAAGGGCCAGTCTGCAAAACATGTCACATGTTCAAGTGGCTTTCCACTTCATAAGCCACATTGACATTTCCAAAGGTCTGTCCATTCCCAGGGTTGTCTCTTAGAAGGCCACCCACACACAATAATGCATCTTTAAGGACTGTCCACTTCCATGGTCATCCACTTCATAGGCCAGTCACCTTAAAGTATTGCCAATTTTAAAGGTCTGTAAGCTTCCCAGGTCCACCTCTTAAAGGGCCAGTACACTTAAAATGCTGTTGTTTCGAGGGTTTGTACACAACCCTGGTCAACCTCTTAAAGGACATAATTCCCTAAATTTGTCACCTCTTCAAGGGTTTGTCCACTTCTAGGGTCTGCCTCTTAAAGGGCCAGTCCGCAAAACATGTCACATGTTCAAGTGGCTTTCCACTTCATAAGCCACATTGACATTTCCAAAGGTCTGTCCATTCCCAGGGTTGTCTCTTAGAAGGCCACCCACACACAATAATGCATCTTTAAGGACTGTCCACTTCCATGGTCATCCTCTTCATAGGCCAGTCACCTTAAAGTATTGCCAATTTTAAAGGTCTGTAAGCTTCCCAGGTCCACCTCTTAAAGGGCCAGTACACTTAAAATGCTGTTGTTTCAAGGGTTTGTACACAACCCTGGTCAACCTCTTAAAGGACATAATTCCCTAAATTTGTCACCTCTTCAAGGGTTTGTCCACTTCTAGGGTCTGCCTCTTAAAGGGCCAGTCCGCAAAACATGTCACATGTTCAAGTGGCTTTCCACTTCATAAGCCACATTGACATTTCCAAAGGTCTGTCCATTCCCAGGGTTGTCTCTTGGAAGGCCACCCACACACAATAATGCATCTTTAAGGACTGTCCACTTCCATGGTCATCCTCTTCATAGGCCAGTCACCTTAAAGTATTGCCAATTTTAAAGGTTTGTAAGCTTCCCAGGTCCACCTCTTAAAGGGCCAGTACACTTAAAATGCTGTTGTTTCGAGGGTTTGTATACAACCCTGGTCAACCTCTTAAAGGACATAATTCCCTAAATTTGTCACCTCTTCAAGGGTTTGTCCACTTCTAGGGTCTGCCTCTTAAAGGGCCAGTCCGCAAAACATGTCACATGTTCAAGTGGCTTTCCACTTCATAAGCCACATTGACATTTCCAAAGGTCTGTCCATTCCCAGGGTTGTCTCTTAGAAGGCCACCCACACACAATAATGCATCTTTAAGGACTGTCCACTTCCATGGTCATCCTCTTCATAGGCCAGTCACCTTAAAGTATTGCCAATTTTAAAGGTCTGTAAGCTTCCCAGGTCCACCTCTTAAAGGGCCAGTACACTTAAAATGCTGTTGTTTCAAGGGTTTGTACACAACCCTGGTCAACCTCTTAAAGGACATAATTCCCTAAATTTGTCACCTCTTCAAGGGTTTGTCCACTTCTAGGGTCTGCCTCTTAAAGGGCCAGTCCGCAAAACATGTCACATGTTCAAGTGGCTTTCCACTTCATAAGCCACATTGACATTTCCAAAGGTCTGTCCATTCCCAGGGTTGTCTCTTAGAAGGCCACCCACACACAATAATGCATCTTTAAGGACTGTCCACTTCCATGGTCATCCTCTTCATAGGCCAGTCACCTTAAAGTATTGCCAATTTTAAAGGTCCGTAAGCTTCCCAGGTCCACCTCTTAAAGGGCCAGTACACTTAAAATGCTGTTGTTTTGAGGGTTTGTACACAACCCTGGTCAACCTCTTAAAGGACATAATTCCCTAAATTTGTCACCTCTTCAAGGGTTTGTCCACTTCTAGGGTCTGCCTCTTAAAGGGCCAGTCCGCAAAACATGTCACATGTTCAAGTGGCTTTCCACTTCATAAGCCACATTGACATTTCCAAAGGTCTGTCCATTCCCAGGGTTGTCTCTTAGAAGGCCACCCACACACAATAATGCATCTTTAAGGACTGTCCACTTCCATGGTCATCCTCTTCATAGGCCAGTCACCTTAAAGTATTGCCAATTTTAAAGGTCCGTAAGCTTCCCAGGTCCACCTCTTAAAGGGCCAGTACACTTAAAATGCTGTTGTTTCGAGGGTTTGTACACAACCCTGGTCAACCTCTTAAAGGACATAATTCCCTAAATTTGTCACCTCTTCAAGGGTTTGTCCACTTCTAGGGTCTGCCTCTTAAAGGGCCAGTCCGCAAAACATGTCACATGTTCAAGTGTCTTTCCACTTCATAAGCCACATTGACATTTCCAAAGGTCTGTCCATTCCCAGGGTTGTCTCTTAGAAGGCCACCCACACACAATAATGCATCTTTAAGGACTGTCCACTTCCATGGTCATCCTCTTCATAGGCCAGTCACCTTAAAGTATTGCCAATTTTAAAGGTCTGTAAGCTTCCCAGGTCCACCTCTTAAAGGGCCAGTACACTTAAAATGCTGTTGTTTCAAGGGTTTGTACACAACCCTGGTCAACCTCTTAAAGGACATAATTCCCTAAATTTGTCACCTCTTCAAGGGCTTGTCCACTTCTAGGGTCTGCCTCTTAAAGGGCCAGTCCGCAAAACATGTCACATGTTCAAGTGGCTTTCCACTTCATAAGCCACATTGACATTTCCAAAGGTCTGTCCATTCCCAGGGTTGTCTCTTAGAAGGCCACCCACACACAATAATGCATCTTTAAGGACTGTCCACTTCCATGGTCATCGTCTTCATAGGCCAGTCACCTTAAAGTATTGCCAATTTTAAAGGTCCGTAAGCTTCCCAGGTCCACCTCTTAAAGGGCCAGTACACTTAAAATGCTGTTGTTTTGAGGGTTTGTACACAACCCTGGTCAACCTCTTAAAGGACATAATTCCCTAAATTTGTCACCTCTTCAAGGGTTTGTCCACTTCTAGGGTCTGCCTCTTAAAGGGCCAGTCCGCAAAACATGTCACATGTTCAAGTGGCTTTCCACTTCATAAGCCACATTGACATTTCCAAAGGTCTGTCCATTCCCAGGGTTGTCTCTTAGAAGGCCACCCACACACAATAATGCATCTTTAAGGACTGTCCACTTCCATGGTCATCCTCTTCATAGGCCAGTCACCTTAAAGTATTGCCAATTTTAAAGGTCCGTAAGCTTCCCAGGTCCACCTCTTAAAGGGCCAGTACACTTAAAATGCTGTTGTTTTGAGGGTTTGTACACAACCCTGGTCAACCTCTTAAAGGACATAATTCCCTAAATTTGTCACCTCTTCAAGGGTTTGTCCACTTCTAGGGTCTGCCTCTTAAAGGGCCAGTCCGCAAAACATGTCACATGTTCAAGTGGCTTTCCACTTCATAAGCCACATTGACATTTCCAAAGGTCTGTCCATTCCCAGGGTTGTCTCTTAGAAGGCCACCCACACACAATAATGCATCTTTAAGGACTGTCCACTTCCATGGTCATCCTCTTCATAGGCCAGTCACCTTAAAGTATTGCCAATTTTAAAGGTCTGTAAGCTTCCCAGGTCCACCTCTTAAAGGGCCAGTACACTTAAAATGCTGTTGTTTCAAGGGTTTGTACTCAACCCTGGTCAACCTCTTAAAGGACATAATTCCCTAAATTTGTCACCTCTTCAAGGGTTTGTCCACTTCTAGGGTCTGCCTCTTAAAGGGCCAGTCCGCAAAACATGTCACATGTTCAAGTGGCTTTCCACTTCATAAGCCACATTGACATTTCCAAAGGTCTGTCCATTCCCAGGGTTGTCTCTTAGAAGGCCACCCACACACAATAATGCATCTTTAAGGACTGTCCACTTCCATGGTCATCCTCTTCATAGGCCAGTCACCTTAAAGTATTGCCAATTTTAAAGGTCTGTAAGCTTCCCAGGTCCACCTCTTAAAGGGCCAGTACACTTAAAATGCTGTTGTTTCAAGGGTTTGTACACAACGCTGGTCAACCTCTTAAAGGACATAATTCCCTAAATTTGTCACCTCTTCAAGGGTTTGTCCACTTCTAGGGTCTGCCTCTTAAAGGGCCAGTCATCAAAACATGTCACATGTTCAAGTGGCTTTCCACTTCATAAGCCACATTGACATTTCCAAAGGTCTGTCCATTCCCAGGGTTGTCTCTTAGAAGGCCACCCACACACAATAATGCATCTTTAAGGACTGTCCACTTCCATGGTCATCCTCTTCATAGGCCAGTCACCTTAAAGTATTGCCAATTTTAAAGGTCTGTAAGCTTCCCAGGTCCACCTCTTAAAGGGCCAGTACACTTAAAATGCTGTTGTTTCAAGGGTTTGTACACAACCCTGGTCAACCTCTTAAAGGACATAATTCCCTAAATTTGTCACCTCTTCAAGGGTTTGTCCACTTCTAGGGTCTGCCTCTTAAAGGGCCAGTCATCAAAACATGTCACATGTTCAAGTGGCTTTCCACTTCATAAGCCACATTGACATTTCCAAAGGTCTGTCCATTCCCAGGGTTGTCTCTTAGAAGGCCACCCACACACAATAATGCATCTTTAAGGACTGTCCACTTCCATGGTCATCCTCTTCATAGGCCAGTCACCTTAAAGTATTGCCAATTTTAAAGGTCCGTAAGCTTCCCAGGTCCACCTCTTAAAGGGCCAGTACACTTAAAATGCTGTTGTTTTGAGGGTTTGTACACAACCCTGGTCAACCTCTTAAAGGACATAATTCCCTAAATTTGTCACCTCTTCAAGGGTTTGTCCACTTCTAGGGTCTGCCTCTTAAAGGGCCAGTCCGCAAAACATGTCACATGTTCAAGTGGCTTTCCACTTCATAAGCCACATTGACATTTCCAAAGGTCTGTCCATTCCCAGGGTTGTCTCTTAGAAGGCCACCCACACACAATAATGCATCTTTAAGGACTGTCCACTTCCATGGTCATCCTCTTCATAGGCCAGTCACCTTAAAGTATTGCCAATTTTAAAGGTCCGTAAGCTTCCCAGGTCCACCTCTTAAAGGGCCAGTACACTTAAAATGCTGTTGTTTTGAGGGTTTGTACACAACCCTGGTCAACCTCTTAAAGGACATAATTCCCTAAATTTGTCACCTCTTCAAGGATTTGTCCACTTCTAGGGTCTGCCTCTTAAAGGGCCAGTCTGCAAAACATGTCACATGTTCAAGTGGCTTTCCACTTCATAAGCCACATTGACATTTCCAAAGGTCTGTCCATTCCCAGGGTTGTCTCTTAGAAGGCCACCCACACACAATAATGCATCTTTAAGGACTGTCCACTTCCATGGTCATCCTCTTCATAGGCCAGTCACCTTAAAGTATTGCCAATTTTAAAGGTCCGTAAGCTTCCCAGGTCCACCTCTTAAAGGGCCAGTACACTTAAAATGCTGTTGTTTTGAGGGTTTGTACACAACCCTGGTCAACCTCTTAAAGGACATAATTCCCTAAATTTGTCACCTCTTCAAGGATTTGTCCACTTCTAGGGTCTGCCTCTTAAAGGGCCAGTCTGCAAAACATGTCACATGTTCAAGTGGCTTTCCACTTCATAAGCCACATTGACATTTCCAAAGGTCTGTCCATTCCCAGGGTTGTCTCTTAGAAGGCCACCCACACACAATAATGCATCTTTAAGGACTGTCCACTTCCATGGTCATCCACTTCATAGGCCAGTCACCTTAAAGTATTGCCAATTTTAAAGGTCTGTAAGCTTCCCAGGTCCACCTCTTAAAGGGCCAGTACACTTAAAATGCTGTTGTTTCGAGGGTTTGTACATAACCCTGGTCAACCTCTTAAAGGACATAATTCCCTAAATTTGTCACCTCTTCAAGGGTTTGTCCACTTCTAGGGTCTGCCTCTTAAAGGGCCAGTCCGCAAAACATGTCACATGTTCAAGTGGCTTTCCACTTCATAAGCCACATTGACATTTCCAAAGGTCTGTCCATTCCCAGGGTTGTCTCTTAGAAGGCCACCCACACACAATAATGCATCTTTAAGGACTGTCCACTTCCATGGTCATCCTCTTCATAGGCCAGTCACCTTAAAGTATTGCCAATTTTAAAGGTCTGTAAGCTTCCCAGGTCCACCTCTTAAAGGGCCAGTACACTTAAAATGCTGTTGTTTCAAGGGTTTGTACACAACCCTGGTCAACCTCTTAAAGGACATAATTCCCTAAATTTGTCACCTCTTCAAGGGTTTGTCCACTTCTAGGGTCTGCCTCTTAAAGGGCCAGTCCGCAAAACATGTCACATGTTCAAGTGGCTTTCCACTTCATAAGCCACATTGACATTTCCAAAGGTCTGTCCATTCCCAGGGTTGTCTCTTAGAAGGCCACCCACACACAATAATGCATCTTTAAGGACTGTCCACTTCCATGGTCATCCTCTTCATAGGCCAGTCACCTTAAAGTATTGCCAATTTTAAAGGTCTGTAAGCTTCCCAGGTCCACCTCTTAAAGGGCCAGTACACTTAAAATGCTGTTGTTTCGAGGGTTTGTATACAACCCTGGTCAACCTCTTAAAGGACATAATTCCCTAAATTTGTCACCTCTTCAAGGGTTTGTCCACTTCTAGGGTCTGCCTCTTAAAGGGCCAGTCCGCAAAACATGTCACATGTTCAAGTGGCTTTCCACTTCATAAGCCACATTGACATTTCCAAAGGTCTGTCCATTCCCAGGGTTGTCTCTTAGAAGGCCACCCACACACAATAATGCATCTTTAAGGACTGTCCACTTCCATGGTCATCCTCTTCATAGGCCAGTCACCTTAAAGTATTGCCAATTTTAAAGGTCCGTAAGCTTCCCAGGTCCACCTCTTAAAGGGCCAGTACACTTAAAATGCTGTTGTTTCGAGGGTTTGTACACAACCCTGGTCAACCTCTTAAAGGACATAATTCCCTAAATTTGTCACCTCTTCAAGGGTTTGTCCACTTCTAGGGTCTGCCTCTTAAAGGGCCAGTCCGCAAAACATGTCACATGTTCAAGTGGCTTTCCACTTCATAAGCCACATTGACATTTCCAAAGGTCTGTCCATTCCCAGGGTTGTCTCTTAGAAGGCCACCCACACACAATAATGCATCTTTAAGGACTGTCCACTTCCATGGTCATCCTCTTCATAGGCCAGTCACCTTAAAGTATTGCCAATTTTAAAGGTCTGTAAGCTTCCCAGGTCCACCTCTTAAAGGGCCAGTACACTTAAAATGCTGTTGTTTCAAGGGTTTGTACACAACCCTGGTCAACCTCTTAAAGGACATAATTCCCTAAATTTGTCACCTCTTCAAGGGTTTGTCCACTTCTAGGGTCTGCCTCTTAAAGGGCCAGTCCGCAAAACATGTCACATGTTCAAGTGGCTTTCCACTTCATAAGCCACATTGACATTTCCAAAGGTCTGTCCATTCCCAAGGTTGTCTCTTAGAAGGCCACCCACACACAATAATGCATCTTTAAGGACTGTCCACTTCCATGGTCATCCTCTTCATAGGCCAGTCACCTTAAAGTATTGCCAATTTTAAAGGTCCGTAAGCTTCCCAGGTCCACCTCTTAAAGGGCCAGTACACTTAAAATGCTGTTGTTTTGAGGGTTTGTACACAACCCTGGTCAACCTCTTAAAGGACATAATTCCCTAAATTTGTCACCTCTTCAAGGGTTTGTCCACTTCTAGGGTCTGCCTCTTAAAGGGCCAGTCCGCAAAACATGTCACATGTTCAAGTGGCTTTCCACTTCATAAGCCACATTGACATTTCCAAAGGTCTGTCCATTCCCAGGGTTGTCTCTTAGAAGGCCACCCACACACAATAATGCATCTTTAAGGACTGTCCACTTCCATGGTCATCCTCTTCATAGGCCAGTCACCTTAAAGTATTGCCAATTTTAAAGGTCTGTAAGCTTCCCAGGTCCACCTCTTAAAGGGCCAGTACACTTAAAATGCTGTTGTTTCAAGGGTTTGTACACAACCCTGGTCAACCTCTTAAAGGACATAATTCCCTAAATTTGTCACCTCTTCAAGGGCTTGTCCACTTCTAGGGTCTGCCTCTTAAAGGGCCAGTCCGCAAAACATGTCACATGTTCAAGTGGCTTTCCACTTCATAAGCCACATTGACATTTCCAAAGGTCTGTCCATTCCCAGGGTTGTCTCTTAGAAGGCCACCCACACACAATAATGCATCTTTAAGGACTGTCCACTTCCATGGTCATCCTCTTCATAGGCCAGTCACCTTAAAGTATTGCCAATTTTAAAGGTCCGTAAGCTTCCCAGGTCCACCTCTTAAAGGGCCAGTACACTTAAAATGCTGTTGTTTTGAGGGTTTGTACACAACCCTGGTCAACCTCTTAAAGGACATAATTCCCTAAATTTGTCACCTCTTCAAGGGTTTGTCCACTTATAGGGTCTGCCTCTTAAAGGGCCAGTCCGCAAAACATGTCACATGTTCAAGTGGCTTTCCACTTCATAAGCCACATTGACATTTCCAAAGGTCTGTCCATTCCCAGGGTTGTCTCTTAGAAGGCCACCCACACACAATAATGCATCTTTAAGGACTGTCCACTTCCATGGTCATCCTCTTCATAGGCCAGTCACCTTAAAGTATTGCCAATTTTAAAGGTCCGTAAGCTTCCCAGGTCCACCTCTTAAAGGGCCAGTACACTTAAAATGCTGTTGTTTTGAGGGTTTGTACACAACCCTGGTCAACCTCTTAAAGGACATAATTCCCTAAATTTGTCACCTCTTCAAGGGTTTGTCCACTTCTAGGGTCTGCCTCTTAAAGGGCCAGTCCGCAAAACATGTCACATGTTCAAGTGGCTTTCCACTTCATAAGCCACATTGACATTTCCAAAGGTCTGTCCATTCCCAGGGTTGTCTCTTAGAAGGCCACCCACACACAATAATGCATCTTTAAGGACTGTCCACTTCCATGGTCATCCTCTTCATAGGCCAGTCACCTTAAAGTATTGCCAATTTTAAAGGTCCGTAAGCTTCCCAGGTCCACCTCTTAAAGGGCCAGTACACTTAAAATGCTGTTGTTTTGAGGGTTTGTACACAACCCTGGTCAACCTCTTAAAGGACATAATTCCCTAAATTTGTCACCTCTTCAAGGGTTTGTCCACTTCTAGGGTCTGCCTCTTAAAGGGCCAGTCCGCAAAACATGTCACATGTTCAAGTGGCTTTCCACTTCATAAGCCACATTGACATTTCCAAAGGTCTGTCCATTCCCAGGGTTGTCTCTTAGAAGGCCACCCACACACAATAATGCATCTTTAAGGACTGTCCACTTCCATGGTCATCCTCTTCATAGGCCAGTCACCTTAAAGTATTGCCAATTTTAAAGGTCTGTAAGCTTCCCAGGTCCACCTCTTAAAGGGCCAGTACACTTAAAATGCTGTTGTTTCAAGGGTTTGTACTCAACCCTGGTCAACCTCTTAAAGGACATAATTCCCTAAATTTGTCACCTCTTCAAGGGTTTGTCCACTTCTAGGGTCTGCCTCTTAAAGGGCCAGTCCGCAAAACATGTCACATGTTCAAGTGGCTTTCCACTTCATAAGCCACATTGACATTTCCAAAGGTCTGTCCATTCCCAGGGTTGTCTCTTAGAAGGCCACCCACACACAATAATGCATCTTTAAGGACTGTCCACTTCCATGGTCATCCTCTTCATAGGCCAGTCACCTTAAAGTATTGCCAATTTTAAAGGTCTGTAAGCTTCCCAGGTCCACCTCTTAAAGGGCCAGTACACTTAAAATGCTGTTGTTTCAAGGGTTTGTACACAACGCTGGTCAACCTCTTAAAGGACATAATTCCCTAAATTTGTCACCTCTTCAAGGGTTTGTCCACTTCTAGGGTCTGCCTCTTAAAGGGCCAGTCATCAAAACATGTCACATGTTCAAGTGGCTTTCCACTTCATAAGCCACATTGACATTTCCAAAGGTCTGTCCATTCCCAGGGTTGTCTCTTAGAAGGCCACCCACACACAATAATGCATCTTTAAGGACTGTCCACTTCCATGGTCATCCTCTTCATAGGCCAGTCACCTTAAAGTATTGCCAATTTTAAAGGTCTGTAAGCTTCCCAGGTCCACCTCTTAAAGGGCCAGTACACTTAAAATGCTGTTGTTTCAAGGGTTTGTACACAACCCTGGTCAACCTCTTAAAGGACATAATTCCCTAAATTTGTCACCTCTTCAAGGGTTTGTCCACTTCTAGGGTCTGCCTCTTAAAGGGCCAGTCATCAAAACATGTCACATGTTCAAGTGGCTTTCCACTTCATAAGCCACATTGACATTTCCAAAGGTCTGTCCATTCCCAGGGTTGTCTCTTAGAAGGCCACCCACACACAATAATGCATCTTTAAGGACTGTCCACTTCCATGGTCATCCTCTTCATAGGCCAGTCACCTTAAAGTATTGCCAATTTTAAAGGTCCGTAAGCTTCCCAGGTCCACCTCTTAAAGGGCCAGTACACTTAAAATGCTGTTGTTTTGAGGGTTTGTACACAACCCTGGTCAACCTCTTAAAGGACATAATTCCCTAAATTTGTCACCTCTTCAAGGGTTTGTCCACTTCTAGGGTCTGCCTCTTAAAGGGCCAGTCCGCAAAACATGTCACATGTTCAAGTGGCTTTCCACTTCATAAGCCACATTGACATTTCCAAAGGTCTGTCCATTCCCAGGGTTGTCTCTTAGAAGGCCACCCACACACAATAATGCATCTTTAAGGACTGTCCACTTCCATGGTCATCCTCTTCATAGGCCAGTCACCTTAAAGTATTGCCAATTTTAAAGGTCCGTAAGCTTCCCAGGTCCACCTCTTAAAGGGCCAGTACACTTAAAATGCTGTTGTTTTGAGGGTTTGTACACAACCCTGGTCAACCTCTTAAAGGACATAATTCCCTAAATTTGTCACCTCTTCAAGGATTTGTCCACTTCTAGGGTCTGCCTCTTAAAGGGCCAGTCTGCAAAACATGTCACATGTTCAAGTGGCTTTCCACTTCATAAGCCACATTGACATTTCCAAAGGTCTGTCCATTCCCAGGGTTGTCTCTTAGAAGGCCACCCACACACAATAATGCATCTTTAAGGACTGTCCACTTCCATGGTCATCCTCTTCATAGGCCAGTCACCTTAAAGTATTGCCAATTTTAAAGGTCCGTAAGCTTCCCAGGTCCACCTCTTAAAGGGCCAGTACACTTAAAATGCTGTTGTTTTGAGGGTTTGTACACAACCCTGGTCAACCTCTTAAAGGACATAATTCCCTAAATTTGTCACCTCTTCAAGGATTTGTCCACTTCTAGGGTCTGCCTCTTAAAGGGCCAGTCTGCAAAACATGTCACATGTTCAAGTGGCTTTCCACTTCATAAGCCACATTGACATTTCCAAAGGTCTGTCCATTCCCAGGGTTGTCTCTTAGAAGGCCACCCACACACAATAATGCATCTTTAAGGACTGTCCACTTCCATGGTCATCCACTTCATAGGCCAGTCACCTTAAAGTATTGCCAATTTTAAAGGTCTGTAAGCTTCCCAGGTCCACCTCTTAAAGGGCCAGTACACTTAAAATGCTGTTGTTTCGAGGGTTTGTACATAACCCTGGTCAACCTCTTAAAGGACATAATTCCCTAAATTTGTCACCTCTTCAAGGGTTTGTCCACTTCTAGGGTCTGCCTCTTAAAGGGCCAGTCCGCAAAACATGTCACATGTTCAAGTGGCTTTCCACTTCATAAGCCACATTGACATTTCCAAAGGTCTGTCCATTCCCAGGGTTGTCTCTTAGAAGGCCACCCACACACAATAATGCATCTTTAAGGACTGTCCACTTCCATGGTCATCCTCTTCATAGGCCAGTCACCTTAAAGTATTGCCAATTTTAAAGGTCTGTAAGCTTCCCAGGTCCACCTCTTAAAGGGCCAGTACACTTAAAATGCTGTTGTTTCAAGGGTTTGTACACAACCCTGGTCAACCTCTTAAAGGACATAATTCCCTAAATTTGTCACCTCTTCAAGGGTTTGTCCACTTCTAGGGTCTGCCTCTTAAAGGGCCAGTCCGCAAAACATGTCACATGTTCAAGTGGCTTTCCACTTCATAAGCCACATTGACATTTCCAAAGGTCTGTCCATTCCCAGGGTTGTCTCTTAGAAGGCCACCCACACACAATAATGCATCTTTAAGGACTGTCCACTTCCATGGTCATCCTCTTCATAGGCCAGTCACCTTAAAGTATTGCCAATTTTAAAGGTCTGTAAGCTTCCCAGGTCCACCTCTTAAAGGGCCAGTACACTTAAAATGCTGTTGTTTCGAGGGTTTGTATACAACCCTGGTCAACCTCTTAAAGGACATAATTCCCTAAATTTGTCACCTCTTCAAGGGTTTGTCCACTTCTAGGGTCTGCCTCTTAAAGGGCCAGTCCGCAAAACATGTCACATGTTCAAGTGGCTTTCCACTTCATAAGCCACATTGACATTTCCAAAGGTCTGTCCATTCCCAGGGTTGTCTCTTAGAAGGCCACCCACACACAATAATGCATCTTTAAGGACTGTCCACTTCCATGGTCATCCTCTTCATAGGCCAGTCACCTTAAAGTATTGCCAATTTTAAAGGTCCGTAAGCTTCCCAGGTCCACCTCTTAAAGGGCCAGTACACTTAAAATGCTGTTGTTTCGAGGGTTTGTACACAACCCTGGTCAACCTCTTAAAGGACATAATTCCCTAAATTTGTCACCTCTTCAAGGGTTTGTCCACTTCTAGGGTCTGCCTCTTAAAGGGCCAGTCCGCAAAACATGTCACATGTTCAAGTGGCTTTCCACTTCATAAGCCACATTGACATTTCCAAAGGTCTGTCCATTCCCAGGGTTGTCTCTTAGAAGGCCACCCACACACAATAATGCATCTTTAAGGACTGTCCACTTCCATGGTCATCCTCTTCATAGGCCAGTCACCTTAAAGTATTGCCAATTTTAAAGGTCTGTAAGCTTCCCAGGTCCACCTCTTAAAGGGCCAGTACACTTAAAATGCTGTTGTTTCAAGGGTTTGTACACAACCCTGGTCAACCTCTTAAAGGACATAATTCCCTAAATTTGTCACCTCTTCAAGGGTTTGTCCACTTCTAGGGTCTGCCTCTTAAAGGGCCAGTCCGCAAAACATGTCACATGTTCAAGTGGCTTTCCACTTCATAAGCCACATTGACATTTCCAAAGGTCTGTCCATTCCCAAGGTTGTCTCTTAGAAGGCCACCCACACACAATAATGCATCTTTAAGGACTGTCCACTTCCATGGTCATCCTCTTCATAGGCCAGTCACCTTAAAGTATTGCCAATTTTAAAGGTCCGTAAGCTTCCCAGGTCCACCTCTTAAAGGGCCAGTACACTTAAAATGCTGTTGTTTTGAGGGTTTGTACACAACCCTGGTCAACCTCTTAAAGGACATAATTCCCTAAATTTGTCACCTCTTCAAGGGTTTGTCCACTTCTAGGGTCTGCCTCTTAAAGGGCCAGTCCGCAAAACATGTCACATGTTCAAGTGGCTTTCCACTTCATAAGCCACATTGACATTTCCAAAGGTCTGTCCATTCCCAGGGTTGTCTCTTAGAAGGCCACCCACACACAATAATGCATCTTTAAGGACTGTCCACTTCCATGGTCATCCTCTTCATAGGCCAGTCACCTTAAAGTATTGCCAATTTTAAAGGTCTGTAAGCTTCCCAGGTCCACCTCTTAAAGGGCCAGTACACTTAAAATGCTGTTGTTTCAAGGGTTTGTACACAACCCTGGTCAACCTCTTAAAGGACATAATTCCCTAAATTTGTCACCTCTTCAAGGGCTTGTCCACTTCTAGGGTCTGCCTCTTAAAGGGCCAGTCCGCAAAACATGTCACATGTTCAAGTGGCTTTCCACTTCATAAGCCACATTGACATTTCCAAAGGTCTGTCCATTCCCAGGGTTGTCTCTTAGAAGGCCACCCACACACAATAATGCATCTTTAAGGACTGTCCACTTCCATGGTCATCCTCTTCATAGGCCAGTCACCTTAAAGTATTGCCAATTTTAAAGGTCCGTAAGCTTCCCAGGTCCACCTCTTAAAGGGCCAGTACACTTAAAATGCTGTTGTTTTGAGGGTTTGTACACAACCCTGGTCAACCTCTTAAAGGACATAATTCCCTAAATTTGTCACCTCTTCAAGGGTTTGTCCACTTATAGGGTCTGCCTCTTAAAGGGCCAGTCCGCAAAACATGTCACATGTTCAAGTGGCTTTCCACTTCATAAGCCACATTGACATTTCCAAAGGTCTGTCCATTCCCAGGGTTGTCTCTTAGAAGGCCACCCACACACAATAATGCATCTTTAAGGACTGTCCACTTCCATGGTCATCCTCTTCATAGGCCAGTCACCTTAAAGTATTGCCAATTTTAAAGGTCCGTAAGCTTCCCAGGTCCACCTCTTAAAGGGCCAGTACACTTGAAATGCTGTTGTTTTGAGGGTTTGTACACAACCCTGGTCAACCTCTTAAAGGACATAATTCCCTAAATTTGTCACCTCTTCAAGGGTTTGTCCACTTCTAGGGTCTGCCTCTTAAAGGGCCAGTCCGCAAAACATGTCACATGTTCAAGTGGCTTTCCACTTCATAAGCCACATTGACATTTCCAAAGGTCTGTCCATTCCCAGGGTTGTCTCTTAGAAGGCCACCCACACACAATAATGCATCTTTAAGGACTGTCCACTTCCATGGTCATCCTCTTCATAGGCCAGTCACCTTAAAGTATTGCCAATTTTAAAGGTCTGTAAGCTTCCCAGGTCCACCTCTTAAAGGGCCAGTACACTTAAAATGCTGTTGTTTCAAGGGTTTGTACACAACCCTGGTCAACCTCTTAAAGGAAATAATTCCCTAAATTTGTCACCTCTTCAAGGGTTTGTCCACTTCTAGGGTCTGCCTCTTAAAGGGCCAGTCCGCAAAACATGTCACATGTTCAAGTGGCTTTCCACTTCATAAGCCACATTGACATTTCCAAAGGTCTGTCCATTCCCAGGGTTGTCTCTTAGAAGGCCACCCACACACAATAATGCATCTTTAAGGACTGTCCACTTCCATGGTCATCCTCTTCATAGGCCAGTCACCTTAAAGTATTGCCAATTTTAAAGGTCCGTAAGCTTCCCAGGTCCACCTCTTAAAGGGCCAGTACACTTAAAATGCTGTTGTTTTGAGGGTTTGTACACAACCCTGGTCAACCTCTTAAAGGACATAATTCCCTAAATTTGTCACCTCTTCAAGGGTTTGTCCACTTCTAGGGTCTGCCTCTTAAAGGGCCAGTCCGCAAAACATGTCACATGTTCAAGTGGCTTTCCACTTCATAAGCCACATTGACATTTCCAAAGGTCTGTCCATTCCCAGGGTTGTCTCTTAGAAGGCCACCCACACACAATAATGCATCTTTAAGGACTGTCCACTTCCATGGTCATCCTCTTCATAGGCCAGTCACCTTAAAGTATTGCCAATTTTAAAGGTCTGTAAGCTTCCCAGGTCCACCTCTTAAAGGGCCAGTACACTTAAAATGCTGTTGTTTCAAGGGTTTGTACACAACCCTGGTCAACCTCTTAAAGGACATAATTCCCTAAATTTGTCACCTCTTCAAGGGTTTGTCCACTTCTAGGGTCTGCCTCTTAAAGGGCCAGTCCGCAAAACATGTCACATGTTCAAGTGGCTTTCCACTTCATAAGCCACATTGACATTTCCAAAGGTCTGTCCATTCCCAGGGTTGTCTCTTAGAAGGCCACCCACACACAATAATGCATCTTTAAGGACTGTCCACTTCCATGGTCATCCTCTTCATAGGCCAGTCACCTTAAAGTATTGCCAATTTTAAAGGTCCGTAAGCTTCCCAGGTCCACCTCTTAAAGGGCCAGTACACTTAAAATGCTGTTGTTTTGAGGGTTTGTACACAACCCTGGTCAACCTCTTAAAGGACATAATTCCCTAAATTTGTCACCTCTTCAAGGGTTTGTCCACTTCTAGGGTCTGCCTCTTAAAGGGCCAGTCCGCAAAACATGTCACATGTTCAAGTGGCTTTCCACTTCATAAGCCACATTGACATTTCCAAAGGTCTGTCCATTCCCAGGGTTGTCTCTTAGAAGGCCACCCACACACAATAATGCATCTTTAAGGACTGTCCACTTCCATGGTCATCCTCTTCATAGGCCAGTCACCTTAAAGTATTGCCAATTTTAAAGGTCCGTAAGCTTCCCAGGTCCACCTCTTAAAGGGCCAGTACACTTAAAATGCTGTTGTTTCGAGGGTTTGTACACAACCCTGGTCAACCTCTTAAAGGACATAATTCCCTAAATTTGTCACCTCTTCAAGGGTTTGTCCACTTCTAGGGTCTGCCTCTTAAAGGGCCAGTCCGCAAAACATGTCACATGTTCAAGTGGCTTTCCACTTCATAAGCCACATTGACATTTCCAAAGGTCTGTCCATTCCCAGGGTTGTCTCTTAGAAGGCCACCCACACACAATAATGCATCTTTAAGGACTGTCCACTTCCATGGTCATCCTCTTCATAGGCCAGTCACCTTAAAGTATTGCCAATTTTAAAGGTCCGTAAGCTTCCCAGGTCCACCTCTTAAAGGGCCAGTACACTTAAAATGCTGTTGTTTTGAGGGTTTGTACACAACCCTGGTCAACCTCTTAAAGGACATAATTCCCTAAATTTGTCACCTCTTCAAGGGTTTGTCCACTTATAGGGTCTGCCTCTTAAAGGGCCAGTCCGCAAAACATGTCACATATTCAAGTGGCTTTCCACTTCATAAGCCACATTGACATTTCCAAAGGTCTGTCCATTCCCAGGGTTGTCTCTTAGAAGGCCACCCACACACAATAATGCATCTTTAAGGACTGTCCACTTCCATGGTCATCCTCTTCATAGGCCAGTCACCTTAAAGTATTGCCAATTTTAAAGGTCCGTAAGCTTCCCAGGTCCACCTCTTAAAGGGCCAGTACACTTGAAATGCTGTTGTTTCGAGGGTTTGTACACAACCCTGGTCAACCTCTTAAAGGACATAATTCCCTAAATTTGTCACCTCTTCAAGGGTTTGTCCACTTCTAGGGTCTGCCTCTTAAAGGGCCAGTCCGCAAAACATGTCACATGTTCAAGTGGCTTTCCACTTCATAAGCCACATTGACATTTCCAAAGGTCTGTCCATTCCCAGGGTTGTCTCTTAGAAGGCCACCCACACACAATAATGCATCTTTAAGGACTGTCCACTTCCATGGTCATCCTCTTCATAAGCCAGTCACCTTAAAGTATTGCCAATTTTAAAGGTCTGTAAGCTTCCCAGGTCCACCTCTTAAAGGGCCAGTACACTTAAAATGCTGTTGTTTCAAGGGTTTGTACACAACCCTGGTCAACCTCTTAAAGGACATAATTCCCTAAATTTGTCACCTCTTCAAGGGTTTGTCCACTTCTAGGGTCTGCCTCTTAAAGGGCCAGTCCGCAAAACATGTCACATGTTCAAGTGGCTTTCCACTTCATAAGCCACATTGACATTTCCAAAGGTCTGTCCATTCCCAGGGTTGTCTCTTAGAAGGCCACCCACACACAATAATGCATCTTTAAGGACTGTCCACTTCCATGGTCATCCTCTTCATAGGCCAGTCACCTTAAAGTATTGCCAATTTTAAAGGTCTGTAAGCTTCCCAGGTCCACCTCTTAAAGGGCCAGTACACTTAAAATGCTGTTGTTTCGAGGGTTTGTACACAACCCTGGTCAACCTCTTAAAGGACATAATTCCCTAAATTTGTCACCTCTTCAAGGGTTTGTCCACTTCTAGGGTCTGCCTCTTAAAGGGCCAGTCCGCAAAACATGTCACATGTTCAAGTGGCTTTCCACTTCATAAGCCACATTGACATTTCCAAAGGTCTGTCCATTCCCAGGGTTGTATCTTAGAAGGCCACCCACACACAATAATGCATCTTTAAGGACTGTCCACTTCCATGGTCATCCTCTTCATAGGCCAGTCACCTTAAAGTATTGCCAATTTTAAAGGTCTGTAAGCTTCCCAGGTCCACCTCTTAAAGGGCCAGTACACTTAAAATGCTGTTGTTTCAAGGGTTTGTACACAACCCTGGTCAACCTCTTAAAGGACATAATTCCCTAAATTTGTCACCTCTTCAAGGGTTTGTCCACTTCTAGGGTCTGCCTCTTAAAGGGCCAGTCCGCAAAACATGTCACATGTTCAAGTGGCTTTCCACTTCATAAGCCACATTGACATTTCCAAAGGTCTGTCCATTCCCAGGGTTGTCTCTTAGAAGGCCACCCACACACAATAATGCATCTTTAAGGACTGTCCACTTCCATGGTCATCGTCTTCATAGGCCAGTCACCTTAAAGTATTGCCAATTTTAAAGGTCCGTAAGCTTCCCAGGTCCACCTCTTAAAGGGCCAGTACACTTAAAATGCTGTTGTTTTGAGGGTTTGTACACAACCCTGGTCAACCTCTTAAAGGACATAATTCCCTAAATTTGTCACCTCTTCAAGGGTTTGTCCACTTCTAGGGTCTGCCTCTTAAAGGGCCAGTCCGCAAAACATGTCACATGTTCAAGTGGCTTTCCACTTCATAAGCCACATTGACATTTCCAAAGGTCTGTCCATTCCCAGGGTTGTCTCTTAGAAGGCCACCCACACACAATAATGCATCTTTAAGGACTGTCCACTTCCATGGTCATCCTCTTCATAGGCCAGTCACCTTAAAGTATTGCCAATTTTAAAGGTCCGTAAGCTTCCCAGGTCCACCTCTTAAAGGGCCAGTACACTTAAAATGCTGTTGTTTCGAGGGTTTGTACACAACCCTGGTCAACCTCTTAAAGGACATAATTCCCTAAATTTGTCACCTCTTCAAGGGTTTGTCCACTTCTAGGGTCTGCCTCTTAAAGGGCCAGTCCGCAAAACATGTCACATGTTCAAGTGGCTTTCCACTTCATAAGCCACATTGACATTTCCAAAGGTCTGTCCATTCCCAGGGTTGTCTCTTAGAAGGCCACCCACACACAATAATGCATCTTTAAGGACTGTCCACTTCCATGGTCATCCTCTTCATAGGCCAGTCACCTTAAAGTATTGCCAATTTTAAAGGTCTGTAAGCTTCCCAGGTCCACCTCTTAAAGGGCCAGTACACTTAAAATGCTGTTGTTTCAAGGGTTTGTACACAACCCTGGTCAACCTCTTAAAGGACATAATTCCCTAAATTTGTCACCTCTTCAAGGGTTTGTCCACTTCTAGGGTCTGCCTCTTAAAGGGCCAGTCCGCAAAACATGTCACATGTTCAAGTGGCTTTCCACTTCATAAGCCACATTGACATTTCCAAAGGTCTGTCCATTCCCAGGGTTGTCTCTTAGAAGGCCACCCACACACAATAATGCATCTTTAAGGACTGTCCACTTCCATGGTCATCCTCTTCATAGGCCAGTCACCTTAAAGTATTGCCAATTTTAAAGGTCCGTAAGCTTCCCAGGTCCACCTCTTAAAGGGCCAGTACACTTAAAATGCTGTTGTTTTGAGGGTTTGTACACAACCCTGGTCAACCTCTTAAAGGACATAATTCCCTAAATTTGTCACCTCTTCAAGGGTTTGTCCACTTATAGGGTCTGCCTCTTAAAGGGCCAGTCCGCAAAACATGTCACATGTTCAAGTGGCTTTCCACTTCATAAGCCACATTGACATTTCCAAAGGTCTGTCCATTCCCAGGGTTGTCTCTTAGAAGGCCACCCACACACAATAATGCATCTTTAAGGACTGTCCACTTCCATGGTCATCCTCTTCATAGGCCAGTCACCTTAAAGTATTGCCAATTTTAAAGGTCCGTAAGCTTCCCAGGTCCACCTCTTAAAGGGCCAGTACACTTGAAATGCTGTTGTTTTGAGGGTTTGTACACAACCCTGGTCAACCTCTTAAAGGACATAATTCCCTAAATTTGTCACCTCTTCAAGGGTTTGTCCACTTCTAGGGTCTGCCTCTTAAAGGGCCAGTCCGCAAAACATGTCACATGTTCAAGTGGCTTTCCACTTCATAAGCCACATTGACATTTCCAAAGGTCTGTCCATTCCCAGGGTTGTCTCTTAGAAGGCCACCCACACACAATAATGCATCTTTAAGGACTGTCCACTTCCATGGTCATCCTCTTCATAGGCCAGTCACCTTAAAGTATTGCCAATTTTAAAGGTCTGTAAGCTTCCCAGGTCCACCTCTTAAAGGGCCAGTACACTTAAAATGCTGTTGTTTCAAGGGTTTGTACACAACCCTGGTCAACCTCTTAAAGGAAATAATTCCCTAAATTTGTCACCTCTTCAAGGGTTTGTCCACTTCTAGGGTCTGCCTCTTAAAGGGCCAGTCCGCAAAACATGTCACATGTTCAAGTGGCTTTCCACTTCATAAGCCACATTGACATTTCCAAAGGTC
Organism: Eleutherodactylus coqui; assembly: GCF_035609145.1. NCBI lineage: Eukaryota > Metazoa > Chordata > Amphibia > Anura > Eleutherodactylidae > Eleutherodactylus > Eleutherodactylus coqui. Next base: position 442,837 of record NW_027102381.1, read on the forward strand.
TGTCCATTCCCAGGGTTGTCTCTTAGAAGGCCACCCACACACAATAATGCATCTTTAAGGACTGTCCACTTCCATGGTCATCCTCTTCATAGGCCAGTCACCTTAAAGTATTGCCAATTTTAAAGGTCCGTAAGCTTCCCAGGTCCACCTCTTAAAGGGCCAGTACACTTAAAATGCTGTTGTTTTGAGGGTTTGTACACAACCCTGGTCAACCTCTTAAAGGACATAATTCCCTAAATTTGTCACCTCTTCAAGGGTTTGTCCACTTCTAGGGTCTGCCTCTTAAAGGGCCAGTCCGCAAAACATGTCACATGTTCAAGTGGCTTTCCACTTCATAAGCCACATTGACATTTCCAAAGGTCTGTCCATTCCCAGGGTTGTCTCTTAGAAGGCCACCCACACACAATAATGCATCTTTAAGGACTGTCCACTTCCATGGTCATCCTCTTCATAGGCCAGTCACCTTAAAGTATTGCCAATTTTAAAGGTCTGTAAGCTTCCCAGGTCCACCTCTTAAAGGGCCAGTACACTTAAAATGCTGTTGTTTCAAGGGTTTGTACACAACCCTGGTCAACCTCTTAAAGGACATAATTCCCTAAATTTGTCACCTCTTCAAGGGTTTGTCCACTTCTAGGGTCTGCCTCTTAAAGGGCCAGTCCGCAAAACATGTCACATGTTCAAGTGGCTTTCCACTTCATAAGCCACATTGACATTTCCAAAGGTCTGTCCATTCCCAAGGTTGTCTCTTAGAAGGCCACCCACACACAATAATGCATCTTTAAGGACTGTCCACTTCCATGGTCATCCTCTTCATAGGCCAGTCACCTTAAAGTATTGCCAATTTTAAAGGCCTGTAAGCTTCCCAGGTCCACCTCTTAAAGGGCCAGTACACTTAAAATGCTGTTGTTTTGAGGGTTTGTACACAACCCTGGTCAACCTCTTAAAGGACATAATTCCCTAAATTTGTCACCTCTTCAAGGGTTTGTCCACTTCTAGGGTCTGCCTCTTAAAGGGCCAGTCCGCAAAACATGTCACATGTTCAAGTGGCTTTCCACTTCATAAGCCACATTGACATTTCCAAAGGTCTGTCCATTCCCAGGGTTGTCTCTTAGAAGGCCACCCACACACAATAATGCATCTTTAAGGACTGTCCACTTCCATGGTCATCCTCTTCATAGGCCAGTCACCTTAAAGTATTGCCAATTTTAAAGGTCTGTAAGCTTCCCAGGTCCACCTCTTAAAGGGCCAGTACACTTAAAATGCTGTTGTTTCAAGGGTTTGTACACAACCCTGGTCAACCTCTTAAAGGACATAATTCCCTAAATTTGTCACCTCTTCAAGGGTTTGTCCACTTCTAGGGTCTGCCTCTTAAAGGGCCAGTCCGCAAAACATGTCACATGTTCAAGTGGCTTTCCACTTCATAAGCCACATTGACATTTCCAAAGGTCTGTCCATTCCCAGGGTTGTCTCTTAGAAGGCCACCCACACACAATAATGCATCTTTAAGGACTGTCCACTTCCATGGTCATCCTCTTCATAGGCCAGTCACCTTAAAGTATTGCCAATTTTAAAGGTCCGTAAGCTTCCCAGGTCCACCTCTTAAAGGGCCAGTACACTTAAAATGCTGTTGTTTTGAGGGTTTGTACACAACCCTGGTCAACCTCTTAAAGGACATAATTCCCTAAATTTGTCACCTCTTCAAGGGTTTGTCCACTTATAGGGTCTGCCTCTTAAAGGGCCAGTCCGCAAAACATGTCACATATTCAAGTGGCTTTCCACTTCATAAGCCACATTGACATTTCCAAAGGTCTGTCCATTCCCAGGGTTGTCTCTTAGAAGGCCACCCACACACAATAATGCATCTTTAAGGACTGTCCACTTCCATGGTCATCGTCTTCATAGGCCAGTCACCTTAAAGTATTGCCAATTTTAAAGGTCCGTAAGCTTCCCAGGTCCACCTCTTAAAGGGCCAGTACACTTGAAATGCTGTTGTTTCGAGGGTTTGTACACAACCCTGGTCAACCTCTTAAAGGACATAATTCCCTAAATTTGTCACCTCTTCAAGGGTTTGTCCACTTCTAGGGTCTGCCTCTTAAAGGGCCAGTCCGCAAAACATGTCACATGTTCAAGTGGCTTTCCACTTCATAAGCCACATTGACATTTCCAAAGGTCTGTCCATTCCCAGGGTTGTCTCTTAGAAGGCCACCCACACACAATAATGCATCTTTAAGGACTGTCCACTTCCATGGTCATCCTCTTCATAGGCCAGTCACCTTAAAGTATTGCCAATTTTAAAGGTCTGTAAGCTTCCCAGGTCCACCTCTTAAAGGGCCAGTACACTTAAAATGCTGTTGTTTCAAGGGTTTGTACACAACCCTGGTCAACCTCTTAAAGGACATAATTCCCTAAATTTGTCACCTCTTCAAGGGTTTGTCCACTTCTAGGGTCTGCCTCTTAAAGGGCCAGTCCGCAAAACATGTCACATGTTCAAGTGGCTTTCCACTTCATAAGCCACATTGACATTTCCAAAGGTCTGTCCATTCCCAGGGTTGTCTCTTAGAAGGCCACCCACACACAATAATGCATCTTTAAGGACTGTCCACTTCCATGGTCATCCTCTTCATAGGCCAGTCACCTTAAAGTATTGCCAATTTTAAAGGTCTGTAAGCTTCCCAGGTCCACCTCTTAAAGGGCCAGTACACTTAAAATGCTGTTGTTTCAAGGGTTTGTACACAACCCTGGTCAACCTCTTAAAGGACATAATTCCCTAAATTTGTCACCTCTTCAAGGGTTTGTCCACTTCTAGGGTCTGCCTCTTAAAGGGCCAGTCCGCAAAACATGTCACATGTTCAAGTGGCTTTCCACTTCATAAGCCACATTGACATTTCCAAAGGTCTGTCCATTCCCAGGGTTGTCTCTTAGAAGGCCACCCACACACAATAATGCATCTTTAAGGACTGTCCACTTCCATGGTCATCCTCTTCATAGGCCAGTCACCTTAAAGTATTGCCAATTTTAAAGGTCTGTAAGCTTCCCAGGTCCACCTCTTAAAGGGCCAGTACACTTAAAATGCTGTTGTTTCGAGGGTTTGTACACAACCCTGGTCAACCTCTTAAAGGACATAATTCCCTAAATTTGTCACCTCTTCAAGGGTTTGTCCACTTCTAGGGTCTGCCTCTTAAAGGGCCAGTCCGCAAAACATGTCACATGTTCAAGTGGCTTTCCACTTCATAAGCCACATTGACATTTCCAAAGGTCTGTCCATTCCCAGGGTTGTATCTTAGAAGGCCACCCACACACAATAATGCATCTTTAAGGACTGTCCACTTCCATGGTCATCCTCTTCATAGGCCAGTCACCTTAAAGTATTGCCAATTTTAAAGGTCTGTAAGCTTCCCAGGTCCACCTCTTAAAGGGCCAGTACACTTAAAATGCTGTTGTTTCAAGGGTTTGTACACAACCCTGGTCAACCTCTTAAAGGACATAATTCCCTAAATTTGTCACCTCTTCAAGGGTTTGTCCACTTCTAGGGTCTGCCTCTTAAAGGGCCAGTCCGCAAAACATGTCACATGTTCAAGTGGCTTTCCACTTCATAAGCCACATTGACATTTCCAAAGGTCTGTCCATTCCCAGGGTTGTCTCTTAGAAGGCCACCCACACACAATAATGCATCTTTAAGGACTGTCCACTTCCATGGTCATCGTCTTCATAGGCCAGTCACCTTAAAGTATTGCCAATTTTAAAGGTCCGTAAGCTTCCCAGGTCCACCTCTTAAAGGGCCAGTACACTTAAAATGCTGTTGTTTTGAGGGTTTGTACACAACCCTGGTCAACCTCTTAAAGGACATAATTCCCTAAATTTGTCACCTCTTCAAGGGTTTGTCCACTTCTAGGGTCTGCCTCTTAAAGGGCCAGTCCGCAAAACATGTCACATGTTCAAGTGGCTTTCCACTTCATAAGCCACATTGACATTTCCAAAGGTCTGTCCATTCCCAGGGTTGTCTCTTAGAAGGCCACCCACACACAATAATGCATCTTTAAGGACTGTCCACTTCCATGGTCATCGTCTTCATAGGCCAGTCACCTTAAAGTATTGCCAATTTTAAAGGTCCGTAAGCTTCCCAGGTCCACCTCTTAAAGGGCCAGTACACTTAAAATGCTGTTGTTTTGAGGGTTTGTACACAACCCTGGTCAACCTCTTAAAGGACATAATTCCCTAAATTTGTCACCTCTTCAAGGGTTTGTCCACTTCTAGGGTCTGCCTCTTAAAGGGCCAGTCCGCAAAACATGTCACATGTTCAAGTGGCTTTCCACTTCATAAGCCACATTGACATTTCCAAAGGTCTGTCCATTCCCAGGGTTGTCTCTTAGAAGGCCACCCACACACAATAATGCATCTTTAAGGACTGTCCACTTCCATGGTCATCCTCTTCATAGGCCAGTCACCTTAAAGTATTGCCAATTTTAAAGGTCTGTAAGCTTCCCAGGTCCACCTCTTAAAGGGCCAGTACACTTAAAATGCTGTTGTTTCGAGGGTTTGTACACAACCCTGGTCAACCTCTTAAAGGACATAATTCCCTAAATTTGTCACCTCTTCAAGGGTTTGTCCACTTCTAGGGTCTGCCTCTTAAAGGGCCAGTCCGCAAAACATGTCACATGTTCAAGTGGCTTTCCACTTCATAAGCCACATTGACATTTCCAAAGGTCTGTCCATTCCCAGGGTTGTATCTTAGAAGGCCACCCACACACAATAATGCATCTTTAAGGACTGTCCACTTCCATGGTCATCCTCTTCATAGGCCAGTCACCTTAAAGTATTGCCAATTTTAAAGGTCTGTAAGCTTCCCAGGTCCACCTCTTAAAGGGCCAGTACACTTAAAATGCTGTTGTTTCAAGGGTTTGTACACAACCCTGGTCAACCTCTTAAAGGACATAATTCCCTAAATTTGTCACCTCTTCAAGGGTTTGTCCACTTCTAGGGTCTGCCTCTTAAAGGGCCAGTCCGCAAAACATGTCACATGTTCAAGTGGCTTTCCACTTCATAAGCCACATTGACATTTCCAAAGGTCTGTCCATTCCCAGGGTTGTCTCTTAGAAGGCCACCCACACACAATAATGCATCTTTAAGGACTGTCCACTTCCATGGTCATCGTCTTCATAGGCCAGTCACCTTAAAGTATTGCCAATTTTAAAGGTCCGTAAGCTTCCCAGGTCCACCTCTTAAAGGGCCAGTACACTTAAAATGCTGTTGTTTCGAGGGTTTGTACACAACCCTGGTCAACCTCTTAAAGGACATAATTCCCTAAATTTGTCACCTCTTCAAGGGTTTGTCCACTTCTAGGGTCTGCCTCTTAAAGGGCCAGTCCGCAAAACATGTCACATGTTCAAGTGGCTTTCCACTTCATAAGCCACATTGACATTTCCAAAGGTCTGTCCATTCCCAGGGTTGTCTCTTAGAAGGCCACCCACACACAATAATGCATCTTTAAGGACTGTCCACTTCCATGGTCATCCTCTTCATAGGCCAGTCACCTTAAAGTATTGCCAATTTTAAAGGTCTGTAAGCTTCCCAGGTCCACCTCTTAAAGGGCCAGTACACTTAAAATGCTGTTGTTTCAAGGGTTTGTACACAACCCTGGTCAACCTCTTAAAGGACATAATTCCCTAAATTTGTCACCTCTTCAAGGGTTTGTCCACTTCTAGGGTCTGCCTCTTAAAGGGCCAGTCCGCAAAACATGTCACATGTTCAAGTGGCTTTCCACTTCATAAGCCACATTGACATTTCCAAAGGTCTGTCCATTCCCAGGGTTGTCTCTTAGAAGGCCACCCACACACAATAATGCATCTTTAAGGACTGTCCACTTCCATGGTCATCCTCTTCATAGGCCAGTCACCTTAAAGTATTGCCAATTTTAAAGGTCCGTAAGCTTCCCAGGTCCACCTCTTAAAGGGCCAGTACACTTAAAATGCTGTTGTTTTGAGGGTTTGTACACAACCCTGGTCAACCTCTTAAAGGACATAATTCCCTAAATTTGTCACCTCTTCAAGGGTTTGTCCACTTCTAGGGTCTGCCTCTTAAAGGGCCAGTCCGCAAAACATGTCACATGTTCAAGTGGCTTTCCACTTCATAAGCCACATTGACATTTCCAAAGGTCTGTCCATTCCCAGGGTTGTCTCTTAGAAGGCCACCCACACACAATAATGCATCTTTAAGGACTGTCCACTTCCATGGTCATCCTCTTCATAGGCCAGTCACCTTAAAGTATTGCCAATTTTAAAGGTCTGTAAGCTTCCCAGGTCCACCTCTTAAAGGGCCAGTACACTTAAAATGCTGTTGTTTCAAGGGTTTGTACACAACCCTGGTCAACCTCTTAAAGGACATAATTCCCTAAATTTGTCACCTCTTCAAGGGTTTGTCCACTTCTAGGGTCTGCCTCTTAAAGGGCCAGTCCGCAAAACATGTCACATGTTCAAGTGGCTTTCCACTTCATAAGCCACATTGACATTTCCAAAGGTCTGTCCATTCCCAGGGTTGTCTCTTAGAAGGCCACCCACACACAATAATGCATCTTTAAGGACTGTCCACTTCCATGGTCATCCTCTTCATAGGCCAGTCACCTTAAAGTATTGCCAATTTTAAAGGTCCGTAAGCTTCCCAGGTCCACCTCTTAAAGGGCCAGTACACTTAAAATGCTGTTGTTTTGAGGGTTTGTACACAACCCTGGTCAACCTCTTAAAGGACATAATTCCCTAAATTTGTCACCTCTTCAAGGGTTTGTCCACTTCTAGGGTCTGCCTCTTAAAGGGCCAGTCCGCAAAACATGTCACATGTTCAAGTGGCTTTCCACTTCATAAGCCACATTGACATTTCCAAAGGTCTGTCCATTCCCAGGGTTGTCTCTTAGAAGGCCACCCACACACAATAATGCATCTTTAAGGACTGTCCACTTCCATGGTCATCCTCTTCATAGGCCAGTCACCTTAAAGTATTGCCAATTTTAAAGGTCTGTAAGCTTCCCAGGTCCACCTCTTAAAGGGCCAGTACACTTAAAATGCTGTTGTTTCGAGGGTTTGTACACAACCCTGGTCAACCTCTTAAAGGACATAATTCCCTAAATTTGTCACCTCTTCAAGGGTTTGTCCACTTCTAGGGTCTGCCTCTTAAAGGGCCAGTCCGCAAAACATGTCACATGTTCAAGTGGCTTTCCACTTCATAAGCCACATTGACATTTCCAAAGGTCTGTCCATTCCCAGGGTTGTATCTTAGAAGGCCACCCACACACAATAATGCATCTTTAAGGACTGTCCACTTCCATGGTCATCCTCTTCATAGGCCAGTCACCTTAAAGTATTGCCAATTTTAAAGGTCTGTAAGCTTCCCAGGTCCACCTCTTAAAGGGCCAGTACACTTAAAATGCTGTTGTTTCGAGGGTTTGTACACAACCCTGGTCAACCTCTTAAAGGACATAATTCCCTAAATTTGTCACCTCTTCAAGGGTTTGTCCACTTCTAGGGTCTGCCTCTTAAAGGGCCAGTCCGCAAAACATGTCACATGTTCAAGTGGCTTTCCACTTCATAAGCCACATTGACATTTCCAAAGGTCTGTCCATTCCCAGGGTTGTCTCTTAGAAGGCCACCCACACACAATAATGCATCTTTAAGGACTGTCCACTTCCATGGTCATCGTCTTCATAGGCCAGTCACCTTAAAGTATTGCCAATTTTAAAGGTCCGTAAGCTTCCCAGGTCCACCTCTTAAAGGGCCAGTACACTTAAAATGCTGTTGTTTTGAGGGTTTGTACACAACCCTGGTCAACCTCTTAAAGGACATAATTCCCTAAATTTGTCACCTCTTCAAGGGTTTGTCCACTTCTAGGGTCTGCCTCTTAAAGGGCCAGTCCGCAAAACATGTCACATGTTCAAGTGGCTTTCCACTTCATAAGCCACATTGACATTTCCAAAGGTCTGTCCATTCCCAGGGTTGTCTCTTAGAAGGCCACCCACACACAATAATGCATCTTTAAGGACTGTCCACTTCCATGGTCATCCTCTTCATAGGCCAGTCACCTTAAAGTATTGCCAATTTTAAAGGTCCGTAAGCTTCCCAGGTCCACCTCTTAAAGGGCCAGTACACTTAAAATGCTGTTGTTTCGAGGGTTTGTACACAACCCTGGTCAACCTCTTAAAGGACATAATTCCCTAAATTTGTCACCTCTTCAAGGGTTTGTCCACTTCTAGGGTCTGCCTCTTAAAGGGCCAGTCCGCAAAACATGTCACATGTTCAAGTGGCTTTCCACTTCATAAGCCACATTGACATTTCCAAAGGTCTGTCCATTCCCAGGGTTGTCTCTTAGAAGGCCACCCACACACAATAATGCATCTTTAAGGACTGTCCACTTCCATGGTCATCCTCTTCATAGGCCAGTCACCTTAAAGTATTGCCAATTTTAAAGGTCTGTAAGCTTCCCAGGTCCACCTCTTAAAGGGCCAGTACACTTAAAATGCTGTTGTTTCGAGGGTTTGTACACAACCCTGGTCAACCTCTTAAAGGACATAATTCCCTAAATTTGTCACCTCTTCAAGGGTTTGTCCACTTCTAGGGTCTGCCTCTTAAAGGGCCAGTCCGCAAAACATGTCACATGTTCAAGTGGCTTTCCACTTCATAAGCCACATTGACATTTCCAAAGGTCTGTCCATTCCCAGGGTTGTCTCTTAGAAGGCCACCCACACACAATAATGCATCTTTAAGGACTGTCCACTTCCATGGTCATCCTCTTCATAGGCCAGTCACCTTAAAGTATTGCCAATTTTAAAGGTCCGTAAGCTTCCCAGGTCCACCTCTTAAAGGGCCAGTACACTTAAAATGCTGTTGTTTTGAGGGTTTGTACACAACCCTGGTCAACCTCTTAAAGGACATAATTCCCTAAATTTGTCACCTCTTCAAGGGTTTGTCCACTTCTAGGGTCTGCCTCTTAAAGGGCCAGTCCGCAAAACATGTCACATGTTCAAGTGGCTTTCCACTTCATAAGCCACATTGACATTTCCAAAGGTCTGTCCATTCCCAGGGTTGTCTCTTAGAAGGCCACCCACACACAATAATGCATCTTTAAGGACTGTCCACTTCCATGGTCATCCTCTTCATAGGCCAGTCACCTTAAAGTATTGCCAATTTTAAAGGTCTGTAAGCTTCCCAGGTCCACCTCTTAAAGGGCCAGTACACTTAAAATGCTGTTGTTTCGAGGGTTTGTACACAACCCTGGTCAACCTCTTAAAGGACATAATTCCCTAAATTTGTCACCTCTTCAAGGGTTTGTCCACTTCTAGGGTCTGCCTCTTAAAGGGCCAGTCCGCAAAACATGTCACATGTTCAAGTGGCTTTCCACTTCATAAGCCACATTGACATTTCCAAAGGTCTGTCCATTCCCAGGGTTGTCTCTTAGAAGGCCACCCACACACAATAATGCATCTTTAAGGACTGTCCACTTCCATGGTCATCCTCTTCATAGGCCAGTCACCTTAAAGTATTGCCAATTTTAAAGGTCCGTAAGCTTCCCAGGTCCACCTCTTAAAGGGCCAGTACACTTAAAATGCTGTTGTTTTGAGGGTTTGTACACAACCCTGGTCAACCTCTTAAAGGACATAATTCCCTAAATTTGTCACCTCTTCAAGGGTTTGTCCACTTATAGGGTCTGCCTCTTAAAGGGCCAGTCCGCAAAACATGTCACATATTCAAGTGGCTTTCCACTTCATAAGCCACATTGACATTTCCAAAGGTCTGTCCATTCCCAGGGTTGTCTCTTAGAAGGCCACCCACACACAATAATGCATCTTTAAGGACTGTCCACTTCCATGGTCATCCTCTTCATAGGCCAGTCACCTTAAAGTATTGCCAATTTTAAAGGTCCGTAAGCTTCCCAGGTCCACCTCTTAAAGGGCCAGTACACTTGAAATGCTGTTGTTTTGAGGGTTTGTACACAACCCTGGTCAACCTCTTAAAGGACATAATTCCCTAAATTTGTCACCTCTTCAAGGGTTTGTCCACTTCTAGGGTCTGCCTCTTAAAGGGCCAGTCCGCAAAACATGTCACATGTTCAAGTGGCTTTCCACTTCATAAGCCACATTGACATTTCCAAAGGTCTGTCCATTCCCAGGGTTGTCTCTTAGAAGGCCACCCACACACAATAATGCATCTTTAAGGACTGTCCACTTCCATGGTCATCCTCTTCATAGGCCAGTCACCTTAAAGTATTGCCAATTTTAAAGGTCTGTAAGCTTCCCAGGTCCACCTCTTAAAGGGCCAGTACACTTAAAATGCTGTTGTTTCAAGGGTTTGTACACAACCCTGGTCAACCTCTTAAAGGACATAATTCCCTAAATTTGTCACCTCTTCAAGGGTTTGTCCACTTCTAGGGTCTGCCTCTTAAAGGGCCAGTCCGCAAAACATGTCACATGTTCAAGTGGCTTTCCACTTCATAAGCCACATTGACATTTCCAAAGGTCTGTCCATTCCCAGGGTTGTCTCTTAGAAGGCCACCCACACACAATAATGCCTCTTTAAGGACTGTCCACTTCCATGGTCATCGTCTTCATAGGCCAGTCACCTTAAAGTATTGCCAATTTTAAAGGTCCGTAAGCTTCCCAGGTCCACCTCTTAAAGGGCCTGTACACTTAAAATGCTGTTGTTTTGAGGGTTTGTACACAACCCTGGTCAACCTCTTAAAGGACATAATTCCCTAAATTTGTCACCTCTTCAAGGGTTTGTCCACTTCTAGGGTCTGCCTCTTAAAGGGCCAGTCCGCAAAACATGTCACATGTTCAAGTGGCTTTCCACTTCATAAGCCACATTGACATTTCCAAAGGTCTGTCCATTCCCAGGGTTGTCTCTTAGAAGGCCACCCACACACAATAATGCATCTTTAAGGACTGTCCACTTCCATGGTCATCCTCTTCATAGGCCAGTCACCTTAAAGTATTGCCAATTTTAAAGGTCCGTAAGCTTCCCAGGTCCACCTCTTAAAGGGCCAGTACACTTAAAATGCTGTTGTTTCGAGGGTTTGTACACAACCCTGGTCAACCTCTTAAAGGACATAATTCCCTAAATTTGTCACCTCTTCAAGGGTTTGTCCACTTCTAGGGTCTGCCTCTTAAAGGGCCAGTCATCAAAACATGTCACCTGTTCAAGTGGCTTTCCACTTCATAAGCCACATTGACATTTCCAAAGGTCTGTCCATTCCCAGGGTTGTCTCTTAGAAGGCCACCCACACACAATAATGCATCTTTAAGGACTGTCCACTTCCATGGTCATCCTCTTCATAGGCCAGTCACCTTAAAGTATTGCCAATTTTAAAGGTCCGTAAGCTTCCCAGGTCCACCTCTTAAAGGGCCAGTACACTTAAAATGCTGTTGTTTTGAGGGTTTGTACACAACCCTGGTCAACCTCTTAAAGGACATAATTCCCTAAATTTGTCACCTCTTCAAGGATTTGTCCACTTCTAGGGTCTGCCTCTTAAAGGGCCAGTCTGCAAAACATGTCACATGTTCAAGTGGCTTTCCACTTCATAAGCCACATTGACATTTCCAAAGGTCTGTCCATTCCCAGGGTTGTCTCTTAGAAGGCCACCCACACACAATAATGCATCTTTAAGGACTGTCCACTTCCATGGTCATCCACTTCATAGGCCAGTCACCTTAAAGTATTGCCAATTTTAAAGGTCTGTAAGCTTCCCAGGTCCACCTCTTAAAGGGCCAGTACACTTAAAATGCTGTTGTTTCGAGGGTTTGTACACAACCCTGGTCAACCTCTTAAAGGACATAATTCCCTAAATTTGTCACCTCTTCAAGGGTTTGTCCACTTCTAGGGTCTGCCTCTTAAAGGGCCAGTCCGCAAAACATGTCACATGTTCAAGTGGCTTTCCACTTCATAAGCCACATTGACATTTCCAAAGGTCTGTCCATTCCCAGGGTTGTCTCTTAGAAGGCCACCCACACACAATAATGCATCTTTAAGGACTGTCCACTTCCATGGTCATCCTCTTCATAGGCCAGTCACCTTAAAGTATTGCCAATTTTAAAGGTCCGTAAGCTTCCCAGGTCCACCTCTTAAAGGGCCAGTACACTTAAAATGCTGTTGTTTTGAGGGTTTGTACACAACCCTGGTCAACCTCTTAAAGGACATAATTCCCTAAATTTGTCACCTCTTCAAGGGTTTGTCCACTTATAGGGTCTGCCTCTTAAAGGGCCAGTCCGCAAAACATGTCACATATTCAAGTGGCTTTCCACTTCATAAGCCACATTGACATTTCCAAAGGTCTGTCCATTCCCAGGGTTGTCTCTTAGAAGGCCACCCACACACAATAATGCATCTTTAAGGACTGTCCACTTCCATGGTCATCCTCTTCATAGGCCAGTCACCTTAAAGTATTGCCAATTTTAAAGGTCCGTAAGCTTCCCAGGTCCACCTCTTAAAGGGCCAGTACACTTGAAATGCTGTTGTTTTGAGGGTTTGTACACAACCCTGGTCAACCTCTTAAAGGACATAATTCCCTAAATTTGTCACCTCTTCAAGGGTTTGTCCACTTCTAGGGTCTGCCTCTTAAAGGGCCAGTCCGCAAAACATGTCACATGTTCAAGTGGCTTTCCACTTCATAAGCCACATTGACATTTCCAAAGGTCTGTCCATTCCCAGGGTTGTCTCTTAGAAGGCCACCCACACACAATAATGCATCTTTAAGGACTGTCCACTTCCATGGTCATCCTCTTCATAGGCCAGTCACCTTAAAGTATTGCCAATTTTAAAGGTCTGTAAGCTTCCCAGGTCCACCTCTTAAAGGGCCAGTACACTTAAAATGCTGTTGTTTCAAGGGTTTGTACACAACCCTGGTCAACCTCTTAAAGGACATAATTCCCTAAATTTGTCACCTCTTCAAGGGTTTGTCCACTTCTAGGGTCTGCCTCTTAAAGGGCCAGTCCGCAAAACATGTCACATGTTCAAGTGGCTTTCCACTTCATAAGCCACATTGACATTTCCAAAGGTCTGTCCATTCCCAGGGTTGTCTCTTAGAAGGCCACCCACACACAATAATGCCTCTTTAAGGACTGTCCACTTCCATGGTCATCGTCTTCATAGGCCAGTCACCTTAAAGTATTGCCAATTTTAAAGGTCCGTAAGCTTCCCAGGTCCACCTCTTAAAGGGCCTGTACACTTAAAATGCTGTTGTTTTGAGGGTTTGTACACAACCCTGGTCAACCTCTTAAAGGACATAATTCCCTAAATTTGTCACCTCTTCAAGGGTTTGTCCACTTCTAGGGTCTGCCTCTTAAAGGGCCAGTCCGCAAAACATGTCACATGTTCAAGTGGCTTTCCACTTCATAAGCCACATTGACATTTCCAAAGGTCTGTCCATTCCCAGGGTTGTCTCTTAGAAGGCCACCCACACACAATAATGCATCTTTAAGGACTGTCCACTTCCATGGTCATCCTCTTCATAGGCCAGTCACCTTAAAGTATTGCCAATTTTAAAGGTCCGTAAGCTTCCCAGGTCCACCTCTTAAAGGGCCAGTACACTTAAAATGCTGTTGTTTCGAGGGTTTGTACACAACCCTGGTCAACCTCTTAAAGGACATAATTCCCTAAATTTGTCACCTCTTCAAGGGTTTGTCCACTTCTAGGGTCTGCCTCTTAAAGGGCCAGTCATCAAAACATGTCACCTGTTCAAGTGGCTTTCCACTTCATAAGCCACATTGACATTTCCAAAGGTCTGTCCATTCCCAGGGTTGTCTCTTAGAAGGCCACCCACACACAATAATGCATCTTTAAGGACTGTCCACTTCCATGGTCATCCTCTTCATAGGCCAGTCACCTTAAAGTATTGCCAATTTTAAAGGTCCGTAAGCTTCCCAGGTCCACCTCTTAAAGGGCCAGTACACTTAAAATGCTGTTGTTTTGAGGGTTTGTACACAACCCTGGTCAACCTCTTAAAGGACATAATTCCCTAAATTTGTCACCTCTTCAAGGATTTGTCCACTTCTAGGGTCTGCCTCTTAAAGGGCCAGTCTGCAAAACATGTCACATGTTCAAGTGGCTTTCCACTTCATAAGCCACATTGACATTTCCAAAGGTCTGTCCATTCCCAGGGTTGTCTCTTAGAAGGCCACCCACACACAATAATGCATCTTTAAGGACTGTCCACTTCCATGGTCATCCACTTCATAGGCCAGTCACCTTAAAGTATTGCCAATTTTAAAGGTCTGTAAGCTTCCCAGGTCCACCTCTTAAAGGGCCAGTACACTTAAAATGCTGTTGTTTCGAGGGTTTGTACATAACCCTGGTCAACCTCTTAAAGGACATAATTCCCTAAATTTGTCACCTCTTCAAGGGTTTGTCCACTTCTAGGGTCTGCCTCTTAAAGGGCCAGTCCGCAAAACATGTCACATGTTCAAGTGGCTTTCCACTTCATAAGCCACATTGACATTTCCAAAGGTCTGTCCATTCCCAGGGTTGTCTCTTAGAAGGCCACCCACACACAATAATGCATCTTTAAGGACTGTCCACTTCCATGGTCATCCTCTTCATAGGCCAGTCACCTTAAAGTATTGCAATTTTAAAGGTCTGTAAGCTTCCCAGGTCTACCTCTTAAAGGGCCAGTACACTTAAAATGCTGTTGTTTCAAGGGTTTGTACACAACCTGGTCAACCTCTTAAAGGACATAATTCCCTAAATTTGTCACCTCTTCAAGGGTTTGTCCACTTCTAGGGTCTGCCTCTTAAAGGGCCAGTCCGCAAAACATGTCACATGTTCAAGTGGCTTTCCACTTCATAAGCCACATTGACATTTCCAAAGGTCTGTCCATTCCCAGGGTTGTCTCTTAGAAGGCCACCCACACACAATAATGCATCTTTAAGGACTGTCCACTTCCATGGTCATCCTCTTCATAGGCCAGTCACCTTAAAGTATTGCCAATTTTAAAGGTCTGTAAGCTTCCCAGGTCCACCTCTTAAAGGGCCAGTACACTTAAAATGCTGTTGTTTCGAGGGTTTGTATACAAACCCTGGTCAACCTCTTAAAGGACATAATTCCCTAAATTTGTCACCTCTTCAAGGGTTTGTCCACTTCTAGGGTCTGCCTCTTAAAGGGCCAGTCCGCAAAACATGTCACATGTTCAAGTGGCTTTCCACTTCATAAGCCACATTGACATTTCCAAAGGTCTGTCCATTCCCAGGGTTGTCTCTTAGAAGGCCACCCACAACACAATAATGCATCTTTAAGGACTGTCCACTTCCATGGTCATCCTCTTCATAGGCCAGTCACCTTAAAGTATTGCCAATTTTAAAGGTCCGTAAGCTTCCCAGGTCCACCTCTTAAAGGGCCAGTACACTTAAAATGCTGTTGTTTCGAGGGTTTGTACACAACCCTGGTCAACCTCTTAAAGGACATATTCCCTAAATTTGTCACCTTCTTCAAGGGTTTGTCCACTTCTAGGGTCTGCCTCTTAAAGGGCCAGTCCGCAAAACATGTCACATGTTCAAGTGGCTTTCCACTTCATAAGCCACATTGACATTTCCAAAGGTCTGTCCATTCCCAGGGTTGTCTCTTAGAAGGCCACCCACACACAATAATGCATCTTTAAGGACTGTCCACTTCCATGGTCATCCTCTTCATAGGCCAGTCACCTTAAAGTATTGCCAATTTAAAGGTCTGTAAGCTTCCCAGGTCCACCTCTTAAAGGGCCAGTACACTTAAAATGCTGTTGTTTCAAGGGTTTGTACACAACCCTGGTCAACCTCTTAAAGGACATAATTCCCTAAATTTGTCACCTCTTCAAGGGTTTGTCCACTTCTAGGGTCTGCCTCTTAAAGGGCCAGTCCGCAAAACATGTCACATGTTCAAGTGGCTTTCCACTTCATAAGCCACATTGACATTTCCAAAGGTCTGTCCATTCCCAAGGTTGTCTCTTAGAAGGCCACCACACACACAATAATGCATCTTTAAGGACTGTCCACTTCCATGGTCATCCTCTTCATAGGCCCAGTCACCTTAAAGTATTGCCAATTTTAAAGGTCCGTAAGCTTCCCAGGTCCACCTCTTAAAGGGCCAGTACACTTAAAATGCTGTTGTTTTGAGGGTTTGTACACAACCCTGGTCAACCTCTTAAAGGGACATAATTCCCTAAATTTGTCACCATCTTCAAGGGTTTGTCCACTTCTAGGGTCTGCCTCTTAAAGGGCCAGTCCGCAAACATGTCACATGTTCAAGTGGCTTTCCACTTCATAAGCCACATTGACATTTCCAAAGGTCTGTCCATTCCCAGGGTTGTCTCTTAGAAGGCCACCCACACACAATAATGCATCTTTAAGGACTGTCCACTTCCATGGTCATCCTCTTCATAGGCCAGTCACCTTAAAGTATTGCCAATTTTAAAGGTCTGTAAGCTTCCAGGTCCACCTCTTAAAGGGCCAGTACACTTAAAATGCTGTTGTTTCAAGGGTTTGTACACAACCCTGGTCAACCTCTTAAAGGACATAATTCCCTAAATTTGTCACCTCTTCAAGGGTTTGTCCACTTCTAGGGTCTGCCTCTTAAAGGGCCAGTCCGCAAAACATGTCACATGTTCAAGTGGCTTTCCACTTCATAAGCCACATTGACATTTCCAAAGGTCTGTCCATTCCAGGGTTGTCTCTTAGAAGGCCACCCACACACAATAATGCATCTTTAAGGACTGTCCACTTCCATGGTCATCCTCTTCATAGGCCAGTCACCTTAAAGTATTGCCAATTTTAAAGGTCTGTAAGCTTCCCAGGTCCACCTCTTAAAGGGCCAGTACACTTAAAATGCTGTTGTTTTGAGGTTTGTACACAACCCTGGTCAACCTCTTAAAGGAAATAATTCCCTAAATTTGTCACCTCTTCAAGGTTTGTCCACTTCTAGGGTCTGCCTCTTAAAGGGCCAGTCCGCAAAACATGTCACATGTTCAAGTGGCTTTCCACTTAATAAGCCACATTGACATTTCCAAAGGTCTGTCCATTCCCAGGGTTGTCTCTTAGAAGGCCACCCACACACAATAATGCATCTTTAAGGACTGTCCACTTCCATGGTCATCCTCTTCATAGGCCAGTCACCTTAAAGTATTGCCAATTTTAAAGGTCCGTAAGCTTCCCAGGTCCACCTCTTAAAGGGCCAGTACACTTAAAATGCTGTTGTTTTGAGGGTTTGTACACAACCCTGGTCAACCTCTTAAAGGACATAATTCCCTAAATTTGTCACCTCTTCAAGGGTTTGTCCTACTTCTTGGGTCTGCCTCTTAAAGGGCCAGTCCGCCAAAACATGTCACATGTTCAAGTGGCTTTCCACTTCATAAGCACATTGACATTTCCAAAGGTCTGTCCATTCCCAGGGTTGTCTCTTAGAAGGCCACCCACACACAATAATGCATCTTTAAGGACTGTCCACTTCCATGGTCATCCTCTTCATAGGCCAGTCACCTTAAAGTATTGCCAATTTTAAAAGGTCTGTAAGCTTCCCAGGTCCACCTCTTAAAGGGCCAGTACACTTAAAATGCTGTTGTTTCAAGGGTTTGTACACAACCCTGGTCAACCTCTTAAAGGACATAATTCCCTAAATTTGTCACCTCTTCAAGGGTTTGTCCACTTCTAGGGTCTGCCTCTTAAAGGGCCAGTCCGCAAAACATGTCACATGTTCAAGTGGCTTTCCACTTCATAAGCCACATTGACATTTCCAAAGGTCTGTCCCATTCCCAAGGTTGTCTCTTAGAAGGCCACCCACACACAATAATGCATCTTTAAGGACTGTCCACTTCCATGGTCATCCTCTTCATAGGCCAGTCACCTTAAAGTATTGCCAATTTTAAAGGCCTGTAAGCTTCCCAGGTCCACCTCTTAAAGGGCCAGTACACTTAAAATGCTGTTGTTTTGAGGGTTTGTACACAACCCTGGTCAACCTCTTAAAGGACATAATTCCCTAAATTTGTCACCTCTTCAAGGGTTTGTCCACTTCTAGGGTCTGCCTCTTAAAGGGCCAGTCCGCAAAACATGTCACATGTTCAAGTGGCTTTCCACTTCATAAGCCACATTGACATTTCCAAAGGTCTGTCCATTCCCAGGGTTGTCTCTTAGAAGGCCACCCACAACACAATAATGCATCTTTAAGGACTGTCCACTTCCATGGTCATCCTCTTCATAGGCCAGTCACCTTAAAGTATGCCAATTTTAAAGGTCTGTAAGCCTTCCCAGGTCACCTCTTAAAGGGCCAGTACACTTAAAATGCTGTTGTTTCAAGGGTTTGTACACAACCCTGGTCAACCTCTTAAAGGACATAATTCCCTAAATTTGTCACCTCTTCAAGGGTTTGTCCACTTATAGGGTCTGCCTCTTAAAGGGCCAGTCCGCAAAAACATGTCACATATTCAAGTGGCTTTCCACTTCATAAGCCACATGACATTTCCAAAGGTCTGTCCATTCCAGGGTTGTCTCTTAGAAGGCCACCCACACACAATAATGCATCTTTAAGGACTGTCCACTTCCATGGTCATCCTCTTCATAGGCCAGTCACCTTAAAGTATTGCCAATTTTAAAGGTCCGTAGAGCTTCCCAGGTCCACCTCTTAAAGGGCCAGTACACTTGAAATGCTGTTGTTTCGAGGGTTTGTACACAACCCTGGTCAACCTCTTAAAGGACATAATTCCCTAAATTTGTCACCTCTTCAAGGGTTTGTCCACTTCTAGGGTCTGCCTCTTAAAGGGCCAGTCCGCAAAACATGTCACATGTTCAAGTGCTTTCCACTTCATAAGCCACATTGACATTTCCAAAGGTCTGTCCATTCCCAGGGTTGTCTCTTAGAAGGCCACCCACACACAATAATGCATCTTTAAGGACTGTCCACTTCCATGGTCATCCTCTCATAGGCCAGTCACCTTAAAGTATTGCCAATTTTAAAGGTCTGTAAGCTTCCCAGGTACCTCTTAAAGGGCCAGTACACTTAAAATGCTGTTGTTTCAAGGGTTTGTACACAACCCTGGTCAACCTCTTAAAGGACATAATTCCCTAAATTTGTCACCTCTTCAAGGGTTTGTCCACTTCTAGGGTCTGCCTCTTAAAGGGCCAGTCCGCAAAACATGTCACATGTTCAAGTGGCTTTCCACTTCATAAGCCACATTGACATTTCCAAAGGTCTGTCCATTCCCAGGGTTGTCTCTTAGAAGGCCACCCACACACAATAATGCATCTTTAAGGACTGTCCACTTCCATGGTCATCCTCTTCATAGGCCAGTCACCTTAAAGTATTGCCAATTTTAAAGGTCTGTAAGCTTCCCAGGTCCACCTCTTAAAGGGCCAGTACACTTAAAATGCTGTTGTTTCAAGGGTTTGTACACAACCCTGGTCAACCTCTTAAAGGACATAATTCCCTAAATTTGTCACCTCTTCAAGGGTTTGTCCACTTCTAGGGTCTGCCTCTTAAAGGGCCAGTCCGCAAAACATGTCACATGTTCAAGTGGCTTTCCACTTCATAAGCCACATTGACATTTCCAAAGGTCTGTCCATTCCCAGGGTTGTCTCTTAGAAGGCCACCCACACACAATAATGCATCTTTAAGGACTGTCCACTTCCATGGTCATCCTCTTCATAGGCCAGTCACCTTAAAGTATTGCCAATTTTAAAGGTCTGTAAGCTTCCCAGGTCCACCTCTTAAAGGGCCAGTACACTTAAAATGCTGTTGTTTCGAGGGTTTGTACACAACCCTGGTCAACCTCTTAAAGGACATAATTCCCTAAATTTGTCACCTCTTCAAGGGTTTGTCCACTTCTAGGGTCTGCCTCTTAAAGGGCCAGTCCGCAAAACATGTCACATGTTCAAGTGGCTTTCCACTTCATAAGCCACATTGACATTTCCAAAGGTCTGTCCATTCCCAGGGTTGTATCTTAGAAGGCCACCCACACACAATAATGCATCTTTAAGGACTGTCCACTTCCATGGTCATCCTCTTCATAGGCCAGTCACCTTAAAGTATTGCCAATTTTAAAGGTCTGTAAGCTTCCCAGGTCCACCTCTTAAAGGGCCAGTACACTTAAAATGCTGTTGTTTCAAGGGTTTGTACACAACCCTGGTCAACCTCTTAAAGGACATAATTCCCTAAATTTGTCACCTCTTCAAGGGTTTGTCCACTTCTAGGGTCTGCCTCTTAAAGGGCCAGTCCGCAAAACATGTCACATGTTCAAGTGGCTTTCCACTTCATAAGCCACATTGACATTTCCAAAGGTCTGTCCATTCCCAGGGTTGTCTCTTAGAAGGCCACCCACACACAATAATGCATCTTTAAGGACTGTCCACTTCCATGGTCATCGTCTTCATAGGCCAGTCACCTTAAAGTATTGCCAATTTTAAAGGTCCGTAAGCTTCCCAGGTCCACCTCTTAAAGGGCCAGTACACTTAAAATGCTGTTGTTTTGAGGGTTTGTACACAACCCTGGTCAACCTCTTAAAGGACATAATTCCCTAAATTTGTCACCTCTTCAAGGGTTTGTCCACTTCTAGGGTCTGCCTCTTAAAGGGCCAGTCCGCAAAACATGTCACATGTTCAAGTGGCTTTCCACTTCATAAGCCACATTGACATTTCCAAAGGTCTGTCCATTCCCAGGGTTGTCTCTTAGAAGGCCACCCACACACAATAATGCATCTTTAAGGACTGTCCACTTCCATGGTCATCCTCTTCATAGGCCAGTCACCTTAAAGTATTGCCAATTTTAAAGGTCCGTAAGCTTCCCAGGTCCACCTCTTAAAGGGCCAGTACACTTAAAATGCTGTTGTTTCGAGGGTTTGTACACAACCCTGGTCAACCTCTTAAAGGACATAATTCCCTAAATTTGTCACCTCTTCAAGGGTTTGTCCACTTCTAGGGTCTGCCTCTTAAAGGGCCAGTCCGCAAAACATGTCACATGTTCAAGTGGCTTTCCACTTCATAAGCCACATTGACATTTCCAAAGGTCTGTCCATTCCCAGGGTTGTCTCTTAGAAGGCCACCCACACACAATAATGCATCTTTAAGGACTGTCCACTTCCATGGTCATCCTCTTCATAGGCCAGTCACCTTAAAGTATTGCCAATTTTAAAGGTCTGTAAGCTTCCCAGGTCCACCTCTTAAAGGGCCAGTACACTTAAAATGCTGTTGTTTCAAGGGTTTGTACACAACCCTGGTCAACCTCTTAAAGGACATAATTCCCTAAATTTGTCACCTCTTCAAGGGTTTGTCCACTTCTAGGGTCTGCCTCTTAAAGGGCCAGTCCGCAAAACATGTCACATGTTCAAGTGGCTTTCCACTTCATAAGCCACATTGACATTTCCAAAGGTCTGTCCATTCCCAGGGTTGTCTCTTAGAAGGCCACCCACACACAATAATGCATCTTTAAGGACTGTCCACTTCCATGGTCATCCTCTTCATAGGCCAGTCACCTTAAAGTATTGCCAATTTTAAAGGTCCGTAAGCTTCCCAGGTCCACCTCTTAAAGGGCCAGTACACTTAAAATGCTGTTGTTTTGAGGGTTTGTACACAACCCTGGTCAACCTCTTAAAGGACATAATTCCCTAAATTTGTCACCTCTTCAAGGGTTTGTCCACTTCTAGGGTCTGCCTCTTAAAGGGCCAGTCCGCAAAACATGTCACATGTTCAAGTGGCTTTCCACTTCATAAGCCACATTGACATTTCCAAAGGTCTGTCCATTCCCAGGGTTGTCTCTTAGAAGGCCACCCACACACAATAATGCATCTTTAAGGACTGTCCACTTCCATGGTCATCCTCTTCATAGGCCAGTCACCTTAAAGTATTGCCACTTTTAAAGGTCTGTAAGCTTCCCAGGTCCACCTCTTAAAGGGCCAGTACACTTAAAATGCTGTTGTTTCAAGGGTTTGTACACAACCCTGGTCAACCTCTTAAAGGACATAATTCCCTAAATTTGTCACCTCTTCAAGGGTTTGTCCACTTCTAGGGTCTGCCTCTTAAAGGGCCAGTCCGCAAAACATGTCACATGTTCAAGTGGCTTTCCACTTCATAAGCCACATTGACATTTCCAAAGGTCTGTCCATTCCCAGGGTTGTCTCTTAGAAGGCCACCCACACACAATAATGCATCTTTAAGGACTGTCCACTTCCATGGTCATCCTCTTCATAGGCCAGTCACCTTAAAGTATTGCCAATTTTAAAGGTCTGTAAGCTTCCCAGGTCCACCTCTTAAAGGGCCAGTACACTTAAAATGCTGTTGTTTTGAGGGTTTGTACACAACCCTGGTCAACCTCTTAAAGGAAATAATTCCCTAAATTTGTCACCTCTTCAAGGGTTTGTCCACTTCTAGGGTCTGCCTCTTAAAGGGCCAGTCCGCAAAACATGTCACATGTTCAAGTGGCTTTCCACTTCATAAGCCACATTGACATTTCCAAAGGTCTGTCCATTCCCAGGGTTGTCTCTTAGAAGGCCACCCACACACAATAATGCATCTTTAAGGACTGTCCACTTCCATGGTCATCCTCTTCATAGGCCAGTCACCTTAAAGTATTGCCAATTTTAAAGGTCCGTAAGCTTCCCAGGTCCACCTCTTAAAGGGCCAGTACACTTAAAATGCTGTTGTTTTGAGGGTTTGTACACAACCCTGGTCAACCTCTTAAAGGACATAATTCCCTAAATTTGTCACCTCTTCAAGGGTTTGTCCACTTCTAGGGTCTGCCTCTTAAAGGGCCAGTCCGCAAAACATGTCACATGTTCAAGTGGCTTTCCACTTCATAAGCCACATTGACATTTCCAAAGGTCTGTCCATTCCCAGGGTTGTCTCTTAGAAGGCCACCCACACACAATAATGCATCTTTAAGGACTGTCCACTTCCATGGTCATCCTCTTCATAGGCCAGTCACCTTAAAGTATTGCCAATTTTAAAGGTCTGTAAGCTTCCCAGGTCCACCTCTTAAAGGGCCAGTACACTTAAAATGCTGTTGTTTCAAGGGTTTGTACACAACCCTGGTCAACCTCTTAAAGGACATAATTCCCTAAATTTGTCACCTCTTCAAGGGTTTGTCCACTTCTAGGGTCTGCCTCTTAAAGGGCCAGTCCGCAAAACATGTCACATGTTCAAGTGGCTTTCCACTTCATAAGCCACATTGACATTTCCAAAGGTCTGTCCATTCCCAGGGTTGTCTCTTAGAAGGCCACCCACACACAATAATGCATCTTTAAGGACTGTCCACTTCCATGGTCATCCTCTTCATAGGCCAGTCACCTTAAAGTATTGCCAATTTTAAAGGTCCGTAAGCTTCCCAGGTCCACCTCTTAAAGGGCCAGTACACTTAAAATGCTGTTGTTTTGAGGGTTTGTACACAACCCTGGTCAACCTCTTAAAGGACATAATTCCCTAAATTTGTCACCTCTTCAAGGGTTTGTCCACTTCTAGGGTCTGCCTCTTAAAGGGCCAGTCCGCAAAACATGTCACATGTTCAAGTGGCTTTCCACTTCATAAGCCACATTGACATTTCCAAAGGTCTGTCCATTCCCAGGGTTGTCTCTTAGAAGGCCACCCACACACAATAATGCATCTTTAAGGACTGTCCACTTCCATGGTCATCCTCTTCATAGGCCAGTCACCTTAAAGTATTGCCAATTTTAAAGGTCTGTAAGCTTCCCAGGTCCACCTCTTAAAGGGCCAGTACACTTAAAATGCTGTTGTTTCAAGGGTTTGTACACAACCCTGGTCAACCTCTTAAAGGACATAATTCCCCTAAATTTGTCACCTCTTCAAGGGTTTGTCCACTTCTAGGGTCTGCCTCTTAAAGGGCCAGTCCGCAAAACATGTCACATGTTCAAGTGGCTTTCCACTTCATAAGCCACATTGACATTTCCAAAGGTCTGTCCATTCCCAGGGTTGTCTCTTAGAAGGCCACCCACACACAATAATGCATCTTTAAGGACTGTCCACTTCCATGGTCATCCTCTTCATAGGCCAGTCACCTTAAAGTATTGCCAATTTTAAAGGTCTGTAAGCTTCCCAGGTCCACCTCTTAAAGGGCCAGTACACTTAAAATGCTGTTGTTTTGAGGGTAGTACACAACCCTGGTCAACCTCTTAAAGGAAATAATTCCCTAAATTTGTCACCTCTTCAAGGGTTTGTCCACTTCTAGGGTCTGCCTCTTAAAGGGCCAGTCCGCAAAACATGTCACATGTTCAAGTGGCTTTCCACTTCATAAGCCACATTGACATTTCCAAAGGTCTGTCCATTCCCAGGGTTGTCTCTTAGAAGGCCACCCACACACAATAATGCATCTTTAAGGACTGTCCACTTCCATGGTCATCCTCTTCATAGGCCAGTCACCTTAAAGTATTGCCAATTTTAAAGGTCCGTAAGCTTCCCAGGTCCACCTCTTAAAGGGCCAGTACACTTAAAATGCTGTTGTTTTGAGGGTTTGTACACAACCCTGGTCAACCTCTTAAAGGACATAATTCCCTAAATTTGTCACCTCTTCAAGGGTTTGTCCACTTCTAGGGTCTGCCTCTTAAAGGGCCAGTCCGCAAAACATGTCACATGTTCAAGTGGCTTTCCACTTCATAAGCCACATTGACATTTCCAAAGGTCTGTCCATTCCCAGGGTTGTCTCTTAGAAGGCCACCCACACACAATAATGCATCTTTAAGGACTGTCCACTTCCATGGTCATCCTCTTCATAGGCCAGTCACCTTAAAGTATTGCCAATTTTAAAGGTCTGTAAGCTTCCCAGGTCCACCTCTTAAAGGGCCAGTACACTTAAAATGCTGTTGTTTCAAGGGTTTGTACACAACCCTGGTCAACCTCTTAAAGGACATAATTCCCTAAATTTGTCACCTCTTCAAGGGTTTGTCCACTTCTAGGGTCTGCCTCTTAAAGGGCCAGTCCGCAAAACATGTCACATGTTCAAGTGGCTTTCCACTTCATAAGCCACATTGACATTTCCAAAGGTCTGTCCATTCCCAAGGTTGTCTCTTAGAAGGCCACCCACACACAATAATGCATCTTTAAGGACTGTCCACTTCCATGGTCATCCTCTTCATAGGCCAGTCACCTTAAAGTATTGCCAATTTTAAAGGCCTGTAAGCTTCCCAGGTCCACCTCTTAAAGGGCCAGTACACTTAAAATGCTGTTGTTTTGAGGGTTTGTACACAACCCTGGTCAACCTCTTAAAGGACATAATTCCCTAAATTTGTCACCTCTTCAAGGGTTTGTCCACTTCTAGGGTCTGCCTCTTAAAGGGCCAGTCCGCAAAACATGTCACATGTTCAAGTGGCTTTCCACTTCATAAGCCACATTGACATTTCCAAAGGTCTGTCCATTCCCAGGGTTGTCTCTTAGAAGGCCACCCACACACAATAATGCATCTTTAAGGACTGTCCACTTCCATGGTCATCCTCTTCATAGGCCAGTCACCTTAAAGTATTGCCAATTTTAAAGGTCTGTAAGCTTCCCAGGTCCACCTCTTAAAGGGCCAGTACACTTAAAATGCTGTTGTTTCAAGGGTTTGTACACAACCCTGGTCAACCTCTTAAAGGACATAATTCCCTAAATTTGTCACCTCTTCAAGGGTTTGTCCACTTCTAGGGTCTGCCTCTTAAAGGGCCAGTCCGCAAAACATGTCACATGTTCAAGTGGCTTTCCACTTCATAAGCCACATTGACATTTCCAAAGGTCTGTCCATTCCCAGGGTTGTCTCTTAGAAGGCCACCCACACACAATAATGCATCTTTAAGGACTGTCCACTTCCATGGTCATCCTCTTCATAGGCCAGTCACCTTAAAGTATTGCCAATTTTAAAGGTCCGTAAGCTTCCCAGGTCCACCTCTTAAAGGGCCAGTACACTTAAAATGCTGTTGTTTTGAGGGTTTGTACACAACCCTGGTCAACCTCTTAAAGGACATAATTCCCTAAATTTGTCACCTCTTCAAGGGTTTGTCCACTTATAGGGTCTGCCTCTTAAAGGGCCAGTCCGCAAAACATGTCACATATTCAAGTGGCTTTCCACTTCATAAGCCACATTGACATTTCCAAAGGTCTGTCCATTCCCAGGGTTGTCTCTTAGAAGGCCACCCACACACAATAATGCATCTTTAAGGACTGTCCACTTCCATGGTCATCCTCTTCATAGGCCAGTCACCTTAAAGTATTGCCAATTTTAAAGGTCCGTAAGCTTCCCAGGTCCACCTCTTAAAGGGCCAGTACACTTGAAATGCTGTTGTTTCGAGGGTTTGTACACAACCCTGGTCAACCTCTTAAAGGACATAATTCCCTAAATTTGTCACCTCTTCAAGGGTTTGTCCACTTCTAGGGTCTGCCTCTTAAAGGGCCAGTCCGCAAAACATGTCACATGTTCAAGTGGCTTTCCACTTCATAAGCCACATTGACATTTCCAAAGGTCTGTCCATTCCCAGGGTTGTCTCTTAGAAGGCCACCCACACACAATAATGCATCTTTAAGGACTGTCCACTTCCATGGTCATCCTCTTCATAGGCCAGTCACCTTAAAGTATTGCCAATTTTAAAGGTCTGTAAGCTTCCCAGGTCCACCTCTTAAAGGGCCAGTACACTTAAAATGCTGTTGTTTCAAGGGTTTGTACACAACCCTGGTCAACCTCTTAAAGGACATAATTCCCTAAATTTGTCACCTCTTCAAGGGTTTGTCCACTTCTAGGGTCTGCCTCTTAAAGGGCCAGTCCGCAAAACATGTCACATGTTCAAGTGGCTTTCCACTTCATAAGCCACATTGACATTTCCAAAGGTCTGTCCATTCCCAGGGTTGTCTCTTAGAAGGCCACCCACACACAATAATGCATCTTTAAGGACTGTCCACTTCCATGGTCATCCTCTTCATAGGCCAGTCACCTTAAAGTATTGCCAATTTTAAAGGTCTGTAAGCTTCCCAGGTCCACCTCTTAAAGGGCCAGTACACTTAAAATGCTGTTGTTTCGAGGGTTTGTACACAACCCTGGTCAACCTCTTAAAGGACATAATTCCCTAAATTTGTCACCTCTTCAAGGGTTTGTCCACTTCTAGGGTCTGCCTCTTAAAGGGCCAGTCCGCAAAACATGTCACATGTTCAAGTGGCTTTCCACTTCATAAGCCACATTGACATTTCCAAAGGTCTGTCCATTCCCAGGGTTGTATCTTAGAAGGCCACCCACACACAATAATGCATCTTTAAGGACTGTCCACTTCCATGGTCATCCTCTTCATAGGCCAGTCACCTTAAAGTATTGCCAATTTTAAAGGTCTGTAAGCTTCCCAGGTCCACCTCTTAAAGGGCCAGTACACTTAAAATGCTGTTGTTTCAAGGGTTTGTACACAACCCTGGTCAACCTCTTAAAGGACATAATTCCCTAAATTTGTCACCTCTTCAAGGGTTTGTCCACTTCTAGGGTCTGCCTCTTAAAGGGCCAGTCCGCAAAACATGTCACATGTTCAAGTGGCTTTCCACTTCATAAGCCACATTGACATTTCCAAAGGTCTGTCCATTCCCAGGGTTGTCTCTTAGAAGGCCACCCACACACAATAATGCATCTTTAAGGACTGTCCACTTCCATGGTCATCGTCTTCATAGGCCAGTCACCTTAAAGTATTGCCAATTTTAAAGGTCCGTAAGCTTCCCAGGTCCACCTCTTAAAGGGCCAGTACACTTAAAATGCTGTTGTTTTGAGGGTTTGTACACAACCCTGGTCAACCTCTTAAAGGACATAATTCCCTAAATTTGTCACCTCTTCAAGGGTTTGTCCACTTCTAGGGTCTGCCTCTTAAAGGGCCAGTCCGCAAAACATGTCACATGTTCAAGTGGCTTTCCACTTCATAAGCCACATTGACATTTCCAAAGGTCTGTCCATTCCCAGGGTTGTCTCTTAGAAGGCCACCCACACACAATAATGCATCTTTAAGGACTGTCCACTTCCATGGTCATCCTCTTCATAGGCCAGTCACCTTAAAGTATTGCCAATTTTAAAGGTCCGTAAGCTTCCCAGGTCCACCTCTTAAAGGGCCAGTACACTTAAAATGCTGTTGTTTCGAGGGTTTGTACACAACCCTGGTCAACCTCTTAAAGGACATAATTCCCTAAATTTGTCACCTCTTCAAGGGTTTGTCCACTTCTAGGGTCTGCCTCTTAAAGGGCCAGTCCGCAAAACATGTCACATGTTCAAGTGGCTTTCCACTTCATAAGCCACATTGACATTTCCAAAGGTCTGTCCATTCCCAGGGTTGTCTCTTAGAAGGCCACCCACACACAATAATGCATCTTTAAGGACTGTCCACTTCCATGGTCATCCTCTTCATAGGCCAGTCACCTTAAAGTATTGCCAATTTTAAAGGTCTGTAAGCTTCCCAGGTCCACCTCTTAAAGGGCCAGTACACTTAAAATGCTGTTGTTTCGAGGGTTTGTACACAACCCTGGTCAACCTCTTAAAGGAAATAATTCCCTAAATTTGTCACCTCTTCAAGGGTTTGTCCACTTCTAGGGTCTGCCTCTTAAAGGGCCAGTCCGCAAAACATGTCACATGTTCAAGTGGCTTTCCACTTCATAAGCCACATTGACATTTCCAAAGGTCTGTCCATTCCCAGGGTTGTCTCTTAGAAGGCCACCCACACACAATAATGCATCTTTAAGGACTGTCCACTTCCATGGTCATCCTCTTCATAGGCCAGTCACCTTAAAGTATTGCCAATTTTAAAGGTCCGTAAGCTTCCCAGGTCCACCTCTTAAAGGGCCAGTACACTTAAAATGCTGTTGTTTTGAGGGTTTGTACACAACCCTGGTCAACCTCTTAAAGGACATAATTCCCTAAATTTGTCACCTCTTCAAGGGTTTGTCCACTTCTAGGGTCTGCCTCTTAAAGGGCCAGTCCGCAAAACATGTCACATGTTCAAGTGGCTTTCCACTTCATAAGCCACATTGACATTTCCAAAGGTCTGTCCATTCCCAGGGTTGTCTCTTAGAAGGCCACCCACACACAATAATGCATCTTTAAGGACTGTCCACTTCCATGGTCATCCTCTTCATAGGCCAGTCACCTTAAAGTATTGCCAATTTTAAAGGTCTGTAAGCTTCCCAGGTCCACCTCTTAAAGGGCCAGTACACTTAAAATGCTGTTGTTTCAAGGGTTTGTACACAACCCTGGTCAACCTCTTAAAGGACATAATTCCCTAAATTTGTCACCTCTTCAAGGGTTTGTCCACTTCTAGGGTCTGCCTCTTAAAGGGCCAGTCCGCAAAACATGTCACATGTTCAAGTGGCTTTCCACTTCATAAGCCACATTGACATTTCCAAAGGTCTGTCCATTCCCAGGGTTGTCTCTTAGAAGGCCACCCACACACAATAATGCATCTTTAAGGACTGTCCACTTCCATGGTCATCCTCTTCATAGGCCAGTCACCTTAAAGTATTGCCAATTTTAAAGGTCCGTAAGCTTCCCAGGTCCACCTCTTAAAGGGCCAGTACACTTAAAATGCTGTTGTTTTGAGGGTTTGTACACAACCCTGGTCAACCTCTTAAAGGACATAATTCCCTAAATTTGTCACCTCTTCAAGGGTTTGTCCACTTATAGGGTCTGCCTCTTAAAGGGCCAGTCCGCAAAACATGTCACATATTCAAGTGGCTTTCCACTTCATAAGCCACATTGACATTTCCAAAGGTCTGTCCATTCCCAGGGTTGTCTCTTAGAAGGCCACCCACACACAATAATGCATCTTTAAGGACTGTCCACTTCCATGGTCATCCTCTTCATAGGCCAGTCACCTTAAAGTATTGCCAATTTTAAAGGTCCGTAAGCTTCCCAGGTCCACCTCTTAAAGGGCCAGTACACTTGAAATGCTGTTGTTTCGAGGGTTTGTACACAACCCTGGTCAACCTCTTAAAGGACATAATTCCCTAAATTTGTCACCTCTTCAAGGGTTTGTCCACTTCTAGGGTCTGCCTCTTAAAGGGCCAGTCCGCAAAACATGTCACATGTTCAAGTGGCTTTCCACTTCATAAGCCACATTGACATTTCCAAAGGTCTGTCCATTCCCAGGGTTGTCTCTTAGAAGGCCACCCACACACAATAATGCATCTTTAAGGACTGTCCACTTCCATGGTCATCCTCTTCATAGGCCAGTCACCTTAAAGTATTGCCAATTTTAAAGGTCTGTAAGCTTCCCAGGTCCACCTCTTAAAGGGCCAGTACACTTAAAATGCTGTTGTTTCAAGGGTTTGTACACAACCCTGGTCAACCTCTTAAAGGACATAATTCCCTAAATTTGTCACCTCTTCAAGGGTTTGTCCACTTCTAGGGTCTGCCTCTTAAAGGGCCAGTCCGCAAAACATGTCACATGTTCAAGTGGCTTTCCACTTCATAAGCCACATTGACATTTCCAAAGGTCTGTCCATTCCCAGGGTTGTCTCTTAGAAGGCCACCCACACACAATAATGCATCTTTAAGGACTGTCCACTTCCATGGTCATCCTCTTCATAGGCCAGTCACCTTAAAGTATTGCCAATTTTAAAGGTCTGTAAGCTTCCCAGGTCCACCTCTTAAAGGGCCAGTACACTTAAAATGCTGTTGTTTCGAGGGTTTGTACACAACCCTGGTCAACCTCTTAAAGGACATAATTCCCTAAATTTGTCACCTCTTCAAGGGTTTGTCCACTTCTAGGGTCTGCCTCTTAAAGGGCCAGTCCGCAAAACATGTCACATGTTCAAGTGGCTTTCCACTTCATAAGCCACATTGACATTTCCAAAGGTCTGTCCATTCCCAGGGTTGTATCTTAGAAGGCCACCCACACACAATAATGCATCTTTAAGGACTGTCCACTTCCATGGTCATCCTCTTCATAGGCCAGTCACCTTAAAGTATTGCCAATTTTAAAGGTCTGTAAGCTTCCCAGGTCCACCTCTTAAAGGGCCAGTACACTTAAAATGCTGTTGTTTCAAGGGTTTGTACACAACCCTGGTCAACCTCTTAAAGGACATAATTCCCTAAATTTGTCACCTCTTCAAGGGTTTGTCCACTTCTAGGGTCTGCCTCTTAAAGGGCCAGTCCGCAAAACATGTCACATGTTCAAGTGGCTTTCCACTTCATAAGCCACATTGACATTTCCAAAGGTCTGTCCATTCCCAGGGTTGTCTCTTAGAAGGCCACCCACACACAATAATGCATCTTTAAGGACTGTCCACTTCCATGGTCATCGTCTTCATAGGCCAGTCACCTTAAAGTATTGCCAATTTTAAAGGTCCGTAAGCTTCCCAGGTCCACCTCTTAAAGGGCCAGTACACTTAAAATGCTGTTGTTTTGAGGGTTTGTACACAACCCTGGTCAACCTCTTAAAGGACATAATTCCCTAAATTTGTCACCTCTTCAAGGGTTTGTCCACTTCTAGGGTCTGCCTCTTAAAGGGCCAGTCCGCAAAACATGTCACATGTTCAAGTGGCTTTCCACTTCATAAGCCACATTGACATTTCCAAAGGTCTGTCCATTCCCAGGGTTGTCTCTTAGAAGGCCACCCACACACAATAATGCATCTTTAAGGACTGTCCACTTCCATGGTCATCCTCTTCATAGGCCAGTCACCTTAAAGTATTGCCAATTTTAAAGGTCCGTAAGCTTCCCAGGTCCACCTCTTAAAGGGCCAGTACACTTAAAATGCTGTTGTTTCGAGGGTTTGTACACAACCCTGGTCAACCTCTTAAAGGACATAATTCCCTAAATTTGTCACCTCTTCAAGGGTTTGTCCACTTCTAGGGTCTGCCTCTTAAAGGGCCAGTCCGCAAAACATGTCACATGTTCAAGTGGCTTTCCACTTCATAAGCCACATTGACATTTCCAAAGGTCTGTCCATTCCCAGGGTTGTCTCTTAGAAGGCCACCCACACACAATAATGCATCTTTAAGGACTGTCCACTTCCATGGTCATCCTCTTCATAGGCCAGTCACCTTAAAGTATTGCCAATTTTAAAGGTCTGTAAGCTTCCCAGGTCCACCTCTTAAAGGGCCAGTACACTTAAAATGCTGTTGTTTCGAGGGTTTGTACACAACCCTGGTCAACCTCTTAAAGGAAATAATTCCCTAAATTTGTCACCTCTTCAAGGGTTTGTCCACTTCTAGGGTCTGCCTCTTAAAGGGCCAGTCCGCAAAACATGTCACATGTTCAAGTGGCTTTCCACTTCATAAGCCACATTGACATTTCCAAAGGTCTGTCCATTCCCAGGGTTGTCTCTTAGAAGGCCACCCACACACAATAATGCATCTTTAAGGACTGTCCACTTCCATGGTCATCCTCTTCATAGGCCAGTCACCTTAAAGTATTGCCAATTTTAAAGGTCCGTAAGCTTCCCAGGTCCACCTCTTAAAGGGCCAGTACACTTAAAATGCTGTTGTTTTGAGGGTTTGTACACAACCCTGGTCAACCTCTTAAAGGACATAATTCCCTAAATTTGTCACCTCTTCAAGGGTTTGTCCACTTCTAGGGTCTGCCTCTTAAAGGGCCAGTCCGCAAAACATGTCACATGTTCAAGTGGCTTTCCACTTCATAAGCCACATTGACATTTCCAAAGGTCTGTCCATTCCCAGGGTTGTCTCTTAGAAGGCCACCCACACACAATAATGCATCTTTAAGGACTGTCCACTTCCATGGTCATCCTCTTCATAGGCCAGTCACCTTAAAGTATTGCCAATTTTAAAGGTCTGTAAGCTTCCCAGGTCCACCTCTTAAAGGGCCAGTACACTTAAAATGCTGTTGTTTCAAGGGTTTGTACACAACCCTGGTCAACCTCTTAAAGGACATAATTCCCTAAATTTGTCACCTCTTCAAGGGTTTGTCCACTTCTAGGGTCTGCCTCTTAAAGGGCCAGTCCGCAAAACATGTCACATGTTCAAGTGGCTTTCCACTTCATAAGCCACATTGACATTTCCAAAGGTCTGTCCATTCCCAGGGTTGTCTCTTAGAAGGCCACCCACACACAATAATGCATCTTTAAGGACTGTCCACTTCCATGGTCATCCTCTTCATAGGCCAGTCACCTTAAAGTATTGCCAATTTTAAAGGTCTGTAAGCTTCCCAGGTCCACCTCTTAAAGGGCCAGTACACTTAAAATGCTGTTGTTTTGAGGGTTTGTACACAACCCTGGTCAACCTCTTAAAGGAAATAATTCCCTAAATTTGTCACCTCTTCAAGGGTTTGTCCACTTCTAGGGTCTGCCTCTTAAAGGGCCAGTCCGCAAAACATGTCACATGTTCAAGTGGCTTTCCACTTCATAAGCCACATTGACATTTCCAAAGGTCTGTCCATTCCCAGGGTTGTCTCTTAGAAGGCCACCCACACACAATAATGCATCTTTAAGGACTGTCCACTTCCATGGTCATCCTCTTCATAGGCCAGTCACCTTAAAGTATTGCCAATTTTAAAGGTCCGTAAGCTTCCCAGGTCCACCTCTTAAAGGGCCAGTACACTTAAAATGCTGTTGTTTTGAGGGTTTGTACACAACCCTGGTCAACCTCTTAAAGGACATAATTCCCTAAATTTGTCACCTCTTCAAGGGTTTGTCCACTTCTAGGGTCTGCCTCTTAAAGGGCCAGTCCGCAAAACATGTCACATGTTCAAGTGGCTTTCCACTTCATAAGCCACATTGACATTTCCAAAGGTCTGTCCATTCCCAGGGTTGTCTCTTAGAAGGCCACCCACACACAATAATGCATCTTTAAGGACTGTCCACTTCCATGGTCATCCTCTTCATAGGCCAGTCACCTTAAAGTATTGCCAATTTTAAAGGTCTGTAAGCTTCCCAGGTCCACCTCTTAAAGGGCCAGTACACTTAAAATGCTGTTGTTTCAAGGGTTTGTACACAACCCTGGTCAACCTCTTAAAGGACATAATTCCCTAAATTTGTCACCTCTTCAAGGGTTTGTCCACTTCTAGGGTCTGCCTCTTAAAGGGCCAGTCCGCAAAACATGTCACATGTTCAAGTGGCTTTCCACTTCATAAGCCACATTGACATTTCCAAAGGTCTGTCCATTCCCAGGGTTGTCTCTTAGAAGGCCACCCACACACAATAATGCATCTTTAAGGACTGTCCACTTCCATGGTCATCCTCTTCATAGGCCAGTCACCTTAAAGTATTGCCAATTTTAAAGGTCCGTAAGCTTCCCAGGTCCACCTCTTAAAGGGCCAGTACACTTAAAATGCTGTTGTTTTGAGGGTTTGTACACAACCCTGGTCAACCTCTTAAAGGACATAATTCCCTAAATTTGTCACCTCTTCAAGGGTTTGTCCACTTATAGGGTCTGCCTCTTAAAGGGCCAGTCCGCAAAACATGTCACATATTCAAGTGGCTTTCCACTTCATAAGCCACATTGACATTTCCAAAGGTCTGTCCATTCCCAGGGTTGTCTCTTAGAAGGCCACCCACACACAATAATGCATCTTTAAGGACTGTCCACTTCCATGGTCATCCTCTTCATAGGCCAGTCACCTTAAAGTATTGCCAATTTTAAAGGTCCGTAAGCTTCCCAGGTCCACCTCTTAAAGGGCCAGTACACTTGAAATGCTGTTGTTTCGAGGGTTTGTACACAACCCTGGTCAACCTCTTAAAGGACATAATTCCCTAAATTTGTCACCTCTTCAAGGGTTTGTCCACTTCTAGGGTCTGCCTCTTAAAGGGCCAGTCCACAAAACATGTCACATGTTCAAGTGGCTTTCCACTTCATAAGCCACATTGACATTTCCAAAGGTCTGTCCATTCCCAGGGTTGTCTCTTAGAAGGCCACCCACACACAATAATGCATCTTTAAGGACTGTCCACTTCCATGGTCATCCTCTTCATAGGCCAGTCACCTTAAAGTATTGCCAATTTTAAAGGTCTGTAAGCTTCCCAGGTCCACCTCTTAAAGGGCCAGTACACTTAAAATGCTGTTGTTTCAAGGGTTTGTACACAACCCTGGTCAACCTCTTAAAGGACATAATTCCCTAAATTTGTCACCTCTTCAAGGGTTTGTCCACTTCTAGGGTCTGCCTCTTAAAGGGCCAGTCCGCAAAACATGTCACATGTTCAAGTGGCTTTCCACTTCATAAGCCACATTGACATTTCCAAAGGTCTGTCCATTCCCAGGGTTGTCTCTTAGAAGGCCACCCACACACAATAATGCATCTTTAAGGACTGTCCACTTCCATGGTCATCCTCTTCATAGGCCAGTCACCTTAAAGTATTGCCAATTTTAAAGGTCTGTAAGCTTCCCAGGTCCACCTCTTAAAGGGCCAGTACACTTAAAATGCTGTTGTTTCGAGGGTTTGTACACAACCCTGGTCAACCTCTTAAAGGACATAATTCCCTAAATTTGTCACCTCTTCAAGGGTTTGTCCACTTCTAGGGTCTGCCTCTTAAAGGGCCAGTCCGCAAAACATGTCACATGTTCAAGTGGCTTTCCACTTCATAAGCCACATTGACATTTCCAAAGGTCTGTCCATTCCCAGGGTTGTATCTTAGAAGGCCACCCACACACAATAATGCATCTTTAAGGACTGTCCACTTCCATGGTCATCCTCTTCATAGGCCAGTCACCTTAAAGTATTGCCAATTTTAAAGGTCTGTAAGCTTCCCAGGTCCACCTCTTAAAGGGCCAGTACACTTAAAATGCTGTTGTTTCAAGGGTTTGTACACAACCCTGGTCAACCTCTTAAAGGACATAATTCCCTAAATTTGTCACCTCTTCAAGGGTTTGTCCACTTCTAGGGTCTGCCTCTTAAAGGGCCAGTCCGCAAAACATGTCACATGTTCAAGTGGCTTTCCACTTCATAAGCCACATTGACATTTCCAAAGGTCTGTCCATTCCCAGGGTTGTCTCTTAGAAGGCCACCCACACACAATAATGCATCTTTAAGGACTGTCCACTTCCATGGTCATCGTCTTCATAGGCCAGTCACCTTAAAGTATTGCCAATTTTAAAGGTCCGTAAGCTTCCCAGGTCCACCTCTTAAAGGGCCAGTACACTTAAAATGCTGTTGTTTTGAGGGTTTGTACACAACCCTGGTCAACCTCTTAAAGGACATAATTCCCTAAATTTGTCACCTCTTCAAGGGTTTGTCCACTTCTAGGGTCTGCCTCTTAAAGGGCCAGTCCGCAAAACATGTCACATGTTCAAGTGGCTTTCCACTTCATAAGCCACATTGACATTTCCAAAGGTCTGTCCATTCCCAGGGTTGTCTCTTAGAAGGCCACCCACACACAATAATGCATCTTTAAGGACTGTCCACTTCCATGGTCATCCTCTTCATAGGCCAGTCACCTTAAAGTATTGCCAATTTTAAAGGTCCGTAAGCTTCCCAGGTCCACCTCTTAAAGGGCCAGTACACTTAAAATGCTGTTGTTTCGAGGGTTTGTACACAACCCTGGTCAACCTCTTAAAGGACATAATTCCCTAAATTTGTCACCTCTTCAAGGGTTTGTCCACTTCTAGGGTCTGCCTCTTAAAGGGCCAGTCCGCAAAACATGTCACATGTTCAAGTGGCTTTCCACTTCATAAGCCACATTGACATTTCCAAAGGTCTGTCCATTCCCAGGGTTGTCTCTTAGAAGGCCACCCACACACAATAATGCATCTTTAAGGACTGTCCACTTCCATGGTCATCCTCTTCATAGGCCAGTCACCTTAAAGTATTGCCAATTTTAAAGGTCTGTAAGCTTCCCAGGTCCACCTCTTAAAGGGCCAGTACACTTAAAATGCTGTTGTTTCGAGGGTTTGTACACAACCCTGGTCAACCTCTTAAAGGAAATAATTCCCTAAATTTGTCACCTCTTCAAGGGTTTGTCCACTTCTAGGGTCTGCCTCTTAAAGGGCCAGTCCGCAAAACATGTCACATGTTCAAGTGGCTTTCCACTTCATAAGCCACATTGACATTTCCAAAGGTCTGTCCATTCCCAGGGTTGTCTCTTAGAAGGCCACCCACACACAATAATGCATCTTTAAGGACTGTCCACTTCCATGGTCATCCTCTTCATAGGCCAGTCACCTTAAAGTATTGCCAATTTTAAAGGTCCGTAAGCTTCCCAGGTCCACCTCTTAAAGGGCCAGTACACTTAAAATGCTGTTGTTTTGAGGGTTTGTACACAACCCTGGTCAACCTCTTAAAGGACATAATTCCCTAAATTTGTCACCTCTTCAAGGGTTTGTCCACTTCTAGGGTCTGCCTCTTAAAGGGCCAGTCCGCAAAACATGTCACATGTTCAAGTGGCTTTCCACTTCATAAGCCACATTGACATTTCCAAAGGTCTGTCCATTCCCAGGGTTGTCTCTTAGAAGGCCACCCACACACAATAATGCATCTTTAAGGACTGTCCACTTCCATGGTCATCCTCTTCATAGGCCAGTCACCTTAAAGTATTGCCAATTTTAAAGGTCTGTAAGCTTCCCAGGTCCACCTCTTAAAGGGCCAGTACACTTAAAATGCTGTTGTTTCAAGGGTTTGTACACAACCCTGGTCAACCTCTTAAAGGACATAATTCCCTAAATTTGTCACCTCTTCAAGGGTTTGTCCACTTCTAGGGTCTGCCTCTTAAAGGGCCAGTCCGCAAAACATGTCACATGTTCAAGTGGCTTTCCACTTCATAAGCCACATTGACATTTCCAAAGGTCTGTCCATTCCCAGGGTTGTCTCTTAGAAGGCCACCCACACACAATAATGCATCTTTAAGGACTGTCCACTTCCATGGTCATCCTCTTCATAGGCCAGTCACCTTAAAGTATTGCCAATTTTAAAGGTCTGTAAGCTTCCCAGGTCCACCTCTTAAAGGGCCAGTACACTTAAAATGCTGTTGTTTTGAGGGTTTGTACACAACCCTGGTCAACCTCTTAAAGGAAATAATTCCCTAAATTTGTCACCTCTTCAAGGGTTTGTCCACTTCTAGGGTCTGCCTCTTAAAGGGCCAGTCCGCAAAACATGTCACATGTTCAAGTGGCTTTCCACTTCATAAGCCACATTGACATTTCCAAAGGTCTGTCCATTCCCAGGGTTGTCTCTTAGAAGGCCACCCACACACAATAATGCATCTTTAAGGACTGTCCACTTCCATGGTCATCCTCTTCATAGGCCAGTCACCTTAAAGTATTGCCAATTTTAAAGGTCCGTAAGCTTCCCAGGTCCACCTCTTAAAGGGCCAGTACACTTAAAATGCTGTTGTTTTGAGGGTTTGTACACAACCCTGGTCAACCTCTTAAAGGACATAATTCCCTAAATTTGTCACCTCTTCAAGGGTTTGTCCACTTCTAGGGTCTGCCTCTTAAAGGGCCAGTCCGCAAAACATGTCACATGTTCAAGTGGCTTTCCACTTCATAAGCCACATTGACATTTCCAAAGGTCTGTCCATTCCCAGGGTTGTCTCTTAGAAGGCCACCCACACACAATAATGCATCTTTAAGGACTGTCCACTTCCATGGTCATCCTCTTCATAGGCCAGTCACCTTAAAGTATTGCCAATTTTAAAGGTCTGTAAGCTTCCCAGGTCCACCTCTTAAAGGGCCAGTACACTTAAAATGCTGTTGTTTCAAGGGTTTGTACACAACCCTGGTCAACCTCTTAAAGGACATAATTCCCTAAATTTGTCACCTCTTCAAGGGTTTGTCCACTTCTAGGGTCTGCCTCTTAAAGGGCCAGTCCGCAAAACATGTCACATGTTCAAGTGGCTTTCCACTTCATAAGCCACATTGACATTTCCAAAGGTCTGTCCATTCCCAGGGTTGTCTCTTAGAAGGCCACCCACACACAATAATGCATCTTTAAGGACTGTCCACTTCCATGGTCATCCTCTTCATAGGCCAGTCACCTTAAAGTATTGCCAATTTTAAAGGTCCGTAAGCTTCCCAGGTCCACCTCTTAAAGGGCCAGTACACTTAAAATGCTGTTGTTTTGAGGGTTTGTACACAACCCTGGTCAACCTCTTAAAGGACATAATTCCCTAAATTTGTCACCTCTTCAAGGGTTTGTCCACTTATAGGGTCTGCCTCTTAAAGGGCCAGTCCGCAAAACATGTCACATATTCAAGTGGCTTTCCACTTCATAAGCCACATTGACATTTCCAAAGGTCTGTCCATTCCCAGGGTTGTCTCTTAGAAGGCCACCCACACACAATAATGCATCTTTAAGGACTGTCCACTTCCATGGTCATCCTCTTCATAGGCCAGTCACCTTAAAGTATTGCCAATTTTAAAGGTCCGTAAGCTTCCCAGGTCCACCTCTTAAAGGGCCAGTACACTTGAAATGCTGTTGTTTCGAGGGTTTGTACACAACCCTGGTCAACCTCTTAAAGGACATAATTCCCTAAATTTGTCACCTCTTCAAGGGTTTGTCCACTTCTAGGGTCTGCCTCTTAAAGGGCCAGTCCGCAAAACATGTCACATGTTCAAGTGGCTTTCCACTTCATAAGCCACATTGACATTTCCAAAGGTCTGTCCATTCCCAGGGTTGTCTCTTAGAAGGCCACCCACACACAATAATGCATCTTTAAGGACTGTCCACTTCCATGGTCATCCTCTTCATAGGCCAGTCACCTTAAAGTATTGCCAATTTTAAAGGTCTGTAAGCTTCCCAGGTCCACCTCTTAAAGGGCCAGTACACTTAAAATGCTGTTGTTTCAAGGGTTTGTACACAACCCTGGTCAACCTCTTAAAGGACATAATTCCCTAAATTTGTCACCTCTTCAAGGGTTTGTCCACTTCTAGGGTCTGCCTCTTAAAGGGCCAGTCCGCAAAACATGTCACATGTTCAAGTGGCTTTCCACTTCATAAGCCACATTGACATTTCCAAAGGTCTGTCCATTCCCAGGGTTGTCTCTTAGAAGGCCACCCACACACAATAATGCATCTTTAAGGACTGTCCACTTCCATGGTCATCCTCTTCATAGGCCAGTCACCTTAAAGTATTGCCAATTTTAAAGGTCTGTAAGCTTCCCAGGTCCACCTCTTAAAGGGCCAGTACACTTAAAATGCTGTTGTTTCGAGGGTTTGTACACAACCCTGGTCAACCTCTTAAAGGACATAATTCCCTAAATTTGTCACCTCTTCAAGGGTTTGTCCACTTCTAGGGTCTGCCTCTTAAAGGGCCAGTCCGCAAAACATGTCACATGTTCAAGTGGCTTTCCACTTCATAAGCCACATTGACATTTCCAAAGGTCTGTCCATTCCCAGGGTTGTATCTTAGAAGGCCACCCACACACAATAATGCATCTTTAAGGACTGTCCACTTCCATGGTCATCCTCTTCATAGGCCAGTCACCTTAAAGTATTGCCAATTTTAAAGGTCTGTAAGCTTCCCAGGTCCACCTCTTAAAGGGCCAGTACACTTAAAATGCTGTTGTTTCAAGGGTTTGTACACAACCCTGGTCAACCTCTTAAAGGACATAATTCCCTAAATTTGTCACCTCTTCAAGGGTTTGTCCACTTCTAGGGTCTGCCTCTTAAAGGGCCAGTCCGCAAAACATGTCACATGTTCAAGTGGCTTTCCACTTCATAAGCCACATTGACATTTCCAAAGGTCTGTCCATTCCCAGGGTTGTCTCTTAGAAGGCCACCCACACACAATAATGCATCTTTAAGGACTGTCCACTTCCATGGTCATCGTCTTCATAGGCCAGTCACCTTAAAGTATTGCCAATTTTAAAGGTCCGTAAGCTTCCCAGGTCCACCTCTTAAAGGGCCAGTACACTTAAAATGCTGTTGTTTTGAGGGTTTGTACACAACCCTGGTCAACCTCTTAAAGGACATAATTCCCTAAATTTGTCACCTCTTCAAGGGTTTGTCCACTTCTAGGGTCTGCCTCTTAAAGGGCCAGTCCGCAAAACATGTCACATGTTCAAGTGGCTTTCCACTTCATAAGCCACATTGACATTTCCAAAGGTCTGTCCATTCCCAGGGTTGTCTCTTAGAAGGCCACCCACACACAATAATGCATCTTTAAGGACTGTCCACTTCCATGGTCATCCTCTTCATAGGCCAGTCACCTTAAAGTATTGCCAATTTTAAAGGTCTGTAAGCTTCCCAGGTCCACCTCTTAAAGGGCCAGTACACTTAAAATGCTGTTGTTTCGAGGGTTTGTACACAACCCTGGTCAACCTCTTAAAGGACATAATTCCCTAAATTTGTCACCTCTTCAAGGGTTTGTCCACTTCTAGGGTCTGCCTCTTAAAGGGCCAGTCCGCAAAACATGTCACATGTTCAAGTGGCTTTCCACTTCATAAGCCACATTGACATTTCCAAAGGTCTGTCCATTCCCAGGGTTGTCTCTTAGAAGGCCACCCACACACAATAATGCATCTTTAAGGACTGTCCACTTCCATGGTCATCCTCTTCATAGGCCAGTCACCTTAAAGTATTGCCAATTTTAAAGGTCTGTAAGCTTCCCAGGTCCACCTCTTAAAGGGCCAGTACACTTAAAATGCTGTTGTTTCAAGGGTTTGTACACAACCCTGGTCAACCTCTTAAAGGACATAATTCCCTAAATTTGTCACCTCTTCAAGGGTTTGTCCACTTCTAGGGTCTGCCTCTTAAAGGGCCAGTCTGCAAAACATGTCACATGTTCAAGTGGCTTTCCACTTCATAAGCCACATTGACATTTCCAAAGGTCTGTCCATTCCCAGGTTTGTCTCTTAGAAGGCCACCCACACACAATAATGCATCTTTAAGGACTGTCCACTTCCATGGTCATCCACTTCATAGGCCAGTCACCTTAAAGTATTGCCAATTTTAAAGGTCTGTAAGCTTCCCAGGTCCACCTCTTAAAGGGCCAGTACACTTAAAATGCTGTTGTTTCGAGGGTTTGTACACAACCCTGGTCAACCTCTTAAAGGACATAATTCCCTAAATTTGTCACCTCTTCAAGGGTTTGTCCACTTATAGGGTCTGCCTCTTAAAGGGCCAGTCCGCAAAACATGTCACATATTCAAGTGGCTTTCCACTTCATAAGCCACATTGACATTTCCAAAGGTCTGTCCATTCCCAGGGTTGTCTCTTAGAAGGCCACCCACACACAATAATGCATCTTTAAGGACTGTCCACTTCCATGGTCATCCTCTTCATAGGCCAGTCACCTTAAAGTATTGCCAATTTTAAAGGTCCGTAAGCTTCCCAGGTCCACCTCTTAAAGGGCCAGTACACTTGAAATGCTGTTGTTTCGAGGGTTTGTACACAACCCTGGTCAACCTCTTAAAGGACATAATTCCCTAAATTTGTCACCTCTTCAAGGGTTTGTCCACTTCTAGGGTCTGCCTCTTAAAGGGCCAGTCCGCAAAACATGTCACATGTTCAAGTGGCTTTCCACTTCATAAGCCACATTGACATTTCCAAAGGTCTGTCCATTCCCAGGGTTGTCTCTTAGAAGGCCACCCACACACAATAATGCATCTTTAAGGACTGTCCACTTCCATGGTCATCCTCTTCATAGGCCAGTCACCTTAAAGTATTGCCAATTTTAAAGGTCTGTAAGCTTCCCAGGTCCACCTCTTAAAGGGCCAGTACACTTAAAATGCTGTTGTTTCAAGGGTTTGTACACAACCCTGGTCAACCTCTTAAAGGACATAATTCCCTAAATTTGTCACCTCTTCAAGGGTTTGTCCACTTCTAGGGTCTGCCTCTTAAAGGGCCAGTCCGCAAAACATGTCACATGTTCAAGTGGCTTTCCACTTCATAAGCCACATTGACATTTCCAAAGGTCTGTCCATTCCCAGGGTTGTCTCTTAGAAGGCCACCCACACACAATAATGCATCTTTAAGGACTGTCCACTTCCATGGTCATCCTCTTCATAGGCCAGTCACCTTAAAGTATTGCCAATTTTAAAGGTCTGTAAGCTTCCCAGGTCCACCTCTTAAAGGGCCAGTACACTTAAAATGCTGTTGTTTCGAGGGTTTGTACACAACCCTGGTCAACCTCTTAAAGGACATAATTCCCTAAATTTGTCACCTCTTCAAGGGTTTGT
Organism: Eleutherodactylus coqui; assembly: GCF_035609145.1. Lineage (NCBI taxonomy): Eukaryota > Metazoa > Chordata > Amphibia > Anura > Eleutherodactylidae > Eleutherodactylus > Eleutherodactylus coqui. Next base: position 485,812 of record NW_027102381.1, read on the forward strand.
CCACTTCTAGGGTCTGCCTCTTAAAGGGCCAGTCCGCAAAACATGTCACATGTTCAAGTGGCTTTCCACTTCATAAGCCACATTGACATTTCCAAAGGTCTGTCCATTCCCAGGGTTGTATCTTAGAAGGCCACCCACACACAATAATGCATCTTTAAGGACTGTCCACTTCCATGGTCATCCTCTTCATAGGCCAGTCACCTTAAAGTATTGCCAATTTTAAAGGTCTGTAAGCTTCCCAGGTCCACCTCTTAAAGGGCCAGTACACTTAAAATGCTGTTGTTTCAAGGGTTTGTACACAACCCTGGTCAACCTCTTAAAGGACATAATTCCCTAAATTTGTCACCTCTTCAAGGGTTTGTCCACTTCTAGGGTCTGCCTCTTAAAGGGCCAGTCCGCAAAACATGTCACATGTTCAAGTGGCTTTCCACTTCATAAGCCACATTGACATTTCCAAAGGTCTGTCCATTCCCAGGGTTGTCTCTTAGAAGGCCACCCACACACAATAATGCATCTTTAAGGACTGTCCACTTCCATGGTCATCGTCTTCATAGGCCAGTCACCTTAAAGTATTGCCAATTTTAAAGGTCCGTAAGCTTCCCAGGTCCACCTCTTAAAGGGCCAGTACACTTAAAATGCTGTTGTTTTGAGGGTTTGTACACAACCCTGGTCAACCTCTTAAAGGACATAATTCCCTAAATTTGTCACCTCTTCAAGGGTTTGTCCACTTCTAGGGTCTGCCTCTTAAAGGGCCAGTCCGCAAAACATGTCACATGTTCAAGTGGCTTTCCACTTCATAAGCCACATTGACATTTCCAAAGGTCTGTCCATTCCCAGGGTTGTCTCTTAGAAGGCCACCCACACACAATAATGCATCTTTAAGGACTGTCCACTTCCATGGTCATCCTCTTCATAGGCCAGTCACCTTAAAGTATTGCCAATTTTAAAGGTCCGTAAGCTTCCCAGGTCCACCTCTTAAAGGGCCAGTACACTTAAAATGCTGTTGTTTCGAGGGTTTGTACACAACCCTGGTCAACCTCTTAAAGGACATAATTCCCTAAATTTGTCACCTCTTCAAGGGTTTGTCCACTTCTAGGGTCTGCCTCTTAAAGGGCCAGTCCGCAAAACATGTCACATGTTCAAGTGGCTTTCCACTTCATAAGCCACATTGACATTTCCAAAGGTCTGTCCATTCCCAGGGTTGTCTCTTAGAAGGCCACCCACACACAATAATGCATCTTTAAGGACTGTCCACTTCCATGGTCATCCTCTTCATAGGCCAGTCACCTTAAAGTATTGCCAATTTTAAAGGTCTGTAAGCTTCCCAGGTCCACCTCTTAAAGGGCCAGTACACTTAAAATGCTGTTGTTTCGAGGGTTTGTACACAACCCTGGTCAACCTCTTAAAGGAAATAATTCCCTAAATTTGTCACCTCTTCAAGGGTTTGTCCACTTCTAGGGTCTGCCTCTTAAAGGGCCAGTCCGCAAAACATGTCACATGTTCAAGTGGCTTTCCACTTCATAAGCCACATTGACATTTCCAAAGGTCTGTCCATTCCCAGGGTTGTCTCTTAGAAGGCCACCCACACACAATAATGCATCTTTAAGGACTGTCCACTTCCATGGTCATCCTCTTCATAGGCCAGTCACCTTAAAGTATTGCCAATTTTAAAGGTCCGTAAGCTTCCCAGGTCCACCTCTTAAAGGGCCAGTACACTTAAAATGCTGTTGTTTTGAGGGTTTGTACACAACCCTGGTCAACCTCTTAAAGGACATAATTCCCTAAATTTGTCACCTCTTCAAGGGTTTGTCCACTTCTAGGGTCTGCCTCTTAAAGGGCCAGTCCGCAAAACATGTCACATGTTCAAGTGGCTTTCCACTTCATAAGCCACATTGACATTTCCAAAGGTCTGTCCATTCCCAGGGTTGTCTCTTAGAAGGCCACCCACACACAATAATGCATCTTTAAGGACTGTCCACTTCCATGGTCATCCTCTTCATAGGCCAGTCACCTTAAAGTATTGCCAATTTTAAAGGTCTGTAAGCTTCCCAGGTCCACCTCTTAAAGGGCCAGTACACTTAAAATGCTGTTGTTTCAAGGGTTTGTACACAACCCTGGTCAACCTCTTAAAGGACATAATTCCCTAAATTTGTCACCTCTTCAAGGGTTTGTCCACTTCTAGGGTCTGCCTCTTAAAGGGCCAGTCCGCAAAACATGTCACATGTTCAAGTGGCTTTCCACTTCATAAGCCACATTGACATTTCCAAAGGTCTGTCCATTCCCAGGGTTGTCTCTTAGAAGGCCACCCACACACAATAATGCATCTTTAAGGACTGTCCACTTCCATGGTCATCCTCTTCATAGGCCAGTCACCTTAAAGTATTGCCAATTTTAAAGGTCTGTAAGCTTCCCAGGTCCACCTCTTAAAGGGCCAGTACACTTAAAATGCTGTTGTTTCAAGGGTTTGTACACAACCCTGGTCAACCTCTTAAAGGACATAATTCCCTAAATTTGTCACCTCTTCAAGGGTTTGTCCACTTCTAGGGTCTGCCTCTTAAAGGGCCAGTCCGCAAAACATGTCACATGTTCAAGTGGCTTTCCACTTCATAAGCCACATTGACATTTCCAAAGGTCTGTCCATTCCCAGGGTTGTCTCTTAGAAGGCCACCCACACACAATAATGCATCTTTAAGGACTGTCCACTTCCATGGTCATCCTCTTCATAGGCCAGTCACCTTAAAGTATTGCCAATTTTAAAGGTCCGTAAGCTTCCCAGGTCCACCTCTTAAAGGGCCAGTACACTTAAAATGCTGTTGTTTTGAGGGTTTGTACACAACCCTGGTCAACCTCTTAAAGGACATAATTCCCTAAATTTGTCACCTCTTCAAGGGTTTGTCCACTTATAGGGTCTGCCTCTTAAAGGGCCAGTCCGCAAAACATGTCACATATTCAAGTGGCTTTCCACTTCATAAGCCACATTGACATTTCCAAAGGTCTGTCCATTCCCAGGGTTGTCTCTTAGAAGGCCACCCACACACAATAATGCATCTTTAAGGACTGTCCACTTCCATGGTCATCCTCTTCATAGGCCAGTCACCTTAAAGTATTGCCAATTTTAAAGGTCCGTAAGCTTCCCAGGTCCACCTCTTAAAGGGCCAGTACACTTGAAATGCTGTTGTTTTGAGGGTTTGTACACAACCCTGGTCAACCTCTTAAAGGACATAATTCCCTAAATTTGTCACCTCTTCAAGGGTTTGTCCACTTCTAGGGTCTGCCTCTTAAAGGGCCAGTCCGCAAAACATGTCACATGTTCAAGTGGCTTTCCACTTCATAAGCCACATTGACATTTCCAAAGGTCTGTCCATTCCCAGGGTTGTCTCTTAGAAGGCCACCCACACACAATAATGCATCTTTAAGGACTGTCCACTTCCATGGTCATCCTCTTCATAGGCCAGTCACCTTAAAGTATTGCCAATTTTAAAGGTCTGTAAGCTTCCCAGGTCCACCTCTTAAAGGGCCAGTACACTTAAAATGCTGTTGTTTCAAGGGTTTGTACACAACCCTGGTCAACCTCTTAAAGGACATAATTCCCTAAATTTGTCACCTCTTCAAGGGTTTGTCCACTTCTAGGGTCTGCCTCTTAAAGGGCCAGTCCGCAAAACATGTCACATGTTCAAGTGGCTTTCCACTTCATAAGCCACATTGACATTTCCAAAGGTCTGTCCATTCCCAGGGTTGTCTCTTAGAAGGCCACCCACACACAATAATGCATCTTTAAGGACTGTCCACTTCCATGGTCATCGTCTTCATAGGCCAGTCACCTTAAAGTATTGCCAATTTTAAAGGTCCGTAAGCTTCCCAGGTCCACCTCTTAAAGGGCCAGTACACTTAAAATGCTGTTGTTTTGAGGGTTTGTACACAACCCTGGTCAACCTCTTAAAGGACATAATTCCCTAAATTTGTCACCTCTTCAAGGGTTTGTCCACTTCTAGGGTCTGCCTCTTAAAGGGCCAGTCCGCAAAACATGTCACATGTTCAAGTGGCTTTCCACTTCATAAGCCACATTGACATTTCCAAAGGTCTGTCCATTCCCAGGGTTGTCTCTTAGAAGGCCACCCACACACAATAATGCATCTTTAAGGACTGTCCACTTCCATGGTCATCCTCTTCATAGGCCAGTCACCTTAAAGTATTGCCAATTTTAAAGGTCCGTAAGCTTCCCAGGTCCACCTCTTAAAGGGCCAGTACACTTAAAATGCTGTTGTTTTGAGGGTTTGTACACAACCCTGGTCAACCTCTTAAAGGACATAATTCCCTAAATTTGTCACCTCTTCAAGGGTTTGTCCACTTCTAGGGTCTGCCTCTTAAAGGGCCAGTCCGCAAAACATGTCACATGTTCAAGTGGCTTTCCACTTCATAAGCCACATTGACATTTCCAAAGGTCTGTCCATTCCCAGGGTTGTCTCTTAGAAGGCCACCCACACACAATAATGCATCTTTAAGGACTGTCCACTTCCATGGTCATCCTCTTCATAGGCCAGTCACCTTAAAGTATTGCCAATTTTAAAGGTCTGTAAGCTTCCCAGGTCCACCTCTTAAAGGGCCAGTACACTTAAAATGCTGTTGTTTCAAGGGTTTGTACTCAACCCTGGTCAACCTCTTAAAGGACATAATTCCCTAAATTTGTCACCTCTTCAAGGGTTTGTCCACTTCTAGGGTCTGCCTCTTAAAGGGCCAGTCCGCAAAACATGTCACATGTTCAAGTGGCTTTCCACTTCATAAGCCACATTGACATTTCCAAAGGTCTGTCCATTCCCAGGGTTGTCTCTTAGAAGGCCACCCACACACAATAATGCATCTTTAAGGACTGTCCACTTCCATGGTCATCCTCTTCATAGGCCAGTCACCTTAAAGTATTGCCAATTTTAAAGGTCCGTAAGCTTCCCAGGTCCACCTCTTAAAGGGCCAGTACACTTAAAATGCTGTTGTTTCGAGGGTTTGTACACAACCCTGGTCAACCTCTTAAAGGACATAATTCCCTAAATTTGTCACCTCTTCAAGGGTTTGTCCACTTCTAGGGTCTGCCTCTTAAAGGGCCAGTCCGCAAAACATGTCACATGTTCAAGTGGCTTTCCACTTCATAAGCCACATTGACATTTCCAAAGGTCTGTCCATTCCCAGGGTTGTCTCTTAGAAGGCCACCCACACACAATAATGCATCTTTAAGGACTGTCCACTTCCATGGTCATCCTCTTCATAGGCCAGTCACCTTAAAGTATTGCCAATTTTAAAGGTCTGTAAGCTTCCCAGGTCCACCTCTTAAAGGGCCAGTACACTTAAAATGCTGTTGTTTCAAGGGTTTGTACACAACCCTGGTCAACCTCTTAAAGGACATAATTCCCTAAATTTGTCACCTCTTCAAGGGTTTGTCCACTTCTAGGGTCTGCCTCTTAAAGGGCCAGTCTGCAAAACATGTCACATGTTCAAGTGGCTTTCCACTTCATAAGCCACATTGACATTTCCAAAGGTCTGTCCATTCCCAGGTTTGTCTCTTAGAAGGCCACCCACACACAATAATGCATCTTTAAGGACTGTCCACTTCCATGGTCATCCACTTCATAGGCCAGTCACCTTAAAGTATTGCCAATTTTAAAGGTCTGTAAGCTTCCCAGGTCCACCTCTTAAAGGGCCAGTACACTTAAAATGCTGTTGTTTCGAGGGTTTGTACACAACCCTGGTCAACCTCTTAAAGGACATAATTCCCTAAATTTGTCACCTCTTCAAGGGTTTGTCCACTTCTAGGGTCTGCCTCTTAAAGGGCCAGTCCGCAAAACATGTCACATGTTCAAGTGGCTTTCCACTTCATAAGCCACATTGACATTTCCAAAGGTCTGTCCATTCCCAGGGTTGTCTCTTAGAAGGCCACCCACACACAATAATGCATCTTTAAGGACTGTCCACTTCCATGGTCATCCTCTTCATAGGCCAGTCACCTTAAAGTATTGCCAATTTTAAAGGTCTGTAAGCTTCCCAGGTCCACCTCTTAAAGGGCCAGTACACTTAAAATGCTGTTGTTTCAAGGGTTTGTACACAACCCTGGTCAACCTCTTAAAGGACATAATTCCCTAAATTTGTCACCTCTTCAAGGGTTTGTCCACTTCTAGGGTCTGCCTCTTAAAGGGCCAGTCCGCAAAACATGTCACATGTTCAAGTGGCTTTCCACTTCATAAGCCACATTGACATTTCCAAAGGTCTGTCCATTCCCAGGGTTGTCTCTTAGAAGGCCACCCACACACAATAATGCATCTTTAAGGACTGTCCACTTCCATGGTCATCCTCTTCATAGGCCAGTCACCTTAAAGTATTGCCAATTTTAAAGGTCTGTAAGCTTCCCAGGTCCACCTCTTAAAGGGCCAGTACACTTAAAATGCTGTTGTTTCGAGGGTTTGTATACAACCCTGGTCAACCTCTTAAAGGACATAATTCCCTAAATTTGTCACCTCTTCAAGGGTTTGTCCACTTCTAGGGTCTGCCTCTTAAAGGGCCAGTCCGCAAAACATGTCACATGTTCAAGTGGCTTTCCACTTCATAAGCCACATTGACATTTCCAAAGGTCTGTCCATTCCCAGGGTTGTCTCTTAGAAGGCCACCCACACACAATAATGCATCTTTAAGGACTGTCCACTTCCATGGTCATCCTCTTCATAGGCCAGTCACCTTAAAGTATTGCCAATTTTAAAGGTCTGTAAGCTTCCCAGGTCCACCTCTTAAAGGGCCAGTACACTTAAAATGCTGTTGTTTCAAGGGTTTGTACACAACCCTGGTCAACCTCTTAAAGGACATAATTCCCTAAATTTGTCACCTCTTCAAGGGTTTGTCCACTTCTAGGGTCTGCCTCTTAAAGGGCCAGTCCGCAAAACATGTCACATGTTCAAGTGGCTTTCCACTTCATAAGCCACATTGACATTTCCAAAGGTCTGTCCATTCCCAGGGTTGTCTCTTAGAAGGCCACCCACACACAATAATGCATCTTTAAGGACTGTCCACTTCCATGGTCATCCTCTTCATAGGCCAGTCACCTTAAAGTATTGCCAATTTTAAAGGTCCGTAAGCTTCCCAGGTCCACCTCTTAAAGGGCCAGTACACTTAAAATGCTGTTGTTTTGAGGGTTTGTACACAACCCTGGTCAACCTCTTAAAGGACATAATTCCCTAAATTTGTCACCTCTTCAAGGGTTTGTCCACTTCTAGGGTCTGCCTCTTAAAGGGCCAGTCCGCAAAACATGTCACATGTTCAAGTGGCTTTCCACTTCATAAGCCACATTGACATTTCCAAAGGTCTGTCCATTCCCAGGGTTGTCTCTTAGAAGGCCACCCACACACAATAATGCATCTTTAAGGACTGTCCACTTCCATGGTCATCCTCTTCATAGGCCAGTCACCTTAAAGTATTGCCAATTTTAAAGGTCCGAAAGCTTCCCAGGTCCACCTCTTAAAGGGCCAGTACACTTAAAATGCTGTTGTTTCAAGGGTTTGTACTCAACCCTGGTCAACCTCTTAAAGGACATAATTCCCTAAATTTGTCACCTCTTCAAGGGTTTGTCCACTTCTAGGGTCTGCCTCTTAAAGGGCCAGTCCGCAAAACATGTCACATGTTCAAGTGGCTTTCCACTTCATAAGCCACATTGACATTTCCAAAGGTCTGTCCATTCCCAGGGTTGTCTCTTAGAAGGCCACCCACACACAATAATGCATCTTTAAGGACTGTCCACTTCCATGGTCATCCTCTTCATAGGCCAGTCACCTTAAAGTATTGCCAATTTTAAAGGTCCGTAAGCTTCCCAGGTCCACCTCTTAAAGGGCCAGTACACTTAAAATGCTGTTGTTTTGAGGGTTTGTACACAACCCTGGTCAACCTCTTAAAGGACATAATTCCCTAAATTTGTCACCTCTTCAAGGGTTTGTCCACTTCTAGGGTCTGCCTCTTAAAGGGCCAGTCCGCAAAACATGTCACATGTTCAAGTGGCTTTCCACTTCATAAGCCACATTGACATTTCCAAAGGTCTGTCCATTCCCAGGGTTGTCTCTTAGAAGGCCACCCACACACAATAATGCATCTTTAAGGACTGTCCACTTCCATGGTCATCCTCTTCATAGGCCAGTCACCTTAAAGTATTGCCAATTTTAAAGGTCTGTAAGCTTCCCAGGTCCACCTCTTAAAGGGCCAGTACACTTAAAATGCTGTTGTTTCAAGGGTTTGTACTCAACCCTGGTCAACCTCTTAAAGGACATAATTCCCTAAATTTGTCACCTCTTCAAGGGTTTGTCCACTTCTAGGGTCTGCCTCTTAAAGGGCCAGTCATCAAAACATGTCACATGTTCAAGTGGCTTTCCACTTCATAAGCCACATTGACATTTCCAAAGGTCTGTCCATTCCCAGGGTTGTCTCTTAGAAGGCCACCCACACACAATAATGCATCTTTAAGGACTGTCCACTTCCATGGTCATCCTCTTCATAGGCCAGTCACCTTAAAGTATTGCCAATTTTAAAGGTCCGTAAGCTTCCCAGGTCCACCTCTTAAAGGGCCAGTACACTTAAAATGCTGTTGTTTTGAGGGTTTGTACACAACCCTGGTCAACCTCTTAAAGGACATAATTCCCTAAATTTGTCACCTCTTCAAGGGTTTGTCCACTTCTAGGGTCTGCCTCTTAAAGGGCCAGTCCGCAAAACATGTCACATGTTCAAGTGGCTTTCCACTTCATAAGCCACATTGACATTTCCAAAGGTCTGTCCATTCCCAGGGTTGTCTCTTAGAAGGCCACCCACACACAATAATGCATCTTTAAGGACTGTCCACTTCCATGGTCATCCTCTTCATAGGCCAGTCACCTTAAAGTATTGCCAATTTTAAAGGTCTGTAAGCTTCCCAGGTCCACCTCTTAAAGGGCCAGTACACTTAAAATGCTGTTGTTTCGAGGGTTTGTACACAACCCTGGTCAACCTCTTAAAGGACATAATTCCCTAAATTTGTCACCTCTTCAAGGGTTTGTCCACTTCTAGGGTCTGCCTCTTAAAGGGCCAGTCATCAAAACATGTCACCTGTTCAAGTGGCTTTCCACTTCATAAGCCACATTGACATTTCCAAAGGTCTGTCCATTCCCAGGGTTGTCTCTTAGAAGGCCACCCACACACAATAATGCATCTTTAAGGACTGTCCACTTCCATGGTCATCCTCTTCATAGGCCAGTCACCTTAAAGTATTGCCAATTTTAAAGGTCCGTAAGCTTCCCAGGTCCACCTCTTAAAGGGCCAGTACACTTAAAATGCTGTTGTTTTGAGGGTTTGTACACAACCCTGGTCAACCTCTTAAAGGACATAATTCCCTAAATTTGTCACCTCTTCAAGGGTTTGTCCACTTCTAGGGTCTGCCTCTTAAAGGGCCAGTCTGCAAAACATGTCACATGTTCAAGTGGCTTTCCACTTCATAAGCCACATTGACATTTCCAAAGGTCTGTCCATTCCCAGGGTTGTCTCTTAGAAGGCCACCCACACACAATAATGCATCTTTAAGGACTGTCCACTTCCATGGTCATCCACTTCATAGGCCAGTCACCTTAAAGTATTGCCAATTTTAAAGGTCTGTAAGCTTCCCAGGTCCACCTCTTAAAGGGCCAGTACACTTAAAATGCTGTTGTTTCGAGGGTTTGTACATAACCCTGGTCAACCTCTTAAAGGACATAATTCCCTAAATTTGTCACCTCTTCAAGGGTTTGTCCACTTCTAGGGTCTGCCTCTTAAAGGGCCAGTCCGCAAAACATGTCACATGTTCAAGTGGCTTTCCACTTCATAAGCCACATTGACATTTCCAAAGGTCTGTCCATTCCCAGGGTTGTCTCTTAGAAGGCCACCCACACACAATAATGCATCTTTAAGGACTGTCCACTTCCATGGTCATCCTCTTCATAGGCCAGTCACCTTAAAGTATTGCCAATTTTAAAGGTCTGTAAGCTTCCCAGGTCCACCTCTTAAAGGGCCAGTACACTTAAAATGCTGTTGTTTCGAGGGTTTGTATACAACCCTGGTCAACCTCTTAAAGGACATAATTCCCTAAATTTGTCACCTCTTCAAGGGTTTGTCCACTTCTAGGGTCTGCCTCTTAAAGGGCCAGTCCGCAAAACATGTCACATGTTCAAGTGGCTTTCCACTTCATAAGCCACATTGACATTTCCAAAGGTCTGTCCATTCCCAGGGTTGTCTCTTAGAAGGCCACCCACACACAATAATGCATCTTTAAGGACTGTCCACTTCCATGGTCATCCTCTTCATAGGCCAGTCACCTTAAAGTATTGCCAATTTTAAAGGTCTGTAAGCTTCCCAGGTCCACCTCTTAAAGGGCCAGTACACTTAAAATGCTGTTGTTTCAAGGGTTTGTACACAACCCTGGTCAACCTCTTAAAGGACATAATTCCCTAAATTTGTCACCTCTTCAAGGGTTTGTCCACTTCTAGGGTCTGCCTCTTAAAGGGCCAGTCCGCAAAACATGTCACATGTTCAAGTGGCTTTCCACTTCATAAGCCACATTGACATTTCCAAAGGTCTGTCCATTCCCAGGGTTGTCTCTTAGAAGGCCACCCACACACAATAATGCATCTTTAAGGACTGTCCACTTCCATGGTCATCCTCTTCATAGGCCAGTCACCTTAAAGTATTGCCAATTTTAAAGGTCCGTAAGCTTCCCAGGTCCACCTCTTAAAGGGCCAGTACACTTAAAATGCTGTTGTTTTGAGGGTTTGTACACAACCCTGGTCAACCTCTTAAAGGACATAATTCCCTAAATTTGTCACCTCTTCAAGGGTTTGTCCACTTCTAGGGTCTGCCTCTTAAAGGGCCAGTCCGCAAAACATGTCACATGTTCAAGTGGCTTTCCACTTCATAAGCCACATTGACATTTCCAAAGGTCTGTCCATTCCCAGGGTTGTCTCTTAGAAGGCCACCCACACACAATAATGCATCTTTAAGGACTGTCCACTTCCATGGTCATCCTCTTCATAGGCCAGTCACCTTAAAGTATTGCCAATTTTAAAGGTCCGTAAGCTTCCCAGGTCCACCTCTTAAAGGGCCAGTACACTTAAAATGCTGTTGTTTCGAGGGTTTGTACACAACCCTGGTCAACCTCTTAAAGGACATAATTCCCTAAATTTGTCACCTCTTCAAGGGTTTGTCCACTTCTAGGGTCTGCCTCTTAAAGGGCCAGTCCGCAAAACATGTCACATGTTCAAGTGGCTTTCCACTTCATAAGCCACATTGACATTTCCAAAGGTCTGTCCATTCCCAGGGTTGTCTCTTAGAAGGCCACCCACACACAATAATGCATCTTTAAGGACTGTCCACTTCCATGGTCATCCTCTTCATAGGCCAGTCACCTTAAAGTATTGCCAATTTTAAAGGTCTGTAAGCTTCCCAGGTCCACCTCTTAAAGGGCCAGTACACTTAAAATGCTGTTGTTTCAAGGGTTTGTACTCAACCCTGGTCAACCTCTTAAAGGACATAATTCCCTAAATTTGTCACCTCTTCAAGGGTTTGTCCACTTCTAGGGTCTGCCTCTTAAAGGGCCAGTCATCAAAACATGTCACATGTTCAAGTGGTTTTCCACTTCATAAGCCACATTGACATTTCCAAAGGTCTGTCCATTCCCAGGGTTGTCTCTTAGAAGGCCACCCACACACAATAATGCCTCTTTAAGGACTGTCCACTTCCATGGTCATCCTCTTCATAGGCCAGTCACCTTAAAGTATTGCCAATTTTAAAGGTCTGTAAGCTTCCCAGGTCCACCTCTTAAAGGGCCAGTACACTTAAAATGCTGTTGTTTCGAGGGTTTGTACACAACCCTGGTCAACCTCTTAAAGGACATAATTCCCTAAATTTGTCACCTCTTCAAGGGTTTGTCCACTTCTAGGGTCTGCCTCTTAAAGGGCCAGTCCGCAAAACATGTCACATGTTCAAGTGGCTTTCCACTTCATAAGCCACATTGACATTTCCAAAGGTCTGTCCATTCCCAGGGTTGTCTCTTAGAAGGCCACCCACACACAATAATGCATCTTTAAGGACTGTCCACTTCCATGGTCATCCTCTTCATAGGCCAGTCACCTTAAAGTATTGCCAATTTTAAAGGTCTGTAAGCTTCCCAGGTCCACCTCTTAAAGGGCCAGTACACTTAAAATGCTGTTGTTTCGAGGGTTTGTATACAACCCTGGTCAACCTCTTAAAGGACATAATTCCCTAAATTTGTCACCTCTTCAAGGGTTTGTCCACTTCTAGGGTCTGCCTCTTAAAGGGCCAGTCCGCAAAACATGTCACATGTTCAAGTGGCTTTCCACTTCATAAGCCACATTGACATTTCCAAAGGTCTGTCCATTCCCAGGGTTGTCTCTTAGAAGGCCACCCACACACAATAATGCATCTTTAAGGACTGTCCACTTCCATGGTCATCCTCTTCATAGGCCAGTCACCTTAAAGTATTGCCAATTTTAAAGGTCTGTAAGCTTCCCAGGTCCACCTCTTAAAGGGCCAGTACACTTAAAATGCTGTTGTTTCAAGGGTTTGTACACAACCCTGGTCAACCTCTTAAAGGACATAATTCCCTAAATTTGTCACCTCTTCAAGGGTTTGTCCACTTCTAGGGTCTGCCTCTTAAAGGGCCAGTCCGCAAAACATGTCACATGTTCAAGTGGCTTTCCACTTCATAAGCCACATTGACATTTCCAAAGGTCTGTCCATTCCCAGGGTTGTCTCTTAGAAGGCCACCCACACACAATAATGCATCTTTAAGGACTGTCCACTTCCATGGTCATCCTCTTCATAGGCCAGTCACCTTAAAGTATTGCCAATTTTAAAGGTCCGTAAGCTTCCCAGGTCCACCTCTTAAAGGGCCAGTACACTTAAAATGCTGTTGTTTTGAGGGTTTGTACACAACCCTGGTCAACCTCTTAAAGGACATAATTCCCTAAATTTGTCACCTCTTCAAGGGTTTGTCCACTTCTAGGGTCTGCCTCTTAAAGGGCCAGTCCGCAAAACATGTCACATGTTCAAGTGGCTTTCCACTTCATAAGCCACATTGACATTTCCAAAGGTCTGTCCATTCCCAGGGTTGTCTCTTAGAAGGCCACCCACACACAATAATGCATCTTTAAGGACTGTCCACTTCCATGGTCATCCTCTTCATAGGCCAGTCACCTTAAAGTATTGCCAATTTTAAAGGTCCGTAAGCTTCCCAGGTCCACCTCTTAAAGGGCCAGTACACTTAAAATGCTGTTGTTTCGAGGGTTTGTACACAACCCTGGTCAACCTCTTAAAGGACATAATTCCCTAAATTTGTCACCTCTTCAAGGGTTTGTCCACTTCTAGGGTCTGCCTCTTAAAGGGCCAGTCCGCAAAACATGTCACATGTTCAAGTGGCTTTCCACTTCATAAGCCACATTGACATTTCCAAAGGTCTGTCCATTCCCAGGGTTGTCTCTTAGAAGGCCACCCACACACAATAATGCATCTTTAAGGACTGTCCACTTCCATGGTCATCCTCTTCATAGGCCAGTCACCTTAAAGTATTGCCAATTTTAAAGGTCTGTAAGCTTCCCAGGTCCACCTCTTAAAGGGCCAGTACACTTAAAATGCTGTTGTTTCAAGGGTTTGTACACAACCCTGGTCAACCTCTTAAAGGACATAATTCCCTAAATTTGTCACCTCTTCAAGGGTTTGTCCACTTCTAGGGTCTGCCTCTTAAAGGGCCAGTCTGCAAAACATGTCACATGTTCAAGTGGCTTTCCACTTCATAAGCCACATTGACATTTCCAAAGGTCTGTCCATTCCCAGGTTTGTCTCTTAGAAGGCCACCCACACACAATAATGCATCTTTAAGGACTGTCCACTTCCATGGTCATCCACTTCATAGGCCAGTCACCTTAAAGTATTGCCAATTTTAAAGGTCTGTAAGCTTCCCAGGTCCACCTCTTAAAGGGCCAGTACACTTAAAATGCTGTTGTTTCGAGGGTTTGTACACAACCCTGGTCAACCTCTTAAAGGACATAATTCCCTAAATTTGTCACCTCTTCAAGGGTTTGTCCACTTCTAGGGTCTGCCTCTTAAAGGGCCAGTCCGCAAAACATGTCACATGTTCAAGTGGCTTTCCACTTCATAAGCCACATTGACATTTCCAAAGGTCTGTCCATTCCCAGGGTTGTCTCTTAGAAGGCCACCCACACACAATAATGCATCTTTAAGGACTGTCCACTTCCATGGTCATCCTCTTCATAGGCCAGTCACCTTAAAGTATTGCCAATTTTAAAGGTCTGTAAGCTTCCCAGGTCCACCTCTTAAAGGGCCAGTACACTTAAAATGCTGTTGTTTCAAGGGTTTGTACACAACCCTGGTCAACCTCTTAAAGGACATAATTCCCTAAATTTGTCACCTCTTCAAGGGTTTGTCCACTTCTAGGGTCTGCCTCTTAAAGGGCCAGTCCGCAAAACATGTCACATGTTCAAGTGGCTTTCCACTTCATAAGCCACATTGACATTTCCAAAGGTCTGTCCATTCCCAGGGTTGTCTCTTAGAAGGCCACCCACACACAATAATGCATCTTTAAGGACTGTCCACTTCCATGGTCATCCTCTTCATAGGCCAGTCACCTTAAAGTATTGCCAATTTTAAAGGTCTGTAAGCTTCCCAGGTCCACCTCTTAAAGGGCCAGTACACTTAAAATGCTGTTGTTTCGAGGGTTTGTATACAACCCTGGTCAACCTCTTAAAGGACATAATTCCCTAAATTTGTCACCTCTTCAAGGGTTTGTCCACTTCTAGGGTCTGCCTCTTAAAGGGCCAGTCCGCAAAACATGTCACATGTTCAAGTGGCTTTCCACTTCATAAGCCACATTGACATTTCCAAAGGTCTGTCCATTCCCAGGGTTGTCTCTTAGAAGGCCACCCACACACAATAATGCATCTTTAAGGACTGTCCACTTCCATGGTCATCCTCTTCATAGGCCAGTCACCTTAAAGTATTGCCAATTTTAAAGGTCTGTAAGCTTCCCAGGTCCACCTCTTAAAGGGCCAGTACACTTAAAATGCTGTTGTTTCAAGGGTTTGTACACAACCCTGGTCAACCTCTTAAAGGACATAATTCCCTAAATTTGTCACCTCTTCAAGGGTTTGTCCACTTCTAGGGTCTGCCTCTTAAAGGGCCAGTCCGCAAAACATGTCACATGTTCAAGTGGCTTTCCACTTCATAAGCCACATTGACATTTCCAAAGGTCTGTCCATTCCCAGGGTTGTCTCTTAGAAGGCCACCCACACACAATAATGCATCTTTAAGGACTGTCCACTTCCATGGTCATCCTCTTCATAGGCCAGTCACCTTAAAGTATTGCCAATTTTAAAGGTCCGTAAGCTTCCCAGGTCCACCTCTTAAAGGGCCAGTACACTTAAAATGCTGTTGTTTTGAGGGTTTGTACACAACCCTGGTCAACCTCTTAAAGGACATAATTCCCTAAATTTGTCACCTCTTCAAGGGTTTGTCCACTTCTAGGGTCTGCCTCTTAAAGGGCCAGTCCGCAAAACATGTCACATGTTCAAGTGGCTTTCCACTTCATAAGCCACATTGACATTTCCAAAGGTCTGTCCATTCCCAGGGTTGTCTCTTAGAAGGCCACCCACACACAATAATGCATCTTTAAGGACTGTCCACTTCCATGGTCATCCTCTTCATAGGCCAGTCACCTTAAAGTATTGCCAATTTTAAAGGTCCGAAAGCTTCCCAGGTCCACCTCTTAAAGGGCCAGTACACTTAAAATGCTGTTGTTTCAAGGGTTTGTACTCAACCCTGGTCAACCTCTTAAAGGACATAATTCCCTAAATTTGTCACCTCTTCAAGGGTTTGTCCACTTCTAGGGTCTGCCTCTTAAAGGGCCAGTCCGCAAAACATGTCACATGTTCAAGTGGCTTTCCACTTCATAAGCCACATTGACATTTCCAAAGGTCTGTCCATTCCCAGGGTTGTCTCTTAGAAGGCCACCCACACACAATAATGCATCTTTAAGGACTGTCCACTTCCATGGTCATCCTCTTCATAGGCCAGTCACCTTAAAGTATTGCCAATTTTAAAGGTCCGTAAGCTTCCCAGGTCCACCTCTTAAAGGGCCAGTACACTTAAAATGCTGTTGTTTTGAGGGTTTGTACACAACCCTGGTCAACCTCTTAAAGGACATAATTCCCTAAATTTGTCACCTCTTCAAGGGTTTGTCCACTTCTAGGGTCTGCCTCTTAAAGGGCCAGTCCGCAAAACATGTCACATGTTCAAGTGGCTTTCCACTTCATAAGCCACATTGACATTTCCAAAGGTCTGTCCATTCCCAGGGTTGTCTCTTAGAAGGCCACCCACACACAATAATGCATCTTTAAGGACTGTCCACTTCCATGGTCATCCTCTTCATAGGCCAGTCACCTTAAAGTATTGCCAATTTTAAAGGTCTGTAAGCTTCCCAGGTCCACCTCTTAAAGGGCCAGTACACTTAAAATGCTGTTGTTTCAAGGGTTTGTACTCAACCCTGGTCAACCTCTTAAAGGACATAATTCCCTAAATTTGTCACCTCTTCAAGGGTTTGTCCACTTCTAGGGTCTGCCTCTTAAAGGGCCAGTCATCAAAACATGTCACATGTTCAAGTGGCTTTCCACTTCATAAGCCACATTGACATTTCCAAAGGTCTGTCCATTCCCAGGGTTGTCTCTTAGAAGGCCACCCACACACAATAATGCATCTTTAAGGACTGTCCACTTCCATGGTCATCCTCTTCATAGGCCAGTCACCTTAAAGTATTGCCAATTTTAAAGGTCCGTAAGCTTCCCAGGTCCACCTCTTAAAGGGCCAGTACACTTAAAATGCTGTTGTTTTGAGGGTTTGTACACAACCCTGGTCAACCTCTTAAAGGACATAATTCCCTAAATTTGTCACCTCTTCAAGGGTTTGTCCACTTCTAGGGTCTGCCTCTTAAAGGGCCAGTCCGCAAAACATGTCACATGTTCAAGTGGCTTTCCACTTCATAAGCCACATTGACATTTCCAAAGGTCTGTCCATTCCCAGGGTTGTCTCTTAGAAGGCCACCCACACACAATAATGCATCTTTAAGGACTGTCCACTTCCATGGTCATCCTCTTCATAGGCCAGTCACCTTAAAGTATTGCCAATTTTAAAGGTCTGTAAGCTTCCCAGGTCCACCTCTTAAAGGGCCAGTACACTTAAAATGCTGTTGTTTCGAGGGTTTGTACACAACCCTGGTCAACCTCTTAAAGGACATAATTCCCTAAATTTGTCACCTCTTCAAGGGTTTGTCCACTTCTAGGGTCTGCCTCTTAAAGGGCCAGTCATCAAAACATGTCACCTGTTCAAGTGGCTTTCCACTTCATAAGCCACATTGACATTTCCAAAGGTCTGTCCATTCCCAGGGTTGTCTCTTAGAAGGCCACCCACACACAATAATGCATCTTTAAGGACTGTCCACTTCCATGGTCATCCTCTTCATAGGCCAGTCACCTTAAAGTATTGCCAATTTTAAAGGTCCGTAAGCTTCCCAGGTCCACCTCTTAAAGGGCCAGTACACTTAAAATGCTGTTGTTTTGAGGGTTTGTACACAACCCTGGTCAACCTCTTAAAGGACATAATTCCCTAAATTTGTCACCTCTTCAAGGGTTTGTCCACTTCTAGGGTCTGCCTCTTAAAGGGCCAGTCTGCAAAACATGTCACATGTTCAAGTGGCTTTCCACTTCATAAGCCACATTGACATTTCCAAAGGTCTGTCCATTCCCAGGGTTGTCTCTTAGAAGGCCACCCACACACAATAATGCATCTTTAAGGACTGTCCACTTCCATGGTCATCCACTTCATAGGCCAGTCACCTTAAAGTATTGCCAATTTTAAAGGTCTGTAAGCTTCCCAGGTCCACCTCTTAAAGGGCCAGTACACTTAAAATGCTGTTGTTTCGAGGGTTTGTACATAACCCTGGTCAACCTCTTAAAGGACATAATTCCCTAAATTTGTCACCTCTTCAAGGGTTTGTCCACTTCTAGGGTCTGCCTCTTAAAGGGCCAGTCCGCAAAACATGTCACATGTTCAAGTGGCTTTCCACTTCATAAGCCACATTGACATTTCCAAAGGTCTGTCCATTCCCAGGGTTGTCTCTTAGAAGGCCACCCACACACAATAATGCATCTTTAAGGACTGTCCACTTCCATGGTCATCCTCTTCATAGGCCAGTCACCTTAAAGTATTGCCAATTTTAAAGGTCTGTAAGCTTCCCAGGTCCACCTCTTAAAGGGCCAGTACACTTAAAATGCTGTTGTTTCGAGGGTTTGTATACAACCCTGGTCAACCTCTTAAAGGACATAATTCCCTAAATTTGTCACCTCTTCAAGGGTTTGTCCACTTCTAGGGTCTGCCTCTTAAAGGGCCAGTCCGCAAAACATGTCACATGTTCAAGTGGCTTTCCACTTCATAAGCCACATTGACATTTCCAAAGGTCTGTCCATTCCCAGGGTTGTCTCTTAGAAGGCCACCCACACACAATAATGCATCTTTAAGGACTGTCCACTTCCATGGTCATCCTCTTCATAGGCCAGTCACCTTAAAGTATTGCCAATTTTAAAGGTCTGTAAGCTTCCCAGGTCCACCTCTTAAAGGGCCAGTACACTTAAAATGCTGTTGTTTCAAGGGTTTGTACACAACCCTGGTCAACCTCTTAAAGGACATAATTCCCTAAATTTGTCACCTCTTCAAGGGTTTGTCCACTTCTAGGGTCTGCCTCTTAAAGGGCCAGTCCGCAAAACATGTCACATGTTCAAGTGGCTTTCCACTTCATAAGCCACATTGACATTTCCAAAGGTCTGTCCATTCCCAGGGTTGTCTCTTAGAAGGCCACCCACACACAATAATGCATCTTTAAGGACTGTCCACTTCCATGGTCATCCTCTTCATAGGCCAGTCACCTTAAAGTATTGCCAATTTTAAAGGTCCGTAAGCTTCCCAGGTCCACCTCTTAAAGGGCCAGTACACTTAAAATGCTGTTGTTTTGAGGGTTTGTACACAACCCTGGTCAACCTCTTAAAGGACATAATTCCCTAAATTTGTCACCTCTTCAAGGGTTTGTCCACTTCTAGGGTCTGCCTCTTAAAGGGCCAGTCCGCAAAACATGTCACATGTTCAAGTGGCTTTCCACTTCATAAGCCACATTGACATTTCCAAAGGTCTGTCCATTCCCAGGGTTGTCTCTTAGAAGGCCACCCACACACAATAATGCATCTTTAAGGACTGTCCACTTCCATGGTCATCCTCTTCATAGGCCAGTCACCTTAAAGTATTGCCAATTTTAAAGGTCCGTAAGCTTCCCAGGTCCACCTCTTAAAGGGCCAGTACACTTAAAATGCTGTTGTTTCGAGGGTTTGTACACAACCCTGGTCAACCTCTTAAAGGACATAATTCCCTAAATTTGTCACCTCTTCAAGGGTTTGTCCACTTCTAGGGTCTGCCTCTTAAAGGGCCAGTCCGCAAAACATGTCACATGTTCAAGTGGCTTTCCACTTCATAAGCCACATTGACATTTCCAAAGGTCTGTCCATTCCCAGGGTTGTCTCTTAGAAGGCCACCCACACACAATAATGCATCTTTAAGGACTGTCCACTTCCATGGTCATCCTCTTCATAGGCCAGTCACCTTAAAGTATTGCCAATTTTAAAGGTCTGTAAGCTTCCCAGGTCCACCTCTTAAAGGGCCAGTACACTTAAAATGCTGTTGTTTCAAGGGTTTGTACTCAACCCTGGTCAACCTCTTAAAGGACATAATTCCCTAAATTTGTCACCTCTTCAAGGGTTTGTCCACTTCTAGGGTCTGCCTCTTAAAGGGCCAGTCATCAAAACATGTCACATGTTCAAGTGGTTTTCCACTTCATAAGCCACATTGACATTTCCAAAGGTCTGTCCATTCCCAGGGTTGTCTCTTAGAAGGCCACCCACACACAATAATGCCTCTTTAAGGACTGTCCACTTCCATGGTCATCCTCTTCATAGGCCAGTCACCTTAAAGTATTGCCAATTTTAAAGGTCTGTAAGCTTCCCAGGTCCACCTCTTAAAGGGCCAGTACACTTAAAATGCTGTTGTTTCGAGGGTTTGTACACAACCCTGGTCAACCTCTTAAAGGACATAATTCCCTAAATTTGTCACCTCTTCAAGGGTTTGTCCACTTCTAGGGTCTGCCTCTTAAAGGGCCAGTCCGCAAAACATGTCACATGTTCAAGTGGCTTTCCACTTCATAAGCCACATTGACATTTCCAAAGGTCTGTCCATTCCCAGGGTTGTCTCTTAGAAGGCCACCCACACACAATAATGCATCTTTAAGGACTGTCCACTTCCATGGTCATCCTCTTCATAGGCCAGTCACCTTAAAGTATTGCCAATTTTAAAGGTCTGTAAGCTTCCCAGGTCCACCTCTTAAAGGGCCAGTACACTTAAAATGCTGTTGTTTCGAGGGTTTGTATACAACCCTGGTCAACCTCTTAAAGGACATAATTCCCTAAATTTGTCACCTCTTCAAGGGTTTGTCCACTTCTAGGGTCTGCCTCTTAAAGGGCCAGTCCGCAAAACATGTCACATGTTCAAGTGGCTTTCCACTTCATAAGCCACATTGACATTTCCAAAGGTCTGTCCATTCCCAGGGTTGTCTCTTAGAAGGCCACCCACACACAATAATGCATCTTTAAGGACTGTCCACTTCCATGGTCATCCTCTTCATAGGCCAGTCACCTTAAAGTATTGCCAATTTTAAAGGTCTGTAAGCTTCCCAGGTCCACCTCTTAAAGGGCCAGTACACTTAAAATGCTGTTGTTTCAAGGGTTTGTACACAACCCTGGTCAACCTCTTAAAGGACATAATTCCCTAAATTTGTCACCTCTTCAAGGGTTTGTCCACTTCTAGGGTCTGCCTCTTAAAGGGCCAGTCCGCAAAACATGTCACATGTTCAAGTGGCTTTCCACTTCATAAGCCACATTGACATTTCCAAAGGTCTGTCCATTCCCAGGGTTGTCTCTTAGAAGGCCACCCACACACAATAATGCATCTTTAAGGACTGTCCACTTCCATGGTCATCCTCTTCATAGGCCAGTCACCTTAAAGTATTGCCAATTTTAAAGGTCCGTAAGCTTCCCAGGTCCACCTCTTAAAGGGCCAGTACACTTAAAATGCTGTTGTTTTGAGGGTTTGTACACAACCCTGGTCAACCTCTTAAAGGACATAATTCCCTAAATTTGTCACCTCTTCAAGGGTTTGTCCACTTCTAGGGTCTGCCTCTTAAAGGGCCAGTCCGCAAAACATGTCACATGTTCAAGTGGCTTTCCACTTCATAAGCCACATTGACATTTCCAAAGGTCTGTCCATTCCCAGGGTTGTCTCTTAGAAGGCCACCCACACACAATAATGCATCTTTAAGGACTGTCCACTTCCATGGTCATCCTCTTCATAGGCCAGTCACCTTAAAGTATTGCCAATTTTAAAGGTCCGTAAGCTTCCCAGGTCCACCTCTTAAAGGGCCAGTACACTTAAAATGCTGTTGTTTCGAGGGTTTGTACACAACCCTGGTCAACCTCTTAAAGGACATAATTCCCTAAATTTGTCACCTCTTCAAGGGTTTGTCCACTTCTAGGGTCTGCCTCTTAAAGGGCCAGTCCGCAAAACATGTCACATGTTCAAGTGGCTTTCCACTTCATAAGCCACATTGACATTTCCAAAGGTCTGTCCATTCCCAGGGTTGTCTCTTAGAAGGCCACCCACACACAATAATGCATCTTTAAGGACTGTCCACTTCCATGGTCATCCTCTTCATAGGCCAGTCACCTTAAAGTATTGCCAATTTTAAAGGTCTGTAAGCTTCCCAGGTCCACCTCTTAAAGGGCCAGTACACTTAAAATGCTGTTGTTTCAAGGGTTTGTACTCAACCCTGGTCAACCTCTTAAAGGACATAATTCCCTAAATTTGTCACCTCTTCAAGGGTTTGTCCACTTCTAGGGTCTGCCTCTTAAAGGGCCAGTCATCAAAACATGTCACATGTTCAAGTGGTTTTCCACTTCATAAGCCACATTGACATTTCCAAAGGTCTGTCCATTCCCAGGGTTGTCTCTTAGAAGGCCACCCACACACAATAATGCCTCTTTAAGGACTGTCCACTTCCATGGTCATCCTCTTCATAGGCCAGTCACCTTAAAGTATTGCCAATTTTAAAGGTCTGTAAGCTTCCCAGGTCCACCTCTTAAAGGGCCAGTACACTTAAAATGCTGTTGTTTCGAGGGTTTGTACACAACCCTGGTCAACCTCTTAAAGGACATAATTCCCTAAATTTGTCACCTCTTCAAGGGTTTGTCCACTTCTAGGGTCTGCCTCTTAAAGGGCCAGTCCGCAAAACATGTCACATGTTCAAGTGGCTTTCCACTTCATAAGCCACATTGACATTTCCAAAGGTCTGTCCATTCCCAGGGTTGTCTCTTAGAAGGCCACCCACACACAATAATGCATCTTTAAGGACTGTCCACTTCCATGGTCATCCTCTTCATAGGCCAGTCACCTTAAAGTATTGCCAATTTTAAAGGTCTGTAAGCTTCCCAGGTCCACCTCTTAAAGGGCCAGTACACTTAAAATGCTGTTGTTTCGAGGGTTTGTACACAACCCTGGTCAACCTCTTAATGGACATAATTCCCTAAATTTGTCACCTCTTCAAGGGTTTGTCCACTTCTAGGGTCTGCCTCTTAAAGGGCCAGTCCGCAAAACATGTCACATGTTCAAGTGGCTTTCCACTTCATAAGCCACATTGACATTTCCAAAGGTCTGTCCATTCCCAGGGTTGTCTCTTAGAAGGCCACCCACACACAATAATGCATCTTTAAGGACTGTCCACTTCCATGGTCATCCACTTCATAGGCCAGTCACCTTAAAGTATTGCCAATTTTAAAGGTCTGTAAGCTTCCCAGGTCCACCTCTTAAAGGGCCAGTACACTTAAAATGCTGTTGTTTCGAGGGTTTGTACATAACCCTGGTCAACCTCTTAAAGGACATAATTCCCTAAATTTGTCACCTCTTCAAGGGTTTGTCCACTTCTAGGGTCTGCCTCTTAAAGGGCCAGTCCGCAAAACATGTCACATGTTCAAGTGGCTTTCCACTTCATAAGCCACATTGACATTTCCAAAGGTCTGTCCATTCCCAGGGTTGTCTCTTAGAAGGCCACCCACACACAATAATGCATCTTTAAGGACTGTCCACTTCCATGGTCATCCTCTTCATAGGCCAGTCACCTTAAAGTATTGCCAATTTTAAAGGTCTGTAAGCTTCCCAGGTCCACCTCTTAAAGGGCCAGTACACTTAAAATGCTGTTGTTTCAAGGGTTTGTACACAACCCTGGTCAACCTCTTAAAGGACATAATTCCCTAAATTTGTCACCTCTTCAAGGGTTTGTCCACTTCTAGGGTCTGCCTCTTAAAGGGCCAGTCCGCAAAACATGTCACATGTTCAAGTGGCTTTCCACTTCATAAGCCACATTGACATTTCCAAAGGTCTGTCCATTCCCAGGGTTGTCTCTTAGAAGGCCACCCACACACAATAATGCATCTTTAAGGACTGTCCACTTCCATGGTCATTCTCTTCATAGGCCAGTCACCTTAAAGTATTGCCAATTTTAAAGGTCTGTAAGCTTCCCAGGTCCACCTCTTAAAGGGCCAGTACACTTAAAATGCTGTTGTTTCGAGGGTTTGTATACAACCCTGGTCAACCTCTTAAAGGACATAATTCCCTAAATTTATCACCTCTTCAAGGGTTTGTCCACTTCTAGGGTCTGCCTCTTAAAGGGCCAGTCCGCAAAACATGTCACATGTTCAAGTGGCTTTCCACTTCATAAGCCACATTGACATTTCCAAAGGTCTGTCCATTCCCAGGGTTGTCTCTTAGAAGGCCACCCACACACAATAATGCATCTTTAAGGACTGTCCACTTCCATGGTCATCCTCTTCATAGGCCAGTCACCTTAAAGTATTGCCAATTTTAAAGGTCTGTAAGCTTCCCAGGTCCACCTCTTAAAGGGCCAGTACACTTAAAATGCTGTTGTTTCAAGGGTTTGTACACAACCCTGGTCAACCTCTTAAAGGACATAATTCCCTAAATTTGTCACCTCTTCAAGGGTTTGTCCACTTCTAGGGTCTGCCTCTTAAAGGGCCAGTCCGCAAAACATGTCACATGTTCAAGTGGCTTTCCACTTCATAAGCCACATTGACATTTCCAAAGGTCTGTCCATTCCCAGGGTTGTCTCTTAGAAGGCCACCCACACACAATAATGCATCTTTAAGGACTGTCCACTTCCATGGTCATCCTCTTCATAGGCCAGTCACCTTAAAGTATTGCCAATTTTAAAGGTCCGTAAGCTTCCCAGGTCCACCTCTTAAAGGGCCAGTACACTTAAAATGCTGTTGTTTTGAGGGTTTGTACACAACCCTGGTCAACCTCTTAAAGGACATAATTCCCTAAATTTGTCACCTCTTCAAGGGTTTGTCCACTTCTAGGGTCTGCCTCTTAAAGGGCCAGTCCGCAAAACATGTCACATGTTCAAGTGGCTTTCCACTTCATAAGCCACATTGACATTTCCAAAGGTCTGTCCATTCCCAGGGTTGTCTCTTAGAAGGCCACCCACACACAATAATGCATCTTTAAGGACTGTCCACTTCCATGGTCATCCTCTTCATAGGCCAGTCACCTTAAAGTATTGCCAATTTTAAAGGTCCGTAAGCTTCCCAGGTCCACCTCTTAAAGGGCCAGTACACTTAAAATGCTGTTGTTTCGAGGGTTTGTACACAACCCTGGTCAACCTCTTAAAGGACATAATTCCCTAAATTTGTCACCTCTTCAAGGGTTTGTCCACTTCTAGGGTCTGCCTCTTAAAGGGCCAGTCCGCAAAACATGTCACATGTTCAAGTGGCTTTCCACTTCATAAGCCACATTGACATTTCCAAAGGTCTGTCCATTCCCAGGGTTGTCTCTTAGAAGGCCACCCACACACAATAATGCATCTTTAAGGACTGTCCACTTCCATGGTCATCCTCTTCATAGGCCAGTCACCTTAAAGTATTGCCAATTTTAAAGGTCTGTAAGCTTCCCAGGTCCACCTCTTAAAGGGCCAGTACACTTAAAATGCTGTTGTTTCAAGGGTTTGTACTCAACCCTGGTCAACCTCTTAAAGGACATAATTCCCTAAATTTGTCACCTCTTCAAGGGTTTGTCCACTTCTAGGGTCTGCCTCTTAAAGGGCCAGTCATCAAAACATGTCACATGTTCAAGTGGTTTTCCACTTCATAAGCCACATTGACATTTCCAAAGGTCTGTCCATTCCCAGGGTTGTCTCTTAGAAGGCCACCCACACACAATAATGCCTCTTTAAGGACTGTCCACTTCCATGGTCATCCTCTTCATAGGCCAGTCACCTTAAAGTATTGCCAATTTTAAAGGTCTGTAAGCTTCCCAGGTCCACCTCTTAAAGGGCCAGTACACTTAAAATGCTGTTGTTTCGAGGGTTTGTACACAACCCTGGTCAACCTCTTAAAGGACATAATTCCCTAAATTTGTCACCTCTTCAAGGGTTTGTCCACTTCTAGGGTCTGCCTCTTAAAGGGCCAGTCCGCAAAACATGTCACATGTTCAAGTGGCTTTCCACTTCATAAGCCACATTGACATTTCCAAAGGTCTGTCCATTCCCAGGGTTGTCTCTTAGAAGGCCACCCACACACAATAATGCATCTTTAAGGACTGTCCACTTCCATGGTCATCCTCTTCATAGGCCAGTCACCTTAAAGTATTGCCAATTTTAAAGGTCTGTAAGCTTCCCAGGTCCACCTCTTAAAGGGCCAGTACACTTAAAATGCTGTTGTTTCGAGGGTTTGTACACAACCCTGGTCAACCTCTTAAAGGACATAATTCCCTAAATTTGTCACCTCTTCAAGGGTTTGTCCACTTCTAGGGTCTGCCTCTTAAAGGGCCAGTCCGCAAAACATGTCACATGTTCAAGTGGCTTTCCACTTCATAAGCCACATTGACATTTCCAAAGGTCTGTCCATTCCCAGGGTTGTCTCTTAGAAGGCCACCCACACACAATAATGCATCTTTAAGGACTGTCCACTTCCATGGTCATCCTCTTCATAGGCCAGTCACCTTAAAGTATTGCCAATTTTAAAGGTCTGTAAGCTTCCCAGGTCCACCTCTTAAAGGGCCAGTACACTTAAAATACTGTTGTTTCAAGGGTTTGTACACAACCCTGGTCAACCTCTTAAAGGACATAATTCCCTAAATTTGTCACCTCTTCAAGGGTTTGTCCATATCTAGGGTCTGCCTCTTAAAGGGCCAGTCATCAAAACATGTCACATGTTCAAGTGGCTTTCCACTTCATAAGCCACATTGACATTTCCAAAGGTCTGTCCATTCCCAGGCTTGTCTCTTAGAAGGCCACCCACACACAATAATGCATCTTTAAGGACTGTCCACTTCCATGGTCATCCTCTTCATAGGCCAGTCACCTTAAAGTATTGCCAATTTTAAAGGTCCGTAAGCTTCCCAGGTCCACCTCTTAAAGGGCCAGTACACTTAAAATGCTGTTGTTTTGAGGGTTTGTACACAACCCTGGTCAACCTCTTAAAGGACATAATTCCCTAAATTTGTCACCTCTTCAAGGGTTTGTCCACTTCTAGGGTCTGCCTCTTAAAGTGCCAGTCCGCAAAACATGTCACATGTTCAAGTGGCTTTCCACTTCATAAGCCACATTGACATTTCCAAAGGTCTGTCCATTCCCAGGGTTGTCTCTTAGAAGGCCACCCACACACAATAATGCATCTTTAAGGACTGTCCACTTCCATGGTCATCCTCTTCATAGTCCAGTCACCTTAAAGTATTGCCAATTTTAAAGGTCTGTAAGCTTCCCAGGTCCACCTCTTAAAGGGCCAGTACACTTAAAATGCTGTTGTTTCAAGGGTTTGTACTCAACCCTGGTCAACCTCTTAAAGGACATAATTCCCTAAATTTGTCACCTCTTCAAGGGTTTGTCCACTTCTAGGGTCTGCCTCTTAAAGGGCCAGTCATCAAAACATGTCACATGTTCAAGTGGCTTTCCACTTCATAAGCCACATTGACATTTCCAAAGGTCTGTCCATTCCCAGGGTTGTCTCTTAGAAGGCCACCCACACACAATAATGCATCTTTAAGGACTGTCCACTTCCATGGTCATCCTCTTCATAGGCCAGTCACCTTAAAGTATTGCCAATTTTAAAGGTCTGTAAGCTTCCCAGGTCCACCTCTTAAAGGGCCAGTACACTTAAAATGCTGTTGTTTCAAGGGTTTGTACACAACCCTGGTCAACCTCTTAAAGGACATAATTCCCTAAATTTGTCACCTCTTCAAGGGTTTGTCCACTTCTAGGGTCTGCCTCTTAAAGGGCCAGTCATCAAAACATGTCACATGTTCAAGTGGCTTTCCACTTCATAAGCCACATTGACATTTCCAAAGGTCTGTCCATTCACAGGGTTGTCTCTTAGAAGGCCACCCACACACAATAATGCATCTTTAAGGACTGTCCACTTCCATGGTCATCCTCTTCATAGGCCAGTCACCTTAAAGTATTGCCAATTTTAAAGGTCTGTAAGCTTCCCAGGTCCACCTCTTAAAGGGCCAGTACACTTAAAATGCTGTTGTTTCAAGGGTTTGTACACAACCCTGGTCAACCTCTTAAAGGACATAATTCCCTAAATTTGTCACCTCTTCAAGGGTTTGTCCACTTCTAGGGTCTGCCTCTTAAAGGGCCAGTCATCAAAACATGTCACATGTTCAAGTGGCTTTCCACTTCATAAGCCACATTGACATTTCCAAAGGTCTGTCCATTCCCAGGGTTGTCTCTTAGAAGGCCACCCACACACAATAATGCATCTTTAAGGACTGTCCACTTCCATGGTCATCCTCTTCATAGGCCAGTCACCTTAAAGTATTGCCAATTTTAAAGGTCTGTAAGCTTCCCAGGTCCACCTCTTAAAGGGCCAGTACACTTAAAATGCTGTTGTTTCAAGGGTTTGTACTCAACCCTGGTCAACCTCTTAAAGGACATAATTCCCTAAATTTGCCACCTCTTCAAGGGTTTGTCCACTTCTAGGGTCTGCCTCTTAAAGGGCCAGTCATCAAAACATGTCACATGTTCAAGTGGCTTTCCACTTCATAAGCCACATTGACATTTCCAAAGGTCTGTCCATTCCCAGGGTTGTCTCTTAGAAGGCCACCCACACACAATAATGCATCTTTAAGGACTGTCCACTTCCATGGTCATCCTCTTCATAGGCCAGTCACCTTAAAGTATTGCCAATTTTAAAGGTCTGTAAGCTTCCCAGGTCCACCTCTTAAAGGGCCAGTACACTTAAAATGCTGTTGTTTCAAGGGTTTGTACACAACCCTGGTCAACCTCTTAAAGGACATAATTCCCTAAATTTGTCACCTCTTCAAGGGTTTGTCCACTTCTAGGGTCTGCCTCTTAAAGGGCCAGTCATCAAAACATGTCACATGTTCAAGTGGCTTTCCACTTCATAAGCCACATTGACATTTCCAAAGGTCTGTCCATTCCCAGGGTTGTCTCTTAGAAGGCCACCCACACACAATAATGCATCTTTAAGGACTGTCCACTTCCATGGTCATCCTCTTCATAGGCCAGTCACCTTAAAGTATTGCCAATTTTAAAGGTCTGTAAGCTTCCCAGGTCCACCTCTTAAAGGGCCAGTACACTTAAAATGCTGTTGTTTCAAGGGTTTGTACACAACCCTGGTCAACCTCTTAAAGGACATAATTCCCTAAATTTGTCACCTCTTCAAGGGTTTGTCCACTTCTAGGGTCTGCCTCTTAAAGGGCCAGTCATCAAAACATGTCACATGTTCAAGTGGCTTTCCACTTCATAAGCCACATTGACATTTCCAAAGGTCTGTCCATTCCCAGGGTTGTCTCTTAGAAGGCCACCCACACACAATAATGCATCTTTAAGGACTGTCCACTTCCATGGTCATCCTCTTCATAGGCCAGTCACCTTAAAGTATTGCCAATTTTAAAGGTCTGTAAGCTTCCCAGGTCCACCTCTTAAAGGGCCAGTACACTTAAAATGCTGTTGTTTCGAGGGTTTGTACACAACCCTGGTCAACCTCTTAAAGGACATAATTCCCTAAATTTGTCACCTCTTCAAGGGTTTGTCCACTTCTAGGGTCTGCCTCTTAAAGGGCCAGTCATCAAAACATGTCACATGTTCAAGTGGCTTTCCACTTCATAAGCCACATTGACATTTCCAAAGGTCTGTCCATTCCCAGGGTTGTCTCTTAGAAGGCCACCCACACACAATAATGCATCTTTAAGGACTGTCCACTTCCATGGTCATCCTCTTCATAGGCCAGTCACCTTAAAGTATTGCCAATTTTAAAGGTCTGTAAGCTTCCCAGGTCCACCTCTTAAAGGGCCAGTACACTTAAAATGCTGTTGTTTCAAGGGTTTGTACACAACCCTGGTCAACCTCTTAAAGGACATAATTCCCTAAATATGTCACCTCTTCAAGGGTTTGTCCACTTCTAGGGTCTGCCTCTTAAAGGGCCAGTCCGCAAAACATGTCACATGTTCAAGTGGCTTTCCACTTCATAAGCCACATTGACATTTCCAAAGGTCTGTCCATTCCCAGGGTTGTCTCTTAGAAGGCCACCCACACACAATAATGCATCTTTAAGGACTGTCCACTTCCATGGTCATCCTCTTCATAGGCCAGTCACCTTAAAGTATTGCCAATTTTAAAGGTCTGTAAGCTTCCCAGGTCCACCTCTTAAAGGGCCAGTACACTTAAAATGCTGTTGTTTCAAGGGTTTGTACACAACCCTGGTCAACCTCTTAAAGGACATAATTCCCTAAATTTGTCACCTCTTCAAGGGTTTGTCCACTTCTAGGGTCTGCCTCTTAAAGGGCCAGTCCGCAAAACATGTCACATGTTCAAGTGGCTTTCCACTTCATAAGCCACATTGACATTTCCAAAGGTCTGTCCATTCCCAGGGTTGTCTCTTAGAAGGCCACCCACACACAATAATGCATCTTTAAGGACTGTCCACTTCCATGGTCATCCTCTTCATAGGCCAGTCACCTTAAAGTATTGCCAATTTTAAAGGTCCGTAAGCTTCCCAGGTCCACCTCTTAAAGGGCCAGTACACTTAAAATGCTGTTGTTTTGAGGGTTTGTACACAACCCTGGTCAACCTCTTAAAGGACATAATTCCCTAAATTTGTCACCTCTTCAAGGGTTTGTCCACTTCTAGGGTCTGCCTCTTAAAGGGCCAGTCCGCAAAACATGTCACATGTTCAAGTGGCTTTCCACTTCATAAGCCACATTGACATTTCCAAAGGTCTGTCCATTCCCAGGGTTGTCTCTTAGAAGGCCACCCACACACAATAATGCATCTTTAAGGACTGTCCACTTCCATGGTCATCCTCTTCATAGGCCAGTCACCTTAAAGTATTGCCAATTTTAAAGGTCTGTAAGCTTCCCAGGTCCACCTCTTAAAGGGCCAGTACACTTAAAATGCTGTTGTTTCAAGGGTTTGTACTCAACCCTGGTCAACCTCTTAAAGGACATAATTCCCTAAATTTGTCACCTCTTCAAGGGTTTGTCCACTTCTAGGGTCTGCCTCTTAAAGGGCCAGTCATCAAAACATGTCACATGTTCAAGTGGCTTTCCACTTCATAAGCCACATTGACATTTCCAAAGGTCTGTCCATTCCCAGGGTTGTCTCTTAGAAGGCCACCCACACACAATAATGCATCTTTAAGGACTGTCCACTTCCATGGTCATCCTCTTCATAGGCCAGTCACCTTAAAGTATTGCCAATTTTAAAGGTCTGTAAGCTTCCCAGGTCCACCTCTTAAAGGGCCAGTACACTTAAAATGCTGTTGTTTCAAGGGTTTGTACACAACCCTGGTCAACCTCTTAAAGGACATAATTCCCTAAATTTGTCACCTCTTCAAGGGTTTGTCCACTTCTAGGGTCTGCCTCTTAAAGGGCCAGTCATCAAAACATGTCACATGTTCAAGTGGCTTTCCACTTCATAAGCCACATTGACATTTCCAAAGGTCTGTCCATTCACAGGGTTGTCTCTTAGAAGGCCACCCACACACAATAATGCATCTTTAAGGACTGTCCACTTCCATGGTCATCCTCTTCATAGGCCAGTCACCTTAAAGTATTGCCAATTTTAAAGGTCTGTAAGCTTCCCAGGTCCACCTCTTAAAGGGCCAGTACACTTAAAATGCTGTTGTTTCAAGGGTTTGTACACAACCCTGGTCAACCTCTTAAAGGACATAATTCCCTAAATTTGTCACCTCTTCAAGGGTTTGTCCACTTCTAGGGTCTGCCTCTTAAAGGGCCAGTCATCAAAACATGTCACATGTTCAAGTGGCTTTCCACTTCATAAGCCACATTGACATTTCCAAAGGTCTGTCCATTCCCAGGGTTGTCTCTTAGAAGGCCACCCACACACAATAATGCATCTTTAAGGACTGTCCACTTCCATGGTCATCCTCTTCATAGGCCAGTCACCTTAAAGTATTGCCAATTTTAAAGGTCTGTAAGCTTCCCAGGTCCACCTCTTAAAGGGCCAGTACACTTAAAATGCTGTTGTTTCAAGGGTTTGTACTCAACCCTGGTCAACCTCTTAAAGGACATAATTCCCTAAATTTGCCACCTCTTCAAGGGTTTGTCCACTTCTAGGGTCTGCCTCTTAAAGGGCCAGTCATCAAAACATGTCACATGTTCAAGTGGCTTTCCACTTCATAAGCCACATTGACATTTCCAAAGGTCTGTCCATTCCCAGGGTTGTCTCTTAGAAGGCCACCCACACACAATAATGCATCTTTAAGGACTGTCCACTTCCATGGTCATCCTCTTCATAGGCCAGTCACCTTAAAGTATTGCCAATTTTAAAGGTCTGTAAGCTTCCCAGGTCCACCTCTTAAAGGGCCAGTACACTTAAAATGCTGTTGTTTCAAGGGTTTGTACACAACCCTGGTCAACCTCTTAAAGGACATAATTCCCTAAATTTGTCACCTCTTCAAGGGTTTGTCCACTTCTAGGGTCTGCCTCTTAAAGGGCCAGTCATCAAAACATGTCACATGTTCAAGTGGCTTTCCACTTCATAAGCCACATTGACATTTCCAAAGGTCTGTCCATTCCCAGGGTTGTCTCTTAGAAGGCCACCCACACACAATAATGCATCTTTAAGGACTGTCCACTTCCATGGTCATCCTCTTCATAGGCCAGTCACCTTAAAGTATTGCCAATTTTAAAGGTCTGTAAGCTTCCCAGGTCCACCTCTTAAAGGGCCAGTACACTTAAAATGCTGTTGTTTCAAGGGTTTGTACACAACCCTGGTCAACCTCTTAAAGGACATAATTCCCTAAATTTGTCACCTCTTCAAGGGTTTGTCCACTTCTAGGGTCTGCCTCTTAAAGGGCCAGTCATCAAAACATGTCACATGTTCAAGTGGCTTTCCACTTCATAAGCCACATTGACATTTCCAAAGGTCTGTCCATTCCCAGGGTTGTCTCTTAGAAGGCCACCCACACACAATAATGCATCTTTAAGGACTGTCCACTTCCATGGTCATCCTCTTCATAGGCCAGTCACCTTAAAGTATTGCCAATTTTAAAGGTCTGTAAGCTTCCCAGGTCCACCTCTTAAAGGGCCAGTACACTTAAAATGCTGTTGTTTCGAGGGTTTGTACACAACCCTGGTCAACCTCTTAAAGGACATAATTCCCTAAATTTGTCACCTCTTCAAGGGTTTGTCCACTTCTAGGGTCTGCCTCTTAAAGGGCCAGTCATCAAAACATGTCACATGTTCAAGTGGCTTTCCACTTCATAAGCCACATTGACATTTCCAAAGGTCTGTCCATTCCCAGGGTTGTCTCTTAGAAGGCCACCCACACACAATAATGCATCTTTAAGGACTGTCCACTTCCATGGTCATCCTCTTCATAGGCCAGTCACCTTAAAGTATTGCCAATTTTAAAGGTCTGTAAGCTTCCCAGGTCCACCTCTTAAAGGGCCAGTACACTTAAAATGCTGTTGTTTCAAGGGTTTGTACACAACCCTGGTCAACCTCTTAAAGGACATAATTCCCTAAATATGTCACCTCTTCAAGGGTTTGTCCACTTCTAGGGTCTGCCTCTTAAAGGGCCAGTCCGCAAAACATGTCACATGTTCAAGTGGCTTTCCACTTCATAAGCCACATTGACATTTCCAAAGGTCTGTCCATTCCCAGGGTTGTCTCTTAGAAGGCCACCCACACACAATAATGCATCTTTAAGGACTGTCCACTTCCATGGTCATCCTCTTCATAGGCCAGTCACCTTAAAGTATTGCCAATTTTAAAGGTCTGTAAGCTTCCCAGGTCCACCTCTTAAAGGGCCAGTACACTTAAAATGCTGTTGTTTCAAGGGTTTGTACACAACCCTGGTCAACCTCTTAAAGGACATAATTCCCTAAATTTGTCACCTCTTCAAGGGTTTGTCCACTTCTAGGGTCTGCCTCTTAAAGGGCCAGTCCGCAAAACATGTCACATGTTCAAGTGGCTTTCCACTTCATAAGCCACATTGACATTTCCAAAGGTCTGTCCATTCCCAGGGTTGTCTCTTAGAAGGCCACCCACACACAATAATGCATCTTTAAGGACTGTCCACTTCCATGGTCATCCTCTTCATAGGCCAGTCACCTTAAAGTATTGCCAATTTTAAAGGTCCGTAAGCTTCCCAGGTCCACCTCTTAAAGGGCCAGTACACTTAAAATGCTGTTGTTTTGAGGGTTTGTACACAACCCTGGTCAACCTCTTAAAGGACATAATTCCCTAAATTTGTCACCTCTTCAAGGGTTTGTCCACTTCTAGGGTCTGCCTCTTAAAGGGCCAGTCCGCAAAACATGTCACATGTTCAAGTGGCTTTCCACTTCATAAGCCACATTGACATTTCCAAAGGTCTGTCCATTCCCAGGGTTGTCTCTTAGAAGGCCACCCACACACAATAATGCATCTTTAAGGACTGTCCACTTCCATGGTCATCCTCTTCATAGGCCAGTCACCTTAAAGTATTGCCAATTTTAAAGGTCTGTAAGCTTCCCAGGTCCACCTCTTAAAGGGCCAGTACACTTAAAATGCTGTTGTTTCAAGGGTTTGTACTCAACCCTGGTCAACCTCTTAAAGGACATAATTCCCTAAATTTGTCACCTCTTCAAGGGTTTGTCCACTTCTAGGGTCTGCCTCTTAAAGGGCCAGTCATCAAAACATGTCACATGTTCAAGTGGCTTTCCACTTCATAAGCCACATTGACATTTCCAAAGGTCTGTCCATTCCCAGGGTTGTCTCTTAGAAGGCCACCCACACACAATAATGCATCTTTAAGGACTGTCCACTTCCATGGTCATCCTCTTCATAGGCCAGTCACCTTAAAGTATTGCCAATTTTAAAGGTCTGTAAGCTTCCCAGGTCCACCTCTTAAAGGGCCAGTACACTTAAAATGCTGTTGTTTCAAGGGTTTGTACACAACCCTGGTCAACCTCTTAAAGGACATAATTCCCTAAATTTGTCACCTCTTCAAGGGTTTGTCCACTTCTAGGGTCTGCCTCTTAAAGGGCCAGTCATCAAAACATGTCACATGTTCAAGTGGCTTTCCACTTCATAAGCCACATTGACATTTCCAAAGGTCTGTCCATTCCCAGGGTTGTCTCTTAGAAGGCCACCCACACACAATAATGCATCTTTAAGGACTGTCCACTTCCATGGTCATCCTCTTCATAGGCCAGTCACCTTAAAGTATTGCCAATTTTAAAGGTCTGTAAGCTTCCCAGGTCCACCTCTTAAAGGGCCAGTACACTTAAAATGCTGTTGTTTCAAGGGTTTGTACACAACCCTGGTCAACCTCTTAAAGGACATAATTCCCTAAATTTGTCACCTCTTCAAGGGTTTGTCCACTTCTAGGGTCTGCCTCTTAAAGGGCCAGTCCGCAAAACATGTCACATGTTCAAGTGGCTTTCCACTTCATAAGCCACATTGACATTTCCAAAGGTCTGTCCATTCCCAGGGTTGTCTCTTAGAAGGCCACCCACACACAATAATGCATCTTTAAGGACTGTCCACTTCCATGGTCATCCTCTTCATAGGCCAGTCACCTTAAAGTATTGCCAATTTTAAAGGTCCGTAAGCTTCCCAGGTCCACCTCTTAAAGGGCCAGTACACTTAAAATGCTGTTGTTTTGAGGGTTTGTACTCAACCCTGGTCAACCTCTTAAAGGACATAATTCCCTAAATTTGTCACCTCTTCAAGGGTTTGTCCACTTCTAGGGTCTGCCTCTTAAAGGGCCAGTCATCAAAACATGTCACATGTTCAAGTGGCTTTCCACTTCATAAGCCACATTGACATTTCCAAAGGTCTGTCCATTCCCAGGGTTGTCTCTTAGAAGGCCACCCACACACAATAATGCATCTTTAAGGACTGTCCACTTCCATGGTCATCCTCTTCATAGGCCAGTCACCTTAAAGTATTGCCAATTTTAAAGGTCTGTAAGCTTCCCAGGTCCACCTCTTAAAGGGCCAGTACACTTGAAATGCTGTTGTTTCGAGGGTTTGTACACAACCCTGGTCAACCTCTTAAAGGACATAATTCCCTAAATTTGTCACCTCTTCAAGGGTTTGTCCACTTCTAGGGTCTGCCTCTTAAAGGGCCAGTCCGCAAAACATGTCACATGTTCAAGTGGCTTTCCACTTCATAAGCCACATTGACATTTCCAAAAGTCTGTCCATTCCCAGGGTTGTCTCTTAGAAGGCCACCCACACACAATAATGCATCTTTAAGGACTGTCCACTTCCATGGTCATCCTCTTCATAGGCCAGTCACCTTAAAGTATTGCCAATTTTAAAGGTCTGTAAGCTTCCCAGGTCCACCTCTTAAAGGGCCAGTACACTTAAAATGCTGTTGTTTCAAGGGTTTGTACACAACCCTGGTCAACCTCTTAAAGGACATAATTCCCTAAATTTGTCACCTCTTCAAGGGTTTGTCCACTTCTAGGGTCTGCCTCTTAAAGGGCCAGTCCGCAAAACATGTCACATGTTCAAGTGGCTTTCCACTTCATAAGCCACATTGACATTTCCAAAGGTCTGTCCATTCCCAGGGTTGTCTCTTAGAAGGCCACCCACACACAATAATGCATCTTTAAGGACTGTCCACTTCCATGGTCATCCTCTTCATAGGCCAGTCACCTTAAAGTATTGCCAATTTTAAAGGTCTGTAAGCTTCCCAGGTCCACCTCTTAAAGGGCCAGTACACTTAAAATGCTGTTGTTTCGAGGGTTTGTACACAACCCTGGTCAACCTCTTAAAGGACATAATTCCCTAAATTTGTCACCTCTTCAAGGGTTTGTCCACTTCTAGGGTCTGCCTCTTAAAGGGCCAGTCCGCAAAACATGTCACATGTTCAAGTGGCTTTCCACTTCATAAGCCACATTGACATTTCCAAAGGTCTGTCCATTCCCAGGGTTGTATCTTAGAAGGCCACCCACACACAATAATGCATCTTTAAGGACTGTCCACTTCCATGGTCATCCTCTTCATAGGCCAGTCACCTTAAAGTATTGCCAATTTTAAAGGTCTGTAAGCTTCCCAGGTCCACCTCTTAAAGGGCCAGTACACTTAAAATGCTGTTGTTTCAAGGGTTTGTACACAACCCTGGTCAACCTCTTAAAGGACATAATTCCCTAAATTTGTCACCTCTTCAAGGGTTTGTCCACTTCTAGGGTCTGCCTCTTAAAGGGCCAGTCCGCAAAACATGTCACATGTTCAAGTGGCTTTCCACTTCATAAGCCACATTGACATTTCCAAAGGTCTGTCCATTCCCAGGGTTGTCTCTTAGAAGGCCACCCACACACAATAATGCATCTTTAAGGACTGTCCACTTCCATGGTCATCGTCTTCATAGGCCAGTCACCTTAAAGTATTGCCAATTTTAAAGGTCCGTAAGCTTCCCAGGTCCACCTCTTAAAGGGCCAGTACACTTAAAATGCTGTTGTTTTGAGGGTTTGTACACAACCCTGGTCAACCTCTTAAAGGACATAATTCCCTAAATTTGTCACCTCTTCAAGGGTTTGTCCACTTCTAGGGTCTGCCTCTTAAAGGGCCAGTCCGCAAAACATGTCACATGTTCAAGTGGCTTTCCACTTCATAAGCCACATTGACATTTCCAAAGGTCTGTCCATTCCCAGGGTTGTCTCTTAGAAGGCCACCCACACACAATAATGCATCTTTAAGGACTGTCCACTTCCATGGTCATCCTCTTCATAGGCCAGTCACCTTAAAGTATTGCCAATTTTAAAGGTCCGTAAGCTTCCCAGGTCCACCTCTTAAAGGGCCAGTACACTTAAAATGCTGTTGTTTCGAGGGTTTGTACACAACCCTGGTCAACCTCTTAAAGGACATAATTCCCTAAATTTGTCACCTCTTCAAGGGTTTGTCCACTTCTAGGGTCTGCCTCTTAAAGGGCCAGTCCGCAAAACATGTCACATGTTCAAGTGGCTTTCCACTTCATAAGCCACATTGACATTTCCAAAGGTCTGTCCATTCCCAGGGTTGTCTCTTAGAAGGCCACCCACACACAATAATGCATCTTTAAGGACTGTCCACTTCCATGGTCATCCTCTTCATAGGCCAGTCACCTTAAAGTATTGCCAATTTTAAAGGTCTGTAAGCTTCCCAGGTCCACCTCTTAAAGGGCCAGTACACTTAAAATGCTGTTGTTTCAAGGGTTTGTACACAACCCTGGTCAACCTCTTAAAGGACATAATTCCCTAAATTTGTCACCTCTTCAAGGGTTTGTCCACTTCTAGGGTCTGCCTCTTAAAGGGCCAGTCCGCAAAACATGTCACATGTTCAAGTGGCTTTCCACTTCATAAGCCACATTGACATTTCCAAAGGTCTGTCCATTCCCAGGGTTGTCTCTTAGAAGGCCACCCACACACAATAATGCATCTTTAAGGACTGTCCACTTCCATGGTCATCCTCTTCATAGGCCAGTCACCTTAAAGTATTGCCAATTTTAAAGGTCCGTAAGCTTCCCAGGTCCACCTCTTAAAGGGCCAGTACACTTAAAATGCTGTTGTTTTGAGGGTTTGTACACAACCCTGGTCAACCTCTTAAAGGACATAATTCCCTAAATTTGTCACCTCTTCAAGGGTTTGTCCACTTCTAGGGTCTGCCTCTTAAAGGGCCAGTCCGCAAAACATGTCACATGTTCAAGTGGCTTTCCACTTCATAAGCCACATTGACATTTCCAAAGGTCTGTCCATTCCCAGGGTTGTCTCTTAGAAGGCCACCCACACACAATAATGCATCTTTAAGGACTGTCCACTTCCATGGTCATCCTCTTCATAGGCCAGTCACCTTAAAGTATTGCCAATTTTAAAGGTCCGTAAGCTTCCCAGGTCCACCTCTTAAAGGGCCAGTACACTTAAAATGCTGTTGTTTTGAGGGTTTGTACACAACCCTGGTCAACCTCTTAAAGGACATAATTCCCTAAATTTGTCACCTCTTCAAGGGTTTGTCCACTTATAGGGTCTGCCTCTTAAAGGGCCAGTCCGCAAAACATGTCACATATTCAAGTGGCTTTCCACTTCATAAGCCACATTGACATTTCCAAAGGTCTGTCCATTCCCAGGGTTGTCTCTTAGAAGGCCACCCACACACAATAATGCATCTTTAAGGACTGTCCACTTCCATGGTCATCCTCTTCATAGGCCAGTCACCTTAAAGTATTGCCAATTTTAAAGGTCCGTAAGCTTCCCAGGTCCACCTCTTAAAGGGCCAGTACACTTAAAATGCTGTTGTTTTGAGGGTTTGTACTCAACCCTGGTCAACCTCTTAAAGGACATAATTCCCTAAATTTGTCACCTCTTCAAGGGTTTGTCCACTTCTAGGGTCTGCCTCTTAAAGGGCCAGTCATCAAAACATGTCACATGTTCAAGTGGCTTTCCACTTCATAAGCCACATTGACATTTCCAAAGGTCTGTCCATTCCCAGGGTTGTCTCTTAGAAGGCCACCCACACACAATAATGCATCTTTAAGGACTGTCCACTTCCATGGTCATCCTCTTCATAGGCCAGTCACCTTAAAGTATTGCCAATTTTAAAGGTCCGTAAGCTTCCCAGGTCCACCTCTTAAAGGGCCAGTACACTTAAAATGCTGTTGTTTCAAGGGTTTGTACACAACCCTGGTCAACCTCTTAAAGGACATAATTCCCTAAATTTGTCACCTCTTCAAGGGTTTGTCCACTTATAGGGTCTGCCTCTTAAAGGGCCAGTCCGCAAAACATGTCACATATTCAAGTGGCTTTCCACTTCATAAGCCACATTGACATTTCCAAAGGTCTGTCCATTCCCAGGGTTGTCTCTTAGAAGGCCACCCACACACAATAATGCATCTTTAAGGACTGTCCACTTCCATGGTCATCCTCTTCATAGGCCAGTCACCTTAAAGTATTGCCAATTTTAAAGGTCCGTAAGCTTCCCAGGTCCACCTCTTAAAGGGCCAGTACACTTAAAATGCTGTTGTTTTGAGGGTTTGTACTCAACCCTGGTCAACCTCTTAAAGGACATAATTCCCTAAATTTGTCACCTCTTCAAGGGTTTGTCCACTTCTAGGGTCTGCCTCTTAAAGGGCCAGTCATCAAAACATGTCACATGTTCAAGTGGCTTTCCACTTCATAAGCCACATTGACATTTCCAAAGGTCTGTCCATTCCCAGGGTTGTCTCTTAGAAGGCCACCCACACACAATAATGCATCTTTAAGGACTGTCCACTTCCATGGTCATCCTCTTCATAGGCCAGTCACCTTAAAGTATTGCCAATTTTAAAGGTCTGTAAGCTTCCCAGGTCCACCTCTTAAAGGGCCAGTACACTTGAAATGCTGTTGTTTCGAGGGTTTGTACACAACCCTGGTCAACCTCTTAAAGGACATAATTCCCTAAATTTGTCACCTCTTCAAGGGTTTGTCCACTTCTAGGGTCTGCCTCTTAAAGGGCCAGTCCGCAAAACATGTCACATGTTCAAGTGGCTTTCCACTTCATAAGCCACATTGACATTTCCAAAGGTCTGTCCATTCCCAGGGTTGTCTCTTAGAAGGCCACCCACACACAATAATGCATCTTTAAGGACTGTCCACTTCCATGGTCATCCTCTTCATAGGCCAGTCACCTTAAAGTATTGCCAATTTTAAAGGTCTGTAAGCTTCCCAGGTCCACCTCTTAAAGGGCCAGTACACTTAAAATGCTGTTGTTTCAAGGGTTTGTACACAACCCTGGTCAACCTCTTAAAGGACATAATTCCCTAAATTTGTCACCTCTTCAAGGGTTTGTCCACTTCTAGGGTCTGCCTCTTAAAGGGCCAGTCCGCAAAACATGTCACATGTTCAAGTGGCTTTCCACTTCATAAGCCACATTGACATTTCCAAAGGTCTGTCCATTCCCAGGGTTGTCTCTTAGAAGGCCACCCACACACAATAATGCATCTTTAAGGACTGTCCACTTCCATGGTCATCCTCTTCATAGGCCAGTCACCTTAAAGTATTGCCAATTTTAAAGGTCTGTAAGCTTCCCAGGTCCACCTCTTAAAGGGCCAGTACACTTAAAATGCTGTTGTTTCGAGGGTTTGTACACAACCCTGGTCAACCTCTTAAAGGACATAATTCCCTAAATTTGTCACCTCTTCAAGGGTTTGTCCACTTCTAGGGTCTGCCTCTTAAAGGGCCAGTCCGCAAAACATGTCACATGTTCAAGTGGCTTTCCACTTCATAAGCCACATTGACATTTCCAAAGGTCTGTCCATTCCCAGGGTTGTATCTTAGAAGGCCACCCACACACAATAATGCATCTTTAAGGACTGTCCACTTCCATGGTCATCCTCTTCATAGGCCAGTCACCTTAAAGTATTGCCAATTTTAAAGGTCTGTAAGCTTCCCAGGTCCACCTCTTAAAGGGCCAGTACACTTAAAATGCTGTTGTTTCAAGGGTTTGTACACAACCCTGGTCAACCTCTTAAAGGACATAATTCCCTAAATTTGTCACCTCTTCAAGGGTTTGTCCACTTCTAGGGTCTGCCTCTTAAAGGGCCAGTCCGCAAAACATGTCACATGTTCAAGTGGCTTTCCACTTCATAAGCCACATTGACATTTCCAAAGGTCTGTCCATTCCCAGGGTTGTCTCTTAGAAGGCCACCCACACACAATAATGCATCTTTAAGGACTGTCCACTTCCATGGTCATCGTCTTCATAGGCCAGTCACCTTAAAGTATTGCCAATTTTAAAGGTCCGTAAGCTTCCCAGGTCCACCTCTTAAAGGGCCAGTACACTTAAAATGCTGTTGTTTTGAGGGTTTGTACACAACCCTGGTCAACCTCTTAAAGGACATAATTCCCTAAATTTGTCACCTCTTCAAGGGTTTGTCCACTTCTAGGGTCTGCCTCTTAAAGGGCCAGTCCGCAAAACATGTCACATGTTCAAGTGGCTTTCCACTTCATAAGCCACATTGACATTTCCAAAGGTCTGTCCATTCCCAGGGTTGTCTCTTAGAAGGCCACCCACACACAATAATGCATCTTTAAGGACTGTCCACTTCCATGGTCATCCTCTTCATAGGCCAGTCACCTTAAAGTATTGCCAATTTTAAAGGTCCGTAAGCTTCCCAGGTCCACCTCTTAAAGGGCCAGTACACTTAAAATGCTGTTGTTTCGAGGGTTTGTACACAACCCTGGTCAACCTCTTAAAGGACATAATTCCCTAAATTTGTCACCTCTTCAAGGGTTTGTCCACTTCTAGGGTCTGCCTCTTAAAGGGCCAGTCCGCAAAACATGTCACATGTTCAAGTGGCTTTCCACTTCATAAGCCACATTGACATTTCCAAAGGTCTGTCCATTCCCAGGGTTGTCTCTTAGAAGGCCACCCACACACAATAATGCATCTTTAAGGACTGTCCACTTCCATGGTCATCCTCTTCATAGGCCAGTCACCTTAAAGTATTGCCAATTTTAAAGGTCCGTAAGCTTCCCAGGTCCACCTCTTAAAGGGCCAGTACACTTAAAATGCTGTTGTTTCGAGGGTTTGTACACAACCCTGGTCAACCTCTTAAAGGACATAATTCCCTAAATTTGTCACCTCTTCAAGGGTTTGTCCACTTATAGGGTCTGCCTCTTAAAGGGCCAGTCCGCAAAACATGTCACATATTCAAGTGGCTTTCCACTTCATAAGCCACATTGACATTTCCAAAGGTCTGTCCATTCCCAGGGTTGTCTCTTAGAAGGCCACCCACACACAATAATGCATCTTTAAGGACTGTCCACTTCCATGGTCATCCTCTTCATAGGCCAGTCACCTTAAAGTATTGCCAATTTTAAAGGTCCGTAAGCTTCCCAGGTCCACCTCTTAAAGGGCCAGTACACTTAAAATGCTGTTGTTTTGAGGGTTTGTACTCAACCCTGGTCAACCTCTTAAAGGACATAATTCCCTAAATTTGTCACCTCTTCAAGGGTTTGTCCACTTCTAGGGTCTGCCTCTTAAAGGGCCAGTCATCAAAACATGTCACATGTTCAAGTGGCTTTCCACTTCATAAGCCACATTGACATTTCCAAAGGTCTGTCCATTCCCAGGGTTGTCTCTTAGAAGGCCACCCACACACAATAATGCATCTTTAAGGACTGTCCACTTCCATGGTCATCCTCTTCATAGGCCAGTCACCTTAAAGTATTGCCAATTTTAAAGGTCCGTAAGCTTCCCAGGTCCACCTCTTAAAGGGCCAGTACACTTAAAATGCTGTTGTTTCAAGGGTTTGTACACAACCCTGGTCAACCTCTTAAAGGACATAATTCCCTAAATTTGTCACCTCTTCAAGGGTTTGTCCACTTATAGGGTCTGCCTCTTAAAGGGCCAGTCCGCAAAACATGTCACATATTCAAGTGGCTTTCCACTTCATAAGCCACATTGACATTTCCAAAGGTCTGTCCATTCCCAGGGTTGTCTCTTAGAAGGCCACCCACACACAATAATGCATCTTTAAGGACTGTCCACTTCCATGGTCATCCTCTTCATAGGCCAGTCACCTTAAAGTATTGCCAATTTTAAAGGTCTGTAAGCTTCCCAGGTCCACCTCTTAAAGGGCCAGTACACTTGAAATGCTGTTGTTTCGAGGGTTTGTACACAACCCTGGTCAACCTCTTAAAGGACATAATTCCCTAAATTTGTCACCTCTTCAAGGGTTTGTCCACTTCTAGGGTCTGCCTCTTAAAGGGCCAGTCCGCAAAACATGTCACATGTTCAAGTGGCTTTCCACTTCATAAGCCACATTGACATTTCCAAAGGTCTGTCCATTCCCAGGGTTGTCTCTTAGAAGGCCACCCACACACAATAATGCATCTTTAAGGACTGTCCACTTCCATGGTCATCCTCTTCATAGGCCAGTCACCTTAAAGTATTGCCAATTTTAAAGGTCTGTAAGCTTCCCAGGTCCACCTCTTAAAGGGCCAGTACACTTAAAATGCTGTTGTTTCAAGGGTTTGTACACAACCCTGGTCAACCTCTTAAAGGACATAATTCCCTAAATTTGTCACCTCTTCAAGGGTTTGTCCACTTCTAGGGTCTGCCTCTTAAAGGGCCAGTCCGCAAAACATGTCACATGTTCAAGTGGCTTTCCACTTCATAAGCCACATTGACATTTCCAAAGGTCTGTCCATTCCCAGGGTTGTCTCTTAGAAGGCCACCCACACA
Organism: Eleutherodactylus coqui; assembly: GCF_035609145.1. Lineage (NCBI taxonomy): Eukaryota > Metazoa > Chordata > Amphibia > Anura > Eleutherodactylidae > Eleutherodactylus > Eleutherodactylus coqui. The sequence goes on from NW_027102381.1 coordinate 529,755, forward strand.
CAATAATGCATCTTTAAGGACTGTCCACTTCCATGGTCATCCTCTTCATAGGCCAGTCACCTTAAAGTATTGCCAATTTTAAAGGTCTGTAAGCTTCCCAGGTCCACCTCTTAAAGGGCCAGTACACTTAAAATGCTGTTGTTTCGAGGGTTTGTACACAACCCTGGTCAACCTCTTAAAGGACATAATTCCCTAAATTTGTCACCTCTTCAAGGGTTTGTCCACTTCTAGGGTCTGCCTCTTAAAGGGCCAGTCCGCAAAACATGTCACATGTTCAAGTGGCTTTCCACTTCATAAGCCACATTGACATTTCCAAAGGTCTGTCCATTCCCAGGGTTGTATCTTAGAAGGCCACCCACACACAATAATGCATCTTTAAGGACTGTCCACTTCCATGGTCATCCTCTTCATAGGCCAGTCACCTTAAAGTATTGCCAATTTTAAAGGTCTGTAAGCTTCCCAGGTCCACCTCTTAAAGGGCCAGTACACTTAAAATGCTGTTGTTTCAAGGGTTTGTACACAACCCTGGTCAACCTCTTAAAGGACATAATTCCCTAAATTTGTCACCTCTTCAAGGGTTTGTCCACTTCTAGGGTCTGCCTCTTAAAGGGCCAGTCCGCAAAACATGTCACATGTTCAAGTGGCTTTCCACTTCATAAGCCACATTGACATTTCCAAAGGTCTGTCCATTCCCAGGGTTGTCTCTTAGAAGGCCACCCACACACAATAATGCATCTTTAAGGACTGTCCACTTCCATGGTCATCGTCTTCATAGGCCAGTCACCTTAAAGTATTGCCAATTTTAAAGGTCCGTAAGCTTCCCAGGTCCACCTCTTAAAGGGCCAGTACACTTAAAATGCTGTTGTTTTGAGGGTTTGTACACAACCCTGGTCAACCTCTTAAAGGACATAATTCCCTAAATTTGTCACCTCTTCAAGGGTTTGTCCACTTCTAGGGTCTGCCTCTTAAAGGGCCAGTCCGCAAAACATGTCACATGTTCAAGTGGCTTTCCACTTCATAAGCCACATTGACATTTCCAAAGGTCTGTCCATTCCCAGGGTTGTCTCTTAGAAGGCCACCCACACACAATAATGCATCTTTAAGGACTGTCCACTTCCATGGTCATCCTCTTCATAGGCCAGTCACCTTAAAGTATTGCCAATTTTAAAGGTCCGTAAGCTTCCCAGGTCCACCTCTTAAAGGGCCAGTACACTTAAAATGCTGTTGTTTCGAGGGTTTGTACACAACCCTGGTCAACCTCTTAAAGGACATAATTCCCTAAATTTGTCACCTCTTCAAGGGTTTGTCCACTTCTAGGGTCTGCCTCTTAAAGGGCCAGTCCGCAAAACATGTCACATGTTCAAGTGGCTTTCCACTTCATAAGCCACATTGACATTTCCAAAGGTCTGTCCATTCCCAGGGTTGTCTCTTAGAAGGCCACCCACACACAATAATGCATCTTTAAGGACTGTCCACTTCCATGGTCATCCTCTTCATAGGCCAGTCACCTTAAAGTATTGCCAATTTTAAAGGTCCGTAAGCTTCCCAGGTCCACCTCTTAAAGGGCCAGTACACTTAAAATGCTGTTGTTTTGAGGGTTTGTACTCAACCCTGGTCAACCTCTTAAAGGACATAATTCCCTAAATTTGTCACCTCTTCAAGGGTTTGTCCACTTCTAGGGTCTGCCTCTTAAAGGGCCAGTCATCAAAACATGTCACATGTTCAAGTGGCTTTCCACTTCATAAGCCACATTGACATTTCCAAAGGTCTGTCCATTCCCAGGGTTGTCTCTTAGAAGGCCACCCACACACAATAATGCATCTTTAAGGACTGTCCACTTCCATGGTCATCCTCTTCATAGGCCAGTCACCTTAAAGTATTGCCAATTTTAAAGGTCCGTAAGCTTCCCAGGTCCACCTCTTAAAGGGCCAGTACACTTAAAATGCTGTTGTTTCAAGGGTTTGTACACAACCCTGGTCAACCTCTTAAAGGACATAATTCCCTAAATTTGTCACCTCTTCAAGGGTTTGTCCACTTATAGGGTCTGCCTCTTAAAGGGCCAGTCCGCAAAACATGTCACATATTCAAGTGGCTTTCCACTTCATAAGCCACATTGACATTTCCAAAGGTCTGTCCATTCCCAGGGTTGTCTCTTAGAAGGCCACCCACACACAATAATGCATCTTTAAGGACTGTCCACTTCCATGGTCATCCTCTTCATAGGCCAGTCACCTTAAAGTATTGCCAATTTTAAAGGTCTGTAAGCTTCCCAGGTCCACCTCTTAAAGGGCCAGTACACTTGAAATGCTGTTGTTTCGAGGGTTTGTACACAACCCTGGTCAACCTCTTAAAGGACATAATTCCCTAAATTTGTCACCTCTTCAAGGGTTTGTCCACTTCTAGGGTCTGCCTCTTAAAGGGCCAGTCCGCAAAACATGTCACATGTTCAAGTGGCTTTCCACTTCATAAGCCACATTGACATTTCCAAAGGTCTGTCCATTCCCAGGGTTGTCTCTTAGAAGGCCACCCACACACAATAATGCATCTTTAAGGACTGTCCACTTCCATGGTCATCGTCTTCATAGGCCAGTCACCTTAAAGTATTGCCAATTTTAAAGGTCCGTAAGCTTCCCAGGTCCACCTCTTAAAGGGCCAGTACACTTAAAATGCTGTTGTTTTGAGGGTTTGTACACAACCCTGGTCAACCTCTTAAAGGACATAATTCCCTAAATTTGTCACCTCTTCAAGGGTTTGTCCACTTCTAGGGTCTGCCTCTTAAAGGGCCAGTCCGCAAAACATGTCACATGTTCAAGTGGCTTTCCACTTCATAAGCCACATTGACATTTCCAAAGGTCTGTCCATTCCCAGGGTTGTCTCTTAGAAGGCCACCCACACACAATAATGCATCTTTAAGGACTGTCCACTTCCATGGTCATCCTCTTCATAGGCCAGTCACCTTAAAGTATTGCCAATTTTAAAGGTCCGTAAGCTTCCCAGGTCCACCTCTTAAAGGGCCAGTACACTTAAAATGCTGTTGTTTCGAGGGTTTGTACACAACCCTGGTCAACCTCTTAAAGGACATAATTCCCTAAATTTGTCACCTCTTCAAGGGTTTGTCCACTTCTAGGGTCTGCCTCTTAAAGGGCCAGTCCGCAAAACATGTCACATGTTCAAGTGGCTTTCCACTTCATAAGCCACATTGACATTTCCAAAGGTCTGTCCATTCCCAGGGTTGTCTCTTAGAAGGCCACCCACACACAATAATGCATCTTTAAGGACTGTCCACTTCCATGGTCATCCTCTTCATAGGCCAGTCACCTTAAAGTATTGCCAATTTTAAAGGTCCGTAAGCTTCCCAGGTCCACCTCTTAAAGGGCCAGTACACTTAAAATGCTGTTGTTTTGAGGGTTTGTACACAACCCTGGTCAACCTCTTAAAGGACATAATTCCCTAAATTTGTCACCTCTTCAAGGGTTTGTCCACTTATAGGGTCTGCCTCTTAAAGGGCCAGTCCGCAAAACATGTCACATATTCAAGTGGCTTTCCACTTCATAAGCCACATTGACATTTCCAAAGGTCTGTCCATTCCCAGGGTTGTCTCTTAGAAGGCCACCCACACACAATAATGCATCTTTAAGGACTGTCCACTTCCATGGTCATCCTCTTCATAGGCCAGTCACCTTAAAGTATTGCCAATTTTAAAGGTCCGTAAGCTTCCCAGGTCCACCTCTTAAAGGGCCAGTACACTTAAAATGCTGTTGTTTTGAGGGTTTGTACTCAACCCTGGTCAACCTCTTAAAGGACATAATTCCCTAAATTTGTCACCTCTTCAAGGGTTTGTCCACTTCTAGGGTCTGCCTCTTAAAGGGCCAGTCATCAAAACATGTCACATGTTCAAGTGGCTTTCCACTTCATAAGCCACATTGACATTTCCAAAGGTCTGTCCATTCCCAGGGTTGTCTCTTAGAAGGCCACCCACACACAATAATGCATCTTTAAGGACTGTCCACTTCCATGGTCATCCTCTTCATAGGCCAGTCACCTTAAAGTATTGCCAATTTTAAAGGTCCGTAAGCTTCCCAGGTCCACCTCTTAAAGGGCCAGTACACTTAAAATGCTGTTGTTTCAAGGGTTTGTACACAACCCTGGTCAACCTCTTAAAGGACATAATTCCCTAAATTTGTCACCTCTTCAAGGGTTTGTCCACTTATAGGGTCTGCCTCTTAAAGGGCCAGTCCGCAAAACATGTCACATATTCAAGTGGCTTTCCACTTCATAAGCCACATTGACATTTCCAAAGGTCTGTCCATTCCCAGGGTTGTCTCTTAGAAGGCCACCCACACACAATAATGCATCTTTAAGGACTGTCCACTTCCATGGTCATCCTCTTCATAGGCCAGTCACCTTAAAGTATTGCCAATTTTAAAGGTCTGTAAGCTTCCCAGGTCCACCTCTTAAAGGGCCAGTACACTTGAAATGCTGTTGTTTCGAGGGTTTGTACACAACCCTGGTCAACCTCTTAAAGGACATAATTCCCTAAATTTGTCACCTCTTCAAGGGTTTGTCCACTTCTAGGGTCTGCCTCTTAAAGGGCCAGTCCGCAAAACATGTCACATGTTCAAGTGGCTTTCCACTTCATAAGCCACATTGACATTTCCAAAGGTCTGTCCATTCCCAGGGTTGTCTCTTAGAAGGCCACCCACACACAATAATGCATCTTTAAGGACTGTCCACTTCCATGGTCATCCTCTTCATAGGCCAGTCACCTTAAAGTATTGCCAATTTTAAAGGTCTGTAAGCTTCCCAGGTCCACCTCTTAAAGGGCCAGTACACTTAAAATGCTGTTGTTTCAAGGGTTTGTACACAACCCTGGTCAACCTCTTAAAGGACATAATTCCCTAAATTTGTCACCTCTTCAAGGGTTTGTCCACTTCTAGGGTCTGCCTCTTAAAGGGCCAGTCCGCAAAACATGTCACATGTTCAAGTGGCTTTCCACTTCATAAGCCACATTGACATTTCCAAAGGTCTGTCCATTCCCAGGGTTGTCTCTTAGAAGGCCACCCACACACAATAATGCATCTTTAAGGACTGTCCACTTCCATGGTCATCCTCTTCATAGGCCAGTCACCTTAAAGTATTGCCAATTTTAAAGGTCTGTAAGCTTCCCAGGTCCACCTCTTAAAGGGCCAGTACACTTAAAATGCTGTTGTTTCGAGGGTTTGTACACAACCCTGGTCAACCTCTTAAAGGACATAATTCCCTAAATTTGTCACCTCTTCAAGGGTTTGTCCACTTCTAGGGTCTGCCTCTTAAAGGGCCAGTCCGCAAAACATGTCACATGTTCAAGTGGCTTTCCACTTCATAAGCCACATTGACATTTCCAAAGGTCTGTCCATTCCCAGGGTTGTATCTTAGAAGGCCACCCACACACAATAATGCATCTTTAAGGACTGTCCACTTCCATGGTCATCCTCTTCATAGGCCAGTCACCTTAAAGTATTGCCAATTTTAAAGGTCTGTAAGCTTCCCAGGTCCACCTCTTAAAGGGCCAGTACACTTAAAATGCTGTTGTTTCAAGGGTTTGTACACAACCCTGGTCAACCTCTTAAAGGACATAATTCCCTAAATTTGTCACCTCTTCAAGGGTTTGTCCACTTCTAGGGTCTGCCTCTTAAAGGGCCAGTCCGCAAAACATGTCACATGTTCAAGTGGCTTTCCACTTCATAAGCCACATTGACATTTCCAAAGGTCTGTCCATTCCCAGGGTTGTCTCTTAGAAGGCCACCCACACACAATAATGCATCTTTAAGGACTGTCCACTTCCATGGTCATCGTCTTCATAGGCCAGTCACCTTAAAGTATTGCCAATTTTAAAGGTCCGTAAGCTTCCCAGGTCCACCTCTTAAAGGGCCAGTACACTTAAAATGCTGTTGTTTTGAGGGTTTGTACACAACCCTGGTCAACCTCTTAAAGGACATAATTCCCTAAATTTGTCACCTCTTCAAGGGTTTGTCCACTTCTAGGGTCTGCCTCTTAAAGGGCCAGTCCGCAAAACATGTCACATGTTCAAGTGGCTTTCCACTTCATAAGCCACATTGACATTTCCAAAGGTCTGTCCATTCCCAGGGTTGTCTCTTAGAAGGCCACCCACACACAATAATGCATCTTTAAGGACTGTCCACTTCCATGGTCATCCTCTTCATAGGCCAGTCACCTTAAAGTATTGCCAATTTTAAAGGTCCGTAAGCTTCCCAGGTCCACCTCTTAAAGGGCCAGTACACTTAAAATGCTGTTGTTTCGAGGGTTTGTACACAACCCTGGTCAACCTCTTAAAGGACATAATTCCCTAAATTTGTCACCTCTTCAAGGGTTTGTCCACTTCTAGGGTCTGCCTCTTAAAGGGCCAGTCCGCAAAACATGTCACATGTTCAAGTGGCTTTCCACTTCATAAGCCACATTGACATTTCCAAAGGTCTGTCCATTCCCAGGGTTGTCTCTTAGAAGGCCACCCACACACAATAATGCATCTTTAAGGACTGTCCACTTCCATGGTCATCCTCTTCATAGGCCAGTCACCTTAAAGTATTGCCAATTTTAAAGGTCCGTAAGCTTCCCAGGTCCACCTCTTAAAGGGCCAGTACACTTAAAATGCTGTTGTTTTGAGGGTTTGTACTCAACCCTGGTCAACCTCTTAAAGGACATAATTCCCTAAATTTGTCACCTCTTCAAGGGTTTGTCCACTTCTAGGGTCTGCCTCTTAAAGGGCCAGTCATCAAAACATGTCACATGTTCAAGTGGCTTTCCACTTCATAAGCCACATTGACATTTCCAAAGGTCTGTCCATTCCCAGGGTTGTCTCTTAGAAGGCCACCCACACACAATAATGCATCTTTAAGGACTGTCCACTTCCATGGTCATCCTCTTCATAGGCCAGTCACCTTAAAGTATTGCCAATTTTAAAGGTCCGTAAGCTTCCCAGGTCCACCTCTTAAAGGGCCAGTACACTTGAAATGCTGTTGTTTTGAGGGTTTGTACACAACCCTGGTCAACCTCTTAAAGGACATAATTCCCTAAATTTGTCACCTCTTCAAGGGTTTGTCCACTTCTAGGGTCTGCCTCTTAAAGGGCCAGTCCGCAAAACATGTCACATGTTCAAGTGGCTTTCCACTTCATAAGCCACATTGACATTTCCAAAGGTCTGTCCATTCCCAGGGTTGTATCTTAGAAGGCCACCCACACACAATAATGCATCTTTAAGGACTGTCCACTTCCATGGTCATCCTCTTCATAGGCCAGTCACCTTAAAGTATTGCCAATTTTAAAGGTCTGTAAGCTTCCCAGGTCCACCTCTTAAAGGGCCAGTACACTTAAAATGCTGTTGTTTCAAGGGTTTGTACACAACCCTGGTCAACCTCTTAAAGGACATAATTCCCTAAATTTGTCACCTCTTCAAGGGTTTGTCCACTTCTAGGGTCTGCCTCTTAAAGGGCCAGTCCGCAAAACATGTCACATGTTCAAGTGGCTTTCCACTTCATAAGCCACATTGACATTTCCAAAGGTCTGTCCATTCCCAGGGTTGTCTCTTAGAAGGCCACCCACACACAATAATGCATCTTTAAGGACTGTCCACTTCCATGGTCATCGTCTTCATAGGCCAGTCACCTTAAAGTATTGCCAATTTTAAAGGTCCGTAAGCTTCCCAGGTCCACCTCTTAAAGGGCCAGTACACTTAAAATGCTGTTGTTTTGAGGGTTTGTACACAACCCTGGTCAACCTCTTAAAGGACATAATTCCCTAAATTTGTCACCTCTTCAAGGGTTTGTCCACTTCTAGGGTCTGCCTCTTAAAGGGCCAGTCCGCAAAACATGTCACATGTTCAAGTGGCTTTCCACTTCATAAGCCACATTGACATTTCCAAAGGTCTGTCCATTCCCAGGGTTGTCTCTTAGAAGGCCACCCACACACAATAATGCATCTTTAAGGACTGTCCACTTCCATGGTCATCCTCTTCATAGGCCAGTCACCTTAAAGTATTGCCAATTTTAAAGGTCCGTAAGCTTCCCAGGTCCACCTCTTAAAGGGCCAGTACACTTAAAATGCTGTTGTTTTGAGGGTTTGTACACAACCCTGGTCAACCTCTTAAAGGACATAATTCCCTAAATTTGTCACCTCTTCAAGGGTTTGTCCACTTCTAGGGTCTGCCTCTTAAAGGGCCAGTCCGCAAAACATGTCACATGTTCAAGTGGCTTTCCACTTCATAAGCCACATTGACATTTCCAAAGGTCTGTCCATTCCCAGGGTTGTCTCTTAGAAGGCCACCCACACACAATAATGCATCTTTAAGGACTGTCCACTTCCATGGTCATCCTCTTCATAGGCCAGTCACCTTAAAGTATTGCCAATTTTAAAGGTCTGTAAGCTTCCCAGGTCCACCTCTTAAAGGGCCAGTACACTTAAAATGCTGTTGTTTCAAGGGTTTGTACACAACCCTGGTCAACCTCTTAAAGGACATAATTCCCTAAATTTGTCACCTCTTCAAGGGTTTGTCCACTTCTAGGGTCTGCCTCTTAAAGGGCCAGTCCGCAAAACATGTCACATGTTCAAGTGGCTTTCCACTTCATAAGCCACATTGACATTTCCAAAGGTCTGTCCATTCCCAGGGTTGTCTCTTAGAAGGCCCCCCACACACAATAATGCATCTTTAAGGACTGTCCACTTCCATGGTCATCCTCTTCATAGGCCAGTCACCTTAAAGTATTGCCAATTTTAAAGGTCTGTAAGCTTCCCAGGTCCACCTCTTAAAGGGCCAGTACACTTAAAATGCTGTTGTTTTGAGGGTTTGTACACAACCCTGGTCAACCTCTTAAAGGACATAATTCCCTAAATTTGTCACCTCTTCAAGGGTTTGTCCACTTCTAGGGTCTGCCTCTTAAAGGGCCAGTCCGCAAAACATGTCACATGTTCAAGTGGCTTTCCACTTCATAAGCCACATTGACATTTCCAAAGGTCTGTCCATTCCCAGGGTTGTCTCTTAGAAGGCCACCCACACACAATAATGCATCTTTAAGGACTGTCCACTTCCATGGTCATCCTCTTCATAGGCCAGTCACCTTAAAGTATTGCCAATTTTAAAGGTCTGTAAGCTTCCCTGGTCCACCTCTTAAAGGGCCAGTACACTTAAAATGCTGTTGTTTCAAGGGTTTGTACACAACCCTGGTCAACCTCTTAAAGGACATAATTCCCTAAATTTGTCACCTCTTCAAGGGTTTGTCCACTTCTAGGGTCTGCCTCTTAAAGGGCCAGTCCGCAAAACATGTCACATGTTCAAGTGGCTTTCCACTTCATAAGCCACATTGATATTTCCAAAGGTCTGTCCATTCCCAGGGTTGTCTCTTAGAAGGCCACCCACACACAATAATGCATCTTTAAGGACTGTCCACTTCCATGGTCATCCTCTTCATAGGCCAGTCACCTTAAAGTATTGCCAATTTTAAAGGTCTGTAAGCTTCCCAGGTCCACCTCTTAAAGGGCCAGTACACTTAAAATGCTGTTGTTTCAAGGGTTTGTACACAACCCTGGTCAACCTCTTAAAGGACATAATTCCCTAAATTTGTCACCTCTTCAAGGGTTTGTCCACTTCTAGGGTCTGCCTCTTAAAGGGCCAGTCCGCAAAACATGTCACATGTTCAAGTGGCTTTCCACTTCATAAGCCACATTGACATTTCCAAAGGTCTGTCCATTCCCAGGGTTGTCTCTTAGAAGGCCACCCACACACAATAATGCATCTTTAAGGACTGTCCACTTCCATGGTCATCCTCTTCATAGGCCAGTCACCTTAAAGTATTGCCAATTTTAAAGGTCCGTAAGCTTCCCAGGTCCACCTCTTAAAGGGCCAGTACACTTGAAATGCTGTTGTTTTGAGGGTTTGTACACAACCCTGGTCAACCTCTTAAAGGACATAATTCCCTAAATTTGTCACCTCTTCAAGGGTTTGTCCACTTCTAGGGTCTGCCTCTTAAAGGGCCAGTCCGCAAAACATGTCACATGTTCAAGTGGCTTTCCACTTCATAAGCCACATTGACATTTCCAAAGGTCTGTCCATTCCCAGGGTTGTCTCTTAGAAGGCCACCCACACACAATAATGCATCTTTAAGGACTGTCCACTTCCATGGTCATCCTCTTCATAGGCCAGTCACCTTAAAGTATTGCCAATTTTAAAGGTCTGTAAGCTTCCCAGGTCCACCTCTTAAAGGGCCAGTACACTTAAAATGCTGTTGTTTCAAGGGTTTGTACACAACCCTGGTCAACCTCTTAAAGGACATAATTCCCTAAATTTGTCACCTCTTCAAGGGTTTGTCCACTTCTAGGGTCTGCCTCTTAAAGGGCCAGTCCGCAAAACATGTCACATGTTCAAGTGGCTTTCCACTTCATAAGCCACATTGACATTTCCAAAGGTCTGTCCATTCCCAGGGTTGTCTCTTAGAAGGCCACCCACACACAATAATGCATCTTTAAGGACTGTCCACTTCCATGGTCATCGTCTTCATAGGCCAGTCACCTTAAAGTATTGCCAATTTTAAAGGTCCGTAAGCTTCCCAGGTCCACCTCTTAAAGGGCCAGTACACTTAAAATGCTGTTGTTTTGAGGGTTTGTACACAACCCTGGTCAACCTCTTAAAGGACATAATTCCCTAAATTTGTCACCTCTTCAAGGGTTTGTCCACTTCTAGGGTCTGCCTCTTAAAGGGCCAGTCCGCAAAACATGTCACATGTTCAAGTGGCTTTCCACTTCATAAGCCACATTGACATTTCCAAAGGTCTGTCCATTCCCAGGGTTGTCTCTTAGAAGGCCACCCACACACAATAATGCATCTTTAAGGACTGTCCACTTCCATGGTCATCCTCTTCATAGGCCAGTCACCTTAAAGTATTGCCAATTTTAAAGGTCCGTAAGCTTCCCAGGTCCACCTCTTAAAGGGCCAGTACACTTAAAATGCTGTTGTTTTGAGGGTTTGTACACAACCCTGGTCAACCTCTTAAAGGACATAATTCCCTAAATTTGTCACCTCTTCAAGGGTTTGTCCACTTCTAGGGTCTGCCTCTTAAAGGGCCAGTCCGCAAAACATGTCACATGTTCAAGTGGCTTTCCACTTCATAAGCCACATTGACATTTCCAAAGGTCTGTCCATTCCCAGGGTTGTCTCTTAGAAGGCCACCCACACACAATAATGCATCTTTAAGGACTGTCCACTTCCATGGTCATCCTCTTCATAGGCCAGTCACCTTAAAGTATTGCCAATTTTAAAGGTCCGTAAGCTTCCCAGGTCCACCTCTTAAAGGGCCAGTACACTTAAAATGCTGTTGTTTCAAGGGTTTGTACTCAACCCTGGTCAACCTCTTAAAGGACATAATTCCCTAAATTTGTCACCTCTTCAAGGGTTTGTCCACTTCTAGGGTCTGCCTCTTAAAGGGCCAGTCCGCAAAACATGTCACATGTTCAAGTGGCTTTCCACTTCATAAGCCACATTGACATTTCCAAAGGTCTGTCCATTCCCAGGGTTGTCTCTTAGAAGGCCACCCACACACAATAATGCATCTTTAAGGACTGTCCACTTCCATGGTCATCCTCTTCATAGGCCAGTCACCTTAAAGTATTGCCAATTTTAAAGGTCCGTAAGCTTCCCAGGTCCACCTCTTAAAGGGCCAGTACACTTAAAATGCTGTTGTTTCGAGGGTTTGTACACAACCCTGGTCAACCTCTTAAAGGACATAATTCCCTAAATTTGTCACCTCTTCAAGGGTTTGTCCACTTCTAGGGTCTGCCTCTTAAAGGGCCAGTCCGCAAAACATGTCACATGTTCAAGTGGCTTTCCACTTCATAAGCCACATTGACATTTCCAAAGGTCTGTCCATTCCCAGGGTTGTCTCTTAGAAGGCCACCCACACACAATAATGCATCTTTAAGGACTGTCCACTTCCATGGTCATCCTCTTCATAGGCCAGTCACCTTAAAGTATTGCCAATTTTAAAGGTCTGTAAGCTTCCCAGGTCCACCTCTTAAAGGGCCAGTACACTTAAAATGCTGTTGTTTCAAGGGTTTGTACACAACCCTGGTCAACCTCTTAAAGGACATAATTCCCTAAATTTGTCACCTCTTCAAGGGTTTGTCCACTTCTAGGGTCTGCCTCTTAAAGGGCCAGTCCGCAAAACATGTCACATGTTCAAGTGGCTTTCCACTTCATAAGCCACATTGACATTTCCAAAGGTCTGTCCATTCCCAGGGTTGTCTCTTAGAAGGCCACCCACACACAATAATGCATCTTTAAGGACTGTCCACTTCCATGGTCATCCTCTTCATAGGCCAGTCACCTTAAAGTATTGCCAATTTTAAAGGTCTGTAAGCTTCCCAGGTCCACCTCTTAAAGGGCCAGTACACTTAAAATGCTGTTGTTTTGAGGGTTTGTACACAACCCTGGTCAACCTCTTAAAGGACATAATTCCCTAAATTTGTCACCTCTTCAAGGGTTTGTCCACTTCTAGGGTCTGCCTCTTAAAGGGCCAGTCCGCAAAACATGTCACATGTTCAAGTGGCTTTCCACTTCATAAGCCACATTGACATTTCCAAAGGTCTGTCCATTCCCAGGGTTGTCTCTTAGAAGGCCACCCACACACAATAATGCATCTTTAAGGACTGTCCACTTCCATGGTCATCCTCTTCATAGGCCAGTCACCTTAAAGTATTGCCAATTTTAAAGGTCTGTAAGCTTCCCTGGTCCACCTCTTAAAGGGCCAGTACACTTAAAATGCTGTTGTTTCAAGGGTTTGTACACAACCCTGGTCAACCTCTTAAAGGACATAATTCCCTAAATTTGTCACCTCTTCAAGGGTTTGTCCACTTCTAGGGTCTGCCTCTTAAAGGGCCAGTCCGCAAAACATGTCACATGTTCAAGTGGCTTTCCACTTCATAAGCCACATTGACATTTCCAAAGGTCTGTCCATTCCCAGGGTTGTCTCTTAGAAGGCCACCCACACACAATAATGCATCTTTAAGGACTGTCCACTTCCATGGTCATCCTCTTCATAGGCCAGTCACCTTAAAGTATTGCCAATTTTAAAGGTCTGTAAGCTTCCCAGGTCCACCTCTTAAAGGGCCAGTACACTTAAAATGCTGTTGTTTCAAGGGTTTGTACACAACCCTGGTCAACCTCTTAAAGGACATAATTCCCTAAATTTGTCACCTCTTCAAGGGTTTGTCCACTTCTAGGGTCTGCCTCTTAAAGGGCCAGTCCGCAAAACATGTCACATGTTCAAGTGGCTTTCCACTTCATAAGCCACATTGACATTTCCAAAGGTCTGTCCATTCCCAGGGTTGTCTCTTAGAAGGCCACCCACACACAATAATGCATCTTTAAGGACTGTCCACTTCCATGGTCATCCTCTTCATAGGCCAGTCACCTTAAAGTATTGCCAATTTTAAAGGTCCGTAAGCTTCCCAGGTCCACCTCTTAAAGGGCCAGTACACTTGAAATGCTGTTGTTTTGAGGGTTTGTACACAACCCTGGTCAACCTCTTAAAGGACATAATTCCCTAAATTTGTCACCTCTTCAAGGGTTTGTCCACTTCTAGGGTCTGCCTCTTAAAGGGCCAGTCCGCAAAACATGTCACATGTTCAAGTGGCTTTCCACTTCATAAGCCACATTGACATTTCCAAAGGTCTGTCCATTCCCAGGGTTGTCTCTTAGAAGGCCACCCACACACAATAATGCATCTTTAAGGACTGTCCACTTCCATGGTCATCCTCTTCATAGGCCAGTCACCTTAAAGTATTGCCAATTTTAAAGGTCTGTAAGCTTCCCAGGTCCACCTCTTAAAGGGCCAGTACACTTAAAATGCTGTTGTTTCAAGGGTTTGTACACAACCCTGGTCAACCTCTTAAAGGACATAATTCCCTAAATTTGTCACCTCTTCAAGGGTTTGTCCACTTCTAGGGTCTGCCTCTTAAAGGGCCAGTCCGCAAAACATGTCACATGTTCAAGTGGCTTTCCACTTCATAAGCCACATTGACATTTCCAAAGGTCTGTCCATTCCCAGGGTTGTCTCTTAGAAGGCCACCCACACACAATAATGCATCTTTAAGGACTGTCCACTTCCATGGTCATCGTCTTCATAGGCCAGTCACCTTAAAGTATTGCCAATTTTAAAGGTCCGTAAGCTTCCCAGGTCCACCTCTTAAAGGGCCAGTACACTTAAAATGCTGTTGTTTTGAGGGTTTGTACACAACCCTGGTCAACCTCTTAAAGGACATAATTCCCTAAATTTGTCACCTCTTCAAGGGTTTGTCCACTTCTAGGGTCTGCCTCTTAAAGGGCCAGTCCGCAAAACATGTCACATGTTCAAGTGGCTTTCCACTTCATAAGCCACATTGACATTTCCAAAGGTCTGTCCATTCCCAGGGTTGTCTCTTAGAAGGCCACCCACACACAATAATGCATCTTTAAGGACTGTCCACTTCCATGGTCATCCTCTTCATAGGCCAGTCACCTTAAAGTATTGCCAATTTTAAAGGTCCGTAAGCTTCCCAGGTCCACCTCTTAAAGGGCCAGTACACTTAAAATGCTGTTGTTTTGAGGGTTTGTACACAACCCTGGTCAACCTCTTAAAGGACATAATTCCCTAAATTTGTCACCTCTTCAAGGGTTTGTCCACTTCTAGGGTCTGCCTCTTAAAGGGCCAGTCCGCAAAACATGTCACATGTTCAAGTGGCTTTCCACTTCATAAGCCACATTGACATTTCCAAAGGTCTGTCCATTCCCAGGGTTGTCTCTTAGAAGGCCACCCACACACAATAATGCATCTTTAAGGACTGTCCACTTCCATGGTCATCCTCTTCATAGGCCAGTCACCTTAAAGTATTGCCAATTTTAAAGGTCTGTAAGCTTCCCAGGTCCACCTCTTAAAGGGCCAGTACACTTAAAATGCTGTTGTTTCAAGGGTTTGTACTCAACCCTGGTCAACCTCTTAAAGGACATAATTCCCTAAATTTGTCACCTCTTCAAGGGTTTGTCCACTTCTAGGGTCTGCCTCTTAAAGGGCCAGTCCGCAAAACATGTCACATGTTCAAGTGGCTTTCCACTTCATAAGCCACATTGACATTTCCAAAGGTCTGTCCATTCCCAGGGTTGTCTCTTAGAAGGCCACCCACACACAATAATGCATCTTTAAGGACTGTCCACTTCCATGGTCATCCTCTTCATAGGCCAGTCACCTTAAAGTATTGCCAATTTTAAAGGTCCGTAAGCTTCCCAGGTCCACCTCTTAAAGGGCCAGTACACTTAAAATGCTGTTGTTTCGAGGGTTTGTACACAACCCTGGTCAACCTCTTAAAGGACATAATTCCCTAAATTTGTCACCTCTTCAAGGGTTTGTCCACTTCTAGGGTCTGCCTCTTAAAGGGCCAGTCCGCAAAACATGTCACATGTTCAAGTGGCTTTCCACTTCATAAGCCACATTGA
This sequence comes from Eleutherodactylus coqui, assembly GCF_035609145.1. NCBI lineage: Eukaryota > Metazoa > Chordata > Amphibia > Anura > Eleutherodactylidae > Eleutherodactylus > Eleutherodactylus coqui. The sequence goes on from NW_027102381.1 coordinate 545,266, forward strand.
CATTTCCAAAGGTCTGTCCATTCCCAGGGTTGTCTCTTAGAAGGCCACCCACACACAATAATGCATCTTTAAGGACTGTCCACTTCCATGGTCATCCTCTTCATAGGCCAGTCACCTTAAAGTATTGCCAATTTTAAAGGTCTGTAAGCTTCCCAGGTCCACCTCTTAAAGGGCCAGTACACTTAAAATGCTGTTGTTTCAAGGGTTTGTACACAACCCTGGTCAACCTCTTAAAGGACATAATTCCCTAAATTTGTCACCTCTTCAAGGGTTTGTCCACTTCTAGGGTCTGCCTCTTAAAGGGCCAGTCCGCAAAACATGTCACATGTTCAAGTGGCTTTCCACTTCATAAGCCACATTGACATTTCCAAAGGTCTGTCCATTCCCAGGGTTGTCTCTTAGAAGGCCACCCACACACAATAATGCATCTTTAAGGACTGTCCACTTCCATGGTCATCCTCTTCATAGGCCAGTCACCTTAAAGTATTGCCAATTTTAAAGGTCCGTAAGCTTCCCAGGTCCACCTCTTAAAGGGCCAGTACACTTAAAATGCTGTTGTTTTGAGGGTTTGTACACAACCCTGGTCAACCTCTTAAAGGACATAATTCCCTAAATTTGTCACCTCTTCAAGGGTTTGTCCACTTCTAGGGTCTGCCTCTTAAAGGGCCAGTCCGCAAAACATGTCACATGTTCAAGTGGCTTTCCACTTCATAAGCCACATTGACATTTCCAAAGGTCTGTCCATTCCCAGGGTTGTCTCTTAGAAGGCCACCCACACACAATAATGCATCTTTAAGGACTGTCCACTTCCATGGTCATCCTCTTCATAGGCCAGTCACCTTAAAGTATTGCCAATTTTAAAGGTCTGTAAGCTTCCCAGGTCCACCTCTTAAAGGGCCAGTACACTTAAAATGCTGTTGTTTTGAGGGTTTGTACACAACCCTGGTCAACCTCTTAAAGGACATAATTCCCTAAATTTGTCACCTCTTCAAGGGTTTGTCCACTTCTAGGGTCTGCCTCTTAAAGGGCCAGTCCGCAAAACATGTCACATGTTCAAGTGGCTTTCCACTTCATAAGCCACATTGACATTTCCAAAGGTCTGTCCATTCCCAGGGTTGTCTCTTAGAAGGCCACCCACACACAATAATGCATCTTTAAGGACTGTCCACTTCCATGGTCATCCTCTTCATAGGCCAGTCACCTTAAAGTATTGCCAATTTTAAAGGTCTGTAAGCTTCCCTGGTCCACCTCTTAAAGGGCCAGTACACTTAAAATGCTGTTGTTTCAAGGGTTTGTACACAACCCTGGTCAACCTCTTAAAGGACATAATTCCCTAAATTTGTCACCTCTTCAAGGGTTTGTCCACTTCTAGGGTCTGCCTCTTAAAGGGCCAGTCCGCAAAACATGTCACATGTTCAAGTGGCTTTCCACTTCATAAGCCACATTGATATTTCCAAAGGTCTGTCCATTCCCAGGGTTGTCTCTTAGAAGGCCACCCACACACAATAATGCATCTTTAAGGACTGTCCACTTCCATGGTCATCCTCTTCATAGGCCAGTCACCTTAAAGTATTGCCAATTTTAAAGGTCTGTAAGCTTCCCAGGTCCACCTCTTAAAGGGCCAGTACACTTAAAATGCTGTTGTTTCAAGGGTTTGTACACAACCCTGGTCAACCTCTTAAAGGACATAATTCCCTAAATTTGTCACCTCTTCAAGGGTTTGTCCACTTCTAGGGTCTGCCTCTTAAAGGGCCAGTCCGCAAAACATGTCACATGTTCAAGTGGCTTTCCACTTCATAAGCCACATTGACATTTCCAAAGGTCTGTCCATTCCCAGGGTTGTCTCTTAGAAGGCCACCCACACACAATAATGCATCTTTAAGGACTGTCCACTTCCATGGTCATCCTCTTCATAGGCCAGTCACCTTAAAGTATTGCCAATTTTAAAGGTCCGTAAGCTTCCCAGGTCCACCTCTTAAAGGGCCAGTACACTTGAAATGCTGTTGTTTTGAGGGTTTGTACACAACCCTGGTCAACCTCTTAAAGGACATAATTCCCTAAATTTGTCACCTCTTCAAGGGTTTGTCCACTTCTAGGGTCTGCCTCTTAAAGGGCCAGTCCGCAAAACATGTCACATGTTCAAGTGGCTTTCCACTTCATAAGCCACATTGACATTTCCAAAGGTCTGTCCATTCCCAGGGTTGTCTCTTAGAAGGCCACCCACACACAATAATGCATCTTTAAGGACTGTCCACTTCCATGGTCATCCTCTTCATAGGCCAGTCACCTTAAAGTATTGCCAATTTTAAAGGTCTGTAAGCTTCCCAGGTCCACCTCTTAAAGGGCCAGTACACTTAAAATGCTGTTGTTTCAAGGGTTTGTACACAACCCTGGTCAACCTCTTAAAGGACATAATTCCCTAAATTTGTCACCTCTTCAAGGGTTTGTCCACTTCTAGGGTCTGCCTCTTAAAGGGCCAGTCCGCAAAACATGTCACATGTTCAAGTGGCTTTCCACTTCATAAGCCACATTGACATTTCCAAAGGTCTGTCCATTCCCAGGGTTGTCTCTTAGAAGGCCACCCACACACAATAATGCATCTTTAAGGACTGTCCACTTCCATGGTCATCGTCTTCATAGGCCAGTCACCTTAAAGTATTGCCAATTTTAAAGGTCCGTAAGCTTCCCAGGTCCACCTCTTAAAGGGCCAGTACACTTAAAATGCTGTTGTTTTGAGGGTTTGTACACAACCCTGGTCAACCTCTTAAAGGACATAATTCCCTAAATTTGTCACCTCTTCAAGGGTTTGTCCACTTCTAGGGTCTGCCTCTTAAAGGGCCAGTCCGCAAAACATGTCACATGTTCAAGTGGCTTTCCACTTCATAAGCCACATTGACATTTCCAAAGGTCTGTCCATTCCCAGGGTTGTCTCTTAGAAGGCCACCCACACACAATAATGCATCTTTAAGGACTGTCCACTTCCATGGTCATCCTCTTCATAGGCCAGTCACCTTAAAGTATTGCCAATTTTAAAGGTCCGTAAGCTTCCCAGGTCCACCTCTTAAAGGGCCAGTACACTTAAAATGCTGTTGTTTTGAGGGTTTGTACACAACCCTGCTCAACCTCTTAAAGGACATAATTCCCTAAATTTGTCACCTCTTCAAGGGTTTGTCCACTTCTAGGGTCTGCCTCTTAAAGGGCCAGTCCGCAAAACATGTCACATGTTCAAGTGGCTTTCCACTTCATAAGCCACATTGACATTTCCAAAGGTCTGTCCATTCCCAGGGTTGTCTCTTAGAAGGCCACCCACACACAATAATGCATCTTTAAGGACTGTCCACTTCCATGGTCATCCTCTTCATAGGCCAGTCACCTTAAAGTATTGCCAATTTTAAAGGTCTGTAAGCTTCCCAGGTCCACCTCTTAAAGGGCCAGTACACTTAAAATGCTGTTGTTTCAAGGGTTTGTACTCAACCCTGGTCAACCTCTTAAAGGACATAATTCCCTAAATTTGTCACCTCTTCAAGGGTTTGTCCACTTCTAGGGTCTGCCTCTTAAAGGGCCAGTCCGCAAAACATGTCACATGTTCAAGTGGCTTTCCACTTCATAAGCCACATTGACATTTCCAAAGGTCTGTCCATTCCCAGGGTTGTCTCTTAGAAGGCCACCCACACACAATAATGCATCTTTAAGGACTGTCCACTTCCATGGTCATCCTCTTCATAGGCCAGTCACCTTAAAGTATTGCCAATTTTAAAGGTCCGTAAGCTTCCCAGGTCCACCTCTTAAAGGGCCAGTACACTTAAAATGCTGTTGTTTCGAGGGTTTGTACACAACCCTGGTCAACCTCTTAAAGGACATAATTCCCTAAATTTGTCACCTCTTCAAGGGTTTGTCCACTTCTAGGGTCTGCCTCTTAAAGGGCCAGTCCGCAAAACATGTCACATGTTCAAGTGGCTTTCCACTTCATAAGCCACATTGACATTTCCAAAGGTCTGTCCATTCCCAGGGTTGTCTCTTAGAAGGCCACCCACACACAATAATGCATCTTTAAGGACTGTCCACTTCCATGGTCATCCTCTTCATAGGCCAGTCACCTTAAAGTATTGCCAATTTTAAAGGTCTGTAAGCTTCCCAGGTCCACCTCTTAAAGGGCCAGTACACTTAAAATGCTGTTGTTTCAAGGGTTTGTACACAACCCTGGTCAACCTCTTAAAGGACATAATTCCCTAAATTTGTCACCTCTTCAAGGGTTTGTCCACTTCTAGGGTCTGCCTCTTAAAGGGCCAGTCCGCAAAACATGTCACATGTTCAAGTGGCTTTCCACTTCATAAGCCACATTGACATTTCCAAAGGTCTGTCCATTCCCAGGGTTGTCTCTTAGAAGGCCACCCACACACAATAATGCATCTTTAAGGACTGTCCACTTCCATGGTCATCCTCTTCATAGGCCAGTCACCTTAAAGTATTGCCAATTTTAAAGGTCCGTAAGCTTCCCAGGTCCACCTCTTAAAGGGCCAGTACACTTAAAATGCTGTTGTTTTGAGGGTTTGTACACAACCCTGGTCAACCTCTTAAAGGACATAATTCCCTAAATTTGTCACCTCTTCAAGGGTTTGTCCACTTCTAGGGTCTGCCTCTTAAAGGGCCAGTCCGCAAAACATGTCACATGTTCAAGTGGCTTTCCACTTCATAAGCCACATTGACATTTCCAAAGGTCTGTCCATTCCCAGGGTTGTCTCTTAGAAGGCCACCCACACACAATAATGCATCTTTAAGGACTGTCCACTTCCATGGTCATCCTCTTCATAGGCCAGTCACCTTAAAGTATTGCCAATTTTAAAGGTCTGTAAGCTTCCCAGGTCCACCTCTTAAAGGGCCAGTACACTTAAAATGCTGTTGTTTTGAGGGTTTGTACACAACCCTGGTCAACCTCTTAAAGGACATAATTCCCTAAATTTGTCACCTCTTCAAGGGTTTGTCCACTTCTAGGGTCTGCCTCTTAAAGGGCCAGTCCGCAAAACATGTCACATGTTCAAGTGGCTTTCCACTTCATAAGCCACATTGACATTTCCAAAGGTCTGTCCATTCCCAGGGTTGTCTCTTAGAAGGCCACCCACACACAATAATGCATCTTTAAGGACTGTCCACTTCCATGGTCATCCTCTTCATAGGCCAGTCACCTTAAAGTATTGCCAATTTTAAAGGTCTGTAAGCTTCCCTGGTCCACCTCTTAAAGGGCCAGTACACTTAAAATGCTGTTGTTTCAAGGGTTTGTACACAACCCTGGTCAACCTCTTAAAGGACATAATTCCCTAAATTTGTCACCTCTTCAAGGGTTTGTCCACTTCTAGGGTCTGCCTCTTAAAGGGCCAGTCCGCAAAACATGTCACATGTTCAAGTGGCTTTCCACTTCATAAGCCACATTGATATTTCCAAAGGTCTGTCCATTCCCAGGGTTGTCTCTTAGAAGGCCACCCACACACAATAATGCATCTTTAAGGACTGTCCACTTCCATGGTCATCCTCTTCATAGGCCAGTCACCTTAAAGTATTGCCAATTTTAAAGGTCCGTAAGCTTCCCAGGTCCACCTCTTAAAGGGCCAGTACACTTGAAATGCTGTTGTTTTGAGGGTTTGTACACAACCCTGGTCAACCTCTTAAAGGACATAATTCCCTAAATTTGTCACCTCTTCAAGGGTTTGTCCACTTCTAGGGTCTGCCTCTTAAAGGGCCAGTCCGCAAAACATGTCACATGTTCAAGTGGCTTTCCACTTCATAAGCCACATTGACATTTCCAAAGGTCTGTCCATTCCCAGGGTTGTATCTTAGAAGGCCACCCACACACAATAATGCATCTTTAAGGACTGTCCACTTCCATGGTCATCCTCTTCATAGGCCAGTCACCTTAAAGTATTGCCAATTTTAAAGGTCTGTAAGCTTCCCAGGTCCACCTCTTAAAGGGCCAGTACACTTAAAATGCTGTTGTTTCAAGGGTTTGTACACAACCCTGGTCAACCTCTTAAAGGACATAATTCCCTAAATTTGTCACCTCTTCAAGGGTTTGTCCACTTCTAGGGTCTGCCTCTTAAAGGGCCAGTCCGCAAAACATGTCACATGTTCAAGTGGCTTTCCACTTCATAAGCCACATTGACATTTCCAAAGGTCTGTCCATTCCCAGGGTTGTCTCTTAGAAGGCCACCCACACACAATAATGCATCTTTAAGGACTGTCCACTTCCATGGTCATCGTCTTCATAGGCCAGTCACCTTAAAGTATTGCCAATTTTAAAGGTCCGTAAGCTTCCCAGGTCCACCTCTTAAAGGGCCAGTACACTTAAAATGCTGTTGTTTTGAGGGTTTGTACACAACCCTGGTCAACCTCTTAAAGGACATAATTCCCTAAATTTGTCACCTCTTCAAGGGTTTGTCCACTTCTAGGGTCTGCCTCTTAAAGGGCCAGTCCGCAAAACATGTCACATGTTCAAGTGGCTTTCCACTTCATAAGCCACATTGACATTTCCAAAGGTCTGTCCATTCCCAGGGTTGTCTCTTAGAAGGCCACCCACACACAATAATGCATCTTTAAGGACTGTCCACTTCCATGGTCATCCTCTTCATAGGCCAGTCACCTTAAAGTATTGCCAATTTTAAAGGTCCGTAAGCTTCCCAGGTCCACCTCTTAAAGGGCCAGTACACTTAAAATGCTGTTGTTTTGAGGGTTTGTACACAACCCTGGTCAACCTCTTAAAGGACATAATTCCCTAAATTTGTCACCTCTTCAAGGGTTTGTCCACTTCTAGGGTCTGCCTCTTAAAGGGCCAGTCCGCAAAACATGTCACATGTTCAAGTGGCTTTCCACTTCATAAGCCACATTGACATTTCCAAAGGTCTGTCCATTCCCAGGGTTGTCTCTTAGAAGGCCACCCACACACAATAATGCATCTTTAAGGACTGTCCACTTCCATGGTCATCCTCTTCATAGGCCAGTCACCTTAAAGTATTGCCAATTTTAAAGGTCTGTAAGCTTCCCAGGTCCACCTCTTAAAGGGCCAGTACACTTAAAATGCTGTTGTTTCAAGGGTTTGTACACAACCCTGGTCAACCTCTTAAAGGACATAATTCCCTAAATTTGTCACCTCTTCAAGGGTTTGTCCACTTCTAGGGTCTGCCTCTTAAAGGGCCAGTCCGCAAAACATGTCACATGTTCAAGTGGCTTTCCACTTCATAAGCCACATTGACATTTCCAAAGGTCTGTCCATTCCCAGGGTTGTCTCTTAGAAGGCCACCCACACACAATAATGCATCTTTAAGGACTGTCCACTTCCATGGTCATCCTCTTCATAGGCCAGTCACCTTAAAGTATTGCCAATTTTAAAGGTCTGTAAGCTTCCCAGGTCCACCTCTTAAAGGGCCAGTACACTTAAAATGCTGTTGTTTTGAGGGTTTGTACACAACCCTGGTCAACCTCTTAAAGGACATAATTCCCTAAATTTGTCACCTCTTCAAGGGTTTGTCCACTTCTAGGGTCTGCCTCTTAAAGGGCCAGTCCGCAAAACATGTCACATGTTCAAGTGGCTTTCCACTTCATAAGCCACATTGACATTTCCAAAGGTCTGTCCATTCCCAGGGTTGTCTCTTAGAAGGCCACCCACACACAATAATGCATCTTTAAGGACTGTCCACTTCCATGGTCATCCTCTTCATAGGCCAGTCACCTTAAAGTATTGCCAATTTTAAAGGTCTGTAAGCTTCCCTGGTCCACCTCTTAAAGGGCCAGTACACTTAAAATGCTGTTGTTTCAAGGGTTTGTACACAACCCTGGTCAACCTCTTAAAGGACATAATTCCCTAAATTTGTCACCTCTTCAAGGGTTTGTCCACTTCTAGGGTCTGCCTCTTAAAGGGCCAGTCCGCAAAACATGTCACATGTTCAAGTGGCTTTCCACTTCATAAGCCACATTGATATTTCCAAAGGTCTGTCCATTCCCAGGGTTGTCTCTTAGAAGGCCACCCACACACAATAATGCATCTTTAAGGACTGTCCACTTCCATGGTCATCCTCTTCATAGGCCAGTCACCTTAAAGTATTGCCAATTTTAAAGGTCTGTAAGCTTCCCAGGTCCACCTCTTAAAGGGCCAGTACACTTAAAATGCTGTTGTTTCAAGGGTTTGTACACAACCCTGGTCAACCTCTTAAAGGACATAATTCCCTAAATTTGTCACCTCTTCAAGGGTTTGTCCACTTCTAGGGTCTGCCTCTTAAAGGGCCAGTCCGCAAAACATGTCACATGTTCAAGTGGCTTTCCACTTCATAAGCCACATTGACATTTCCAAAGGTCTGTCCATTCCCAGGGTTGTCTCTTAGAAGGCCACCCACACACAATAATGCATCTTTAAGGACTGTCCACTTCCATGGTCATCCTCTTCATAGGCCAGTCACCTTAAAGTATTGCCAATTTTAAAGGTCCGTAAGCTTCCCAGGTCCACCTCTTAAAGGGCCAGTACACTTGAAATGCTGTTGTTTTGAGGGTTTGTACACAACCCTGGTCAACCTCTTAAAGGACATAATTCCCTAAATTTGTCACCTCTTCAAGGGTTTGTCCACTTCTAGGGTCTGCCTCTTAAAGGGCCAGTCCGCAAAACATGTCACATGTTCAAGTGGCTTTCCACTTCATAAGCCACATTGACATTTCCAAAGGTCTGTCCATTCCCAGGGTTGTCTCTTAGAAGGCCACCCACACACAATAATGCATCTTTAAGGACTGTCCACTTCCATGGTCATCCTCTTCATAGGCCAGTCACCTTAAAGTATTGCCAATTTTAAAGGTCTGTAAGCTTCCCAGGTCCACCTCTTAAAGGGCCAGTACACTTAAAATGCTGTTGTTTCAAGGGTTTGTACACAACCCTGGTCAACCTCTTAAAGGACATAATTCCCTAAATTTGTCACCTCTTCAAGGGTTTGTCCACTTCTAGGGTCTGCCTCTTAAAGGGCCAGTCCGCAAAACATGTCACATGTTCAAGTGGCTTTCCACTTCATAAGCCACATTGACATTTCCAAAGGTCTGTCCATTCCCAGGGTTGTCTCTTAGAAGGCCACCCACACACAATAATGCATCTTTAAGGACTGTCCACTTCCATGGTCATCCTCTTCATAGGCCAGTCACCTTAAAGTATTGCCAATTTTAAAGGTCCGTAAGCTTCCCAGGTCCACCTCTTAAAGGGCCAGTACACTTAAAATGCTGTTGTTTTGAGGGTTTGTACACAACCCTGGTCAACCTCTTAAAGGACATAATTCCCTAAATTTGTCACCTCTTCAAGGGTTTGTCCACTTCTAGGGTCTGCCTCTTAAAGGGCCAGTCCGCAAAACATGTCACATGTTCAAGTGGCTTTCCACTTCATAAGCCACATTGACATTTCCAAAGGTCTGTCCATTCCCAGGGTTGTCTCTTAGAAGGCCACCCACACACAATAATGCATCTTTAAGGACTGTCCACTTCCATGGTCATCCTCTTCATAGGCCAGTCACCTTAAAGTATTGCCAATTTTAAAGGTCTGTAAGCTTCCCAGGTCCACCTCTTAAAGGGCCAGTACACTTAAAATGCTGTTGTTTCAAGGGTTTGTACTCAACCCTGGTCAACCTCTTAAAGGACATAATTCCCTAAATTTGTCACCTCTTCAAGGGTTTGTCCACTTCTAGGGTCTGCCTCTTAAAGGGCCAGTCCGCAAAACATGTCACATGTTCAAGTGGCTTTCCACTTCATAAGCCACATTGACATTTCCAAAGGTCTGTCCATTCCCAGGGTTGTCTCTTAGAAGGCCACCCACACACAATAATGCATCTTTAAGGACTGTCCACTTCCATGGTCATCCTCTTCATAGGCCAGTCACCTTAAAGTATTGCCAATTTTAAAGGTCCGTAAGCTTCCCAGGTCCACCTCTTAAAGGGCCAGTACACTTAAAATGCTGTTGTTTCGAGGGTTTGTACACAACCCTGGTCAACCTCTTAAAGGACATAATTCCCTAAATTTGTCACCTCTTCAAGGGTTTGTCCACTTCTAGGGTCTGCCTCTTAAAGGGCCAGTCCGCAAAACATGTCACATGTTCAAGTGGCTTTCCACTTCATAAGCCACATTGACATTTCCAAAGGTCTGTCCATTCCCAGGGTTGTCTCTTAGAAGGCCACCCACACACAATAATGCATCTTTAAGGACTGTCCACTTCCATGGTCATCCTCTTCATAGGCCAGTCACCTTAAAGTATTGCCAATTTTAAAGGTCTGTAAGCTTCCCAGGTCCACCTCTTAAAGGGCCAGTACACTTAAAATGCTGTTGTTTCAAGGGTTTGTACACAACCCTGGTCAACCTCTTAAAGGACATAATTCCCTAAATTTGTCACCTCTTCAAGGGTTTGTCCACTTCTAGGGTCTGCCTCTTAAAGGGCCAGTCCGCAAAACATGTCACATGTTCAAGTGGCTTTCCACTTCATAAGCCACATTGACATTTCCAAAGGTCTGTCCATTCCCAGGGTTGTCTCTTAGAAGGCCACCCACACACAATAATGCATCTTTAAGGACTGTCCACTTCCATGGTCATCCTCTTCATAGGCCAGTCACCTTAAAGTATTGCCAATTTTAAAGGTCCGTAAGCTTCCCAGGTCCACCTCTTAAAGGGCCAGTACACTTAAAATGCTGTTGTTTTGGGGGTTTGTACACAACCCTGGTCAACCTCTTAAAGGACATAATTCCCTAAATTTGTCACCTCTTCAAGGGTTTGTCCACTTCTAGGGTCTGCCTCTTAAAGGGCCAGTCCGCAAAACATGTCACATGTTCAAGTGGCTTTCCACTTCATAAGCCACATTGACATTTCCAAAGGTCTGTCCATTCCCAGGGTTGTCTCTTAGAAGGCCACCCACACACAATAATGCATCTTTAAGGACTGTCCACTTCCATGGTCATCCTCTTCATAGGCCAGTCACCTTAAAGTATTGCCAATTTTAAAGGTCTGTAAGCTTCCCAGGTCCACCTCTTAAAGGGCCAGTACACTTAAAATGCTGTTGTTTTGAGGGTTTGTACACAACCCTGGTCAACCTCTTAAAGGACATAATTCCCTAAATTTGTCACCTCTTCAAGGGTTTGTCCACTTCTAGGGTCTGCCTCTTAAAGGGCCAGTCCGCAAAACATGTCACATGTTCAAGTGGCTTTCCACTTCATAAGCCACATTGACATTTCCAAAGGTCTGTCCATTCCCAGGGTTGTCTCTTAGAAGGCCACCCACACACAATAATGCATCTTTAAGGACTGTCCACTTCCATGGTCATCCTCTTCATAGGCCAGTCACCTTAAAGTATTGCCAATTTTAAAGGTCTGTAAGCTTCCCTGGTCCACCTCTTAAAGGGCCAGTACACTTAAAATGCTGTTGTTTCAAGGGTTTGTACACAACCCTGGTCAACCTCTTAAAGGACATAATTCCCTAAATTTGTCACCTCTTCAAGGGTTTGTCCACTTCTAGGGTCTGCCTCTTAAAGGGCCAGTCCGCAAAACATGTCACATGTTCAAGTGGCTTTCCACTTCATAAGCCACATTGATATTTCCAAAGGTCTGTCCATTCCCAGGGTTGTCTCTTAGAAGGCCACCCACACACAATAATGCATCTTTAAGGACTGTCCACTTCCATGGTCATCCTCTTCATAGGCCAGTCACCTTAAAGTATTGCCAATTTTAAAGGTCCGTAAGCTTCCCAGGTCCACCTCTTAAAGGGCCAGTACACTTGAAATGCTGTTGTTTTGAGGGTTTGTACACAACCCTGGTCAACCTCTTAAAGGACATAATTCCCTAAATTTGTCACCTCTTCAAGGGTTTGTCCACTTCTAGGGTCTGCCTCTTAAAGGGCCAGTCCGCAAAACATGTCACATGTTCAAGTGGCTTTCCACTTCATAAGCCACATTGACATTTCCAAAGGTCTGTCCATTCCCAGGGTTGTATCTTAGAAGGCCACCCACACACAATAATGCATCTTTAAGGACTGTCCACTTCCATGGTCATCCTCTTCATAGGCCAGTCACCTTAAAGTATTGCCAATTTTAAAGGTCTGTAAGCTTCCCAGGTCCACCTCTTAAAGGGCCAGTACACTTAAAATGCTGTTGTTTCAAGGGTTTGTACACAACCCTGGTCAACCTCTTAAAGGACATAATTCCCTAAATTTGTCACCTCTTCAAGGGTTTGTCCACTTCTAGGGTCTGCCTCTTAAAGGGCCAGTCCGCAAAACATGTCACATGTTCAAGTGGCTTTCCACTTCATAAGCCACATTGACATTTCCAAAGGTCTGTCCATTCCCAGGGTTGTCTCTTAGAAGGCCACCCACACACAATAATGCATCTTTAAGGACTGTCCACTTCCATGGTCATCGTCTTCATAGGCCAGTCACCTTAAAGTATTGCCAATTTTAAAGGTCCGTAAGCTTCCCAGGTCCACCTCTTAAAGGGCCAGTACACTTAAAATGCTGTTGTTTTGAGGGTTTGTACACAACCCTGGTCAACCTCTTAAAGGACATAATTCCCTAAATTTGTCACCTCTTCAAGGGTTTGTCCACTTCTAGGGTCTGCCTCTTAAAGGGCCAGTCCGCAAAACATGTCACATGTTCAAGTGGCTTTCCACTTCATAAGCCACATTGACATTTCCAAAGGTCTGTCCATTCCCAGGGTTGTCTCTTAGAAGGCCACCCACACACAATAATGCATCTTTAAGGACTGTCCACTTCCATGGTCATCCTCTTCATAGGCCAGTCACCTTAAAGTATTGCCAATTTTAAAGGTCTGTAAGCTTCCCTGGTCCACCTCTTAAAGGGCCAGTACACTTAAAATGCTGTTGTTTCAAGGGTTTGTACACAACCCTGGTCAACCTCTTAAAGGACATAATTCCCTAAATTTGTCACCTCTTCAAGGGTTTGTCCACTTCTAGGGTCTGCCTCTTAAAGGGCCAGTCCGCAAAACATGTCACATGTTCAAGTGGCTTTCCACTTCATAAGCCACATTGACATTTCCAAAGGTCTGTCCATTCCCAGGGTTGTCTCTTAGAAGGCCACCCACACACAATAATGCATCTTTAAGGACTGTCCACTTCCATGGTCATCCTCTTCATAGGCCAGTCACCTTAAAGTATTGCCAATTTTAAAGGTCTGTAAGCTTCCCAGGTCCACCTCTTAAAGGGCCAGTACACTTAAAATGCTGTTGTTTCAAGGGTTTGTACACAACCCTGGTCAACCTCTTAAAGGACATAATTCCCTAAATTTGTCACCTCTTCAAGGGTTTGTCCACTTCTAGGGTCTGCCTCTTAAAGGGCCAGTCCGCAAAACATGTCACATGTTCAAGTGGCTTTCCACTTCATAAGCCACATTGACATTTCCAAAGGTCTGTCCATTCCCAGGGTTGTCTCTTAGAAGGCCACCCACACACAATAATGCATCTTTAAGGACTGTCCACTTCCATGGTCATCCTCTTCATAGGCCAGTCACCTTAAAGTATTGCCAATTTTAAAGGTCCGTAAGCTTCCCAGGTCCACCTCTTAAAGGGCCAGTACACTTGAAATGCTGTTGTTTTGAGGGTTTGTACACAACCCTGGTCAACCTCTTAAAGGACATAATTCCCTAAATTTGTCACCTCTTCAAGGGTTTGTCCACTTCTAGGGTCTGCCTCTTAAAGGGCCAGTCCGCAAAACATGTCACATGTTCAAGTGGCTTTCCACTTCATAAGCCACATTGACATTTCCAAAGGTCTGTCCATTCCCAGGGTTGTCTCTTAGAAGGCCACCCACACACAATAATGCATCTTTAAGGACTGTCCACTTCCATGGTCATCCTCTTCATAGGCCAGTCACCTTAAAGTATTGCCAATTTTAAAGGTCTGTAAGCTTCCCAGGTCCACCTCTTAAAGGGCCAGTACACTTAAAATGCTGTTGTTTCAAGGGTTTGTACACAACCCTGGTCAACCTCTTAAAGGACATAATTCCCTAAATTTGTCACCTCTTCAAGGGTTTGTCCACTTCTAGGGTCTGCCTCTTAAAGGGCCAGTCCGCAAAACATGTCACATGTTCAAGTGGCTTTCCACTTCATAAGCCACATTGACATTTCCAAAGGTCTGTCCATTCCCAGGGTTGTCTCTTAGAAGGCCACCCACACACAATAATGCATCTTTAAGGACTGTCCACTTCCATGGTCATCCTCTTCATAGGCCAGTCACCTTAAAGTATTGCCAATTTTAAAGGTCTGTAAGCTTCCCAGGTCCACCTCTTAAAGGGCCAGTACACTTAAAATGCTGTTGTTTTGAGGGTTTGTACACAACCCTGGTCAACCTCTTAAAGGACATAATTCCCTAAATTTGTCACCTCTTCAAGGGTTTGTCCACTTCTAGGGTCTGCCTCTTAAAGGGCCAGTCCGCAAAACATGTCACATGTTCAAGTGGCTTTCCACTTCATAAGCCACATTGACATTTCCAAAGGTCTGTCCATTCCCAGGGTTGTCTCTTAGAAGGCCACCCACACACAATAATGCATCTTTAAGGACTGTCCACTTCCATGGTCATCCTCTTCATAGGCCAGTCACCTTAAAGTATTGCCAATTTTAAAGGTCTGTAAGCTTCCCTGGTCCACCTCTTAAAGGGCCAGTACACTTAAAATGCTGTTGTTTCAAGGGTTTGTACACAACCCTGGTCAACCTCTTAAAGGACATAATTCCCTAAATTTGTCACCTCTTCAAGGGTTTGTCCACTTCTAGGGTCTGCCTCTTAAAGGGCCAGTCCGCAAAACATGTCACATGTTCAAGTGGCTTTCCACTTCATAAGCCACATTGATATTTCCAAAGGTCTGTCCATTCCCAGGGTTGTCTCTTAGAAGGCCACCCACACACAATAATGCATCTTTAAGGACTGTCCACTTCCATGGTCATCCTCTTCATAGGCCAGTCACCTTAAAGTATTGCCAATTTTAAAGGTCTGTAAGCTTCCCAGGTCCACCTCTTAAAGGGCCAGTACACTTAAAATGCTGTTGTTTCAAGGGTTTGTACACAACCCTGGTCAACCTCTTAAAGGACATAATTCCCTAAATT
This sequence comes from Eleutherodactylus coqui, assembly GCF_035609145.1. Taxonomy (NCBI): domain Eukaryota; kingdom Metazoa; phylum Chordata; class Amphibia; order Anura; family Eleutherodactylidae; genus Eleutherodactylus; species Eleutherodactylus coqui. The sequence goes on from NW_027102381.1 coordinate 560,362, forward strand.
TGTCACCTCTTCAAGGGTTTGTCCACTTCTAGGGTCTGCCTCTTAAAGGGCCAGTCCGCAAAACATGTCACATGTTCAAGTGGCTTTCCACTTCATAAGCCACATTGACATTTCCAAAGGTCTGTCCATTCCCAGGGTTGTCTCTTAGAAGGCCACCCACACACAATAATGCATCTTTAAGGACTGTCCACTTCCATGGTCATCCTCTTCATAGGCCAGTCACCTTAAAGTATTGCCAATTTTAAAGGTCCGTAAGCTTCCCAGGTCCACCTCTTAAAGGGCCAGTACACTTGAAATGCTGTTGTTTTGAGGGTTTGTACACAACCCTGGTCAACCTCTTAAAGGACATAATTCCCTAAATTTGTCACCTCTTCAAGGGTTTGTCCACTTCTAGGGTCTGCCTCTTAAAGGGCCAGTCCGCAAAACATGTCACATGTTCAAGTGGCTTTCCACTTCATAAGCCACATTGACATTTCCAAAGGTCTGTCCATTCCCAGGGTTGTCTCTTAGAAGGCCACCCACACACAATAATGCATCTTTAAGGACTGTCCACTTCCATGGTCATCCTCTTCATAGGCCAGTCACCTTAAAGTATTGCCAATTTTAAAGGTCTGTAAGCTTCCCAGGTCCACCTCTTAAAGGGCCAGTACACTTAAAATGCTGTTGTTTCAAGGGTTTGTACACAACCCTGGTCAACCTCTTAAAGGACATAATTCCCTAAATTTGTCACCTCTTCAAGGGTTTGTCCACTTCTAGGGTCTGCCTCTTAAAGGGCCAGTCCGCAAAACATGTCACATGTTCAAGTGGCTTTCCACTTCATAAGCCACATTGACATTTCCAAAGGTCTGTCCATTCCCAGGGTTGTCTCTTAGAAGGCCACCCACACACAATAATGCATCTTTAAGGACTGTCCACTTCCATGGTCATCGTCTTCATAGGCCAGTCACCTTAAAGTATTGCCAATTTTAAAGGTCCGTAAGCTTCCCAGGTCCACCTCTTAAAGGGCCAGTACACTTAAAATGCTGTTGTTTTGAGGGTTTGTACACAACCCTGGTCAACCTCTTAAAGGACATAATTCCCTAAATTTGTCACCTCTTCAAGGGTTTGTCCACTTCTAGGGTCTGCCTCTTAAAGGGCCAGTCCGCAAAACATGTCACATGTTCAAGTGGCTTTCCACTTCATAAGCCACATTGACATTTCCAAAGGTCTGTCCATTCCCAGGGTTGTCTCTTAGAAGGCCACCCACACACAATAATGCATCTTTAAGGACTGTCCACTTCCATGGTCATCCTCTTCATAGGCCAGTCACCTTAAAGTATTGCCAATTTTAAAGGTCCGTAAGCTTCCCAGGTCCACCTCTTAAAGGGCCAGTACACTTAAAATGCTGTTGTTTTGAGGGTTTGTACACAACCCTGGTCAACCTCTTAAAGGACATAATTCCCTAAATTTGTCACCTCTTCAAGGGTTTGTCCACTTCTAGGGTCTGCCTCTTAAAGGGCCAGTCCGCAAAACATGTCACATGTTCAAGTGGCTTTCCACTTCATAAGCCACATTGACATTTCCAAAGGTCTGTCCATTCCCAGGGTTGTCTCTTAGAAGGCCACCCACACACAATAATGCATCTTTAAGGACTGTCCACTTCCATGGTCATCCTCTTCATAGGCCAGTCACCTTAAAGTATTGCCAATTTTAAAGGTCCGTAAGCTTCCCAGGTCCACCTCTTAAAGGGCCAGTACACTTAAAATGCTGTTGTTTCAAGGGTTTGTACTCAACCCTGGTCAACCTCTTAAAGGACATAATTCCCTAAATTTGTCACCTCTTCAAGGGTTTGTCCACTTCTAGGGTCTGCCTCTTAAAGGGCCAGTCCGCAAAACATGTCACATGTTCAAGTGGCTTTCCACTTCATAAGCCACATTGACATTTCCAAAGGTCTGTCCATTCCCAGGGTTGTCTCTTAGAAGGCCACCCACACACAATAATGCATCTTTAAGGACTGTCCACTTCCATGGTCATCCTCTTCATAGGCCAGTCACCTTAAAGTATTGCCAATTTTAAAGGTCCGTAAGCTTCCCAGGTCCACCTCTTAAAGGGCCAGTACACTTAAAATGCTGTTGTTTCGAGGGTTTGTACACAACCCTGGTCAACCTCTTAAAGGACATAATTCCCTAAATTTGTCACCTCTTCAAGGGTTTGTCCACTTCTAGGGTCTGCCTCTTAAAGGGCCAGTCCGCAAAACATGTCACATGTTCAAGTGGCTTTCCACTTCATAAGCCACATTGACATTTCCAAAGGTCTGTCCATTCCCAGGGTTGTCTCTTAGAAGGCCACCCACACACAATAATGCATCTTTAAGGACTGTCCACTTCCATGGTCATCCTCTTCATAGGCCAGTCACCTTAAAGTATTGCCAATTTTAAAGGTCTGTAAGCTTCCCAGGTCCACCTCTTAAAGGGCCAGTACACTTAAAATGCTGTTGTTTCAAGGGTTTGTACACAACCCTGGTCAACCTCTTAAAGGACATAATTCCCTAAATTTGTCACCTCTTCAAGGGTTTGTCCACTTCTAGGGTCTGCCTCTTAAAGGGCCAGTCCGCAAAACATGTCACATGTTCAAGTGGCTTTCCACTTCATAAGCCACATTGACATTTCCAAAGGTCTGTCCATTCCCAGGGTTGTCTCTTAGAAGGCCACCCACACACAATAATGCATCTTTAAGGACTGTCCACTTCCATGGTCATCCTCTTCATAGGCCAGTCACCTTAAAGTATTGCCAATTTTAAAGGTCTGTAAGCTTCCCAGGTCCACCTCTTAAAGGGCCAGTACACTTAAAATGCTGTTGTTTTGAGGGTTTGTACACAACCCTGGTCAACCTCTTAAAGGACATAATTCCCTAAATTTGTCACCTCTTCAAGGGTTTGTCCACTTCTAGGGTCTGCCTCTTAAAGGGCCAGTCCGCAAAACATGTCACATGTTCAAGTGGCTTTCCACTTCATAAGCCACATTGACATTTCCAAAGGTCTGTCCATTCCCAGGGTTGTCTCTTAGAAGGCCACCCACACACAATAATGCATCTTTAAGGACTGTCCACTTCCATGGTCATCCTCTTCATAGGCCAGTCACCTTAAAGTATTGCCAATTTTAAAGGTCTGTAAGCTTCCCAGGTCCACCTCTTAAAGGGCCAGTACACTTAAAATGCTGTTGTTTCAAGGGTTTGTACACAACCCTGGTCAACCTCTTAAAGGACATAATTCCCTAAATTTGTCACCTCTTCAAGGGTTTGTCCACTTCTAGGGTCTGCCTCTTAAAGGGCCAGTCCGCAAAACATGTCACATGTTCAAGTGGCTTTCCACTTCATAAGCCACATTGACATTTCCAAAGGTCTGTCCATTCCCAGGGTTGTCTCTTAGAAGGCCACCCACACACAATAATGCATCTTTAAGGACTGTCCACTTCCATGGTCATCCTCTTCATAGGCCAGTCACCTTAAAGTATTGCCAATTTTAAAGGTCTGTAAGCTTCCCAGGTCCACCTCTTAAAGGGCCAGTACACTTAAAATGCTGTTGTTTTGAGGGTTTGTACACAACCCTGGTCAACCTCTTAAAGGACATAATTCCCTAAATTTGTCACCTCTTCAAGGGTTTGTCCACTTCTAGGGTCTGCCTCTTAAAGGGCCAGTCCGCAAAACATGTCACATGTTCAAGTGGCTTTCCACTTCATAAGCCACATTGACATTTCCAAAGGTCTGTCCATTCCCAGGGTTGTCTCTTAGAAGGCCACCCACACACAATAATGCATCTTTAAGGACTGTCCACTTCCATGGTCATCCTCTTCATAGGCCAGTCACCTTAAAGTATTGCCAATTTTAAAGGTCTGTAAGCTTCCCTGGTCCACCTCTTAAAGGGCCAGTACACTTAAAATGCTGTTGTTTCAAGGGTTTGTACACAACCCTGGTCAACCTCTTAAAGGACATAATTCCCTAAATTTGTCACCTCTTCAAGGGTTTGTCCACTTCTAGGGTCTGCCTCTTAAAGGGCCAGTCCGCAAAACATGTCACATGTTCAAGTGGCTTTCCACTTCATAAGCCACATTGATATTTCCAAAGGTCTGTCCATTCCCAGGGTTGTCTCTTAGAAGGCCACCCACACACAATAATGCATCTTTAAGGACTGTCCACTTCCATGGTCATCCTCTTCATAGGCCAGTCACCTTAAAGTATTGCCAATTTTAAAGGTCTGTAAGCTTCCCAGGTCCACCTCTTAAAGGGCCAGTACACTTAAAATGCTGTTGTTTTGAGGGTTTGTACACAACCCTGGTCAACCTCTTAAAGGACATAATTCCCTAAATTTGTCACCTCTTCAAGGGTTTGTCCACTTCTAGGGTCTGCCTCTTAAAGGGCCAGTCCGCAAAACATGTCACATGTTCAAGTGGCTTTCCACTTCATAAGCCACATTGACATTTCCAAAGGTCTGTCCATTCCCAGGGTTGTCTCTTAGAAGGCCACCCACACACAATAATGCATCTTTAAGGACTGTCCACTTCCATGGTCATCCTCTTCATAGGCCAGTCACCTTAAAGTATTGCCAATTTTAAAGGTCCGTAAGCTTCCCAGGTCCACCTCTTAAAGGGCCAGTACACTTGAAATGCTGTTGTTTTGAGGGTTTGTACACAACCCTGGTCAACCTCTTAAAGGACATAATTCCCTAAATTTGTCACCTCTTCAAGGGTTTGTCCACTTCTAGGGTCTGCCTCTTAAAGGGCCAGTCCGCAAAACATGTCACATGTTCAAGTGGCTTTCCACTTCATAAGCCACATTGACATTTCCAAAGGTCTGTCCATTCCCAGGGTTGTCTCTTAGAAGGCCACCCACACACAATAATGCATCTTTAAGGACTGTCCACTTCCATGGTCATCCTCTTCATAGGCCAGTCACCTTAAAGTATTGCCAATTTTAAAGGTCTGTAAGCTTCCCAGGTCCACCTCTTAAAGGGCCAGTACACTTAAAATGCTGTTGTTTCAAGGGTTTGTACACAACCCTGGTCAACCTCTTAAAGGACATAATTCCCTAAATTTGTCACCTCTTCAAGGGTTTGTCCACTTCTAGGGTCTGCCTCTTAAAGGGCCAGTCCGCAAAACATGTCACATGTTCAAGTGGCTTTCCACTTCATAAGCCACATTGACATTTCCAAAGGTCTGTCCATTCCCAGGGTTGTCTCTTAGAAGGCCACCCACACACAATAATGCATCTTTAAGGACTGTCCACTTCCATGGTCATCGTCTTCATAGGCCAGTCACCTTAAAGTATTGCCAATTTTAAAGGTCCGTAAGCTTCCCAGGTCCACCTCTTAAAGGGCCAGTACACTTAAAATGCTGTTGTTTTGAGGGTTTGTACACAACCCTGGTCAACCTCTTAAAGGACATAATTCCCTAAATTTGTCACCTCTTCAAGGGTTTGTCCACTTCTAGGGTCTGCCTCTTAAAGGGCCAGTCCGCAAAACATGTCACATGTTCAAGTGGCTTTCCACTTCATAAGCCACATTGACATTTCCAAAGGTCTGTCCATTCCCAGGGTTGTCTCTTAGAAGGCCACCCACACACAATAATGCATCTTTAAGGACTGTCCACTTCCATGGTCATCCTCTTCATAGGCCAGTCACCTTAAAGTATTGCCAATTTTAAAGGTCCGTAAGCTTCCCAGGTCCACCTCTTAAAGGGCCAGTACACTTAAAATGCTGTTGTTTTGAGGGTTTGTACACAACCCTGGTCAACCTCTTAAAGGACATAATTCCCTAAATTTGTCACCTCTTCAAGGGTTTGTCCACTTCTAGGGTCTGCCTCTTAAAGGGCCAGTCCGCAAAACATGTCACATGTTCAAGTGGCTTTCCACTTCATAAGCCACATTGACATTTCCAAAGGTCTGTCCATTCCCAGGGTTGTCTCTTAGAAGGCCACCCACACACAATAATGCATCTTTAAGGACTGTCCACTTCCATGGTCATCCTCTTCATAGGCCAGTCACCTTAAAGTATTGCCAATTTTAAAGGTCCGTAAGCTTCCCAGGTCCACCTCTTAAAGGGCCAGTACACTTAAAATGCTGTTGTTTCAAGGGTTTGTACTCAACCCTGGTCAACCTCTTAAAGGACATAATTCCCTAAATTTGTCACCTCTTCAAGGGTTTGTCCACTTCTAGGGTCTGCCTCTTAAAGGGCCAGTCCGCAAAACATGTCACATGTTCAAGTGGCTTTCCACTTCATAAGCCACATTGACATTTCCAAAGGTCTGTCCATTCCCAGGGTTGTCTCTTAGAAGGCCACCCACACACAATAATGCATCTTTAAGGACTGTCCACTTCCATGGTCATCCTCTTCATAGGCCAGTCACCTTAAAGTATTGCCAATTTTAAAGGTCCGTAAGCTTCCCAGGTCCACCTCTTAAAGGGCCAGTACACTTAAAATGCTGTTGTTTCGAGGGTTTGTACACAACCCTGGTCAACCTCTTAAAGGACATAATTCCCTAAATTTGTCACCTCTTCAAGGGTTTGTCCACTTCTAGGGTCTGCCTCTTAAAGGGCCAGTCCGCAAAACATGTCACATGTTCAAGTGGCTTTCCACTTCATAAGCCACATTGACATTTCCAAAGGTCTGTCCATTCCCAGGGTTGTCTCTTAGAAGGCCACCCACACACAATAATGCATCTTTAAGGACTGTCCACTTCCATGGTCATCCTCTTCATAGGCCAGTCACCTTAAAGTATTGCCAATTTTAAAGGTCTGTAAGCTTCCCAGGTCCACCTCTTAAAGGGCCAGTACACTTAAAATGCTGTTGTTTCAAGGGTTTGTACACAACCCTGGTCAACCTCTTAAAGGACATAATTCCCTAAATTTGTCACCTCTTCAAGGGTTTGTCCACTTCTAGGGTCTGCCTCTTAAAGGGCCAGTCCGCAAAACATGTCACATGTTCAAGTGGCTTTCCACTTCATAAGCCACATTGACATTTCCAAAGGTCTGTCCATTCCCAGGGTTGTCTCTTAGAAGGCCACCCACACACAATAATGCATCTTTAAGGACTGTCCACTTCCATGGTCATCCTCTTCATAGGCCAGTCACCTTAAAGTATTGCCAATTTTAAAGGTCTGTAAGCTTCCCAGGTCCACCTCTTAAAGGGCCAGTACACTTAAAATGCTGTTGTTTTGAGGGTTTGTACACAACCCTGGTCAACCTCTTAAAGGACATAATTCCCTAAATTTGTCACCTCTTCAAGGGTTTGTCCACTTCTAGGGTCTGCCTCTTAAAGGGCCAGTCCGCAAAACATGTCACATGTTCAAGTGGCTTTCCACTTCATAAGCCACATTGACATTTCCAAAGGTCTGTCCATTCCCAGGGTTGTCTCTTAGAAGGCCACCCACACACAATAATGCATCTTTAAGGACTGTCCACTTCCATGGTCATCCTCTTCATAGGCCAGTCACCTTAAAGTATTGCCAATTTTAAAGGTCTGTAAGCTTCCCTGGTCCACCTCTTAAAGGGCCAGTACACTTAAAATGCTGTTGTTTCAAGGGTTTGTACACAACCCTGGTCAACCTCTTAAAGGACATAATTCCCTAAATTTGTCACCTCTTCAAGGGTTTGTCCACTTCTAGGGTCTGCCTCTTAAAGGGCCAGTCCGCAAAACATGTCACATGTTCAAGTGGCTTTCCACTTCATAAGCCACATTGACATTTCCAAAGGTCTGTCCATTCCCAGGGTTGTCTCTTAGAAGGCCACCCACACACAATAATGCATCTTTAAGGACTGTCCACTTCCATGGTCATCCTCTTCATAGGCCAGTCACCTTAAAGTATTGCCAATTTTAAAGGTCTGTAAGCTTCCCAGGTCCACCTCTTAAAGGGCCAGTACACTTAAAATGCTGTTGTTTCAAGGGTTTGTACACAACCCTGGTCAACCTCTTAAAGGACATAATTCCCTAAATTTGTCACCTCTTCAAGGGTTTGTCCACTTCTAGGGTCTGCCTCTTAAAGGGCCAGTCCGCAAAACATGTCACATGTTCAAGTGGCTTTCCACTTCATAAGCCACATTGACATTTCCAAAGGTCTGTCCATTCCCAGGGTTGTCTCTTAGAAGGCCACCCACACACAATAATGCATCTTTAAGGACTGTCCACTTCCATGGTCATCCTCTTCATAGGCCAGTCACCTTAAAGTATTGCCAATTTTAAAGGTCCGTAAGCTTCCCAGGTCCACCTCTTAAAGGGCCAGTACACTTGAAATGCTGTTGTTTTGAGGGTTTGTACACAACCCTGGTCAACCTCTTAAAGGACATAATTCCCTAAATTTGTCACCTCTTCAAGGGTTTGTCCACTTCTAGGGTCTGCCTCTTAAAGGGCCAGTCCGCAAAACATGTCACATGTTCAAGTGGCTTTCCACTTCATAAGCCACATTGACATTTCCAAAGGTCTGTCCATTCCCAGGGTTGTCTCTTAGAAGGCCACCCACACACAATAATGCATCTTTAAGGACTGTCCACTTCCATGGTCATCCTCTTCATAGGCCAGTCACCTTAAAGTATTGCCAATTTTAAAGGTCTGTAAGCTTCCCAGGTCCACCTCTTAAAGGGCCAGTACACTTAAAATGCTGTTGTTTCAAGGGTTTGTACACAACCCTGGTCAACCTCTTAAAGGACATAATTCCCTAAATTTGTCACCTCTTCAAGGGTTTGTCCACTTCTAGGGTCTGCCTCTTAAAGGGCCAGTCCGCAAAACATGTCACATGTTCAAGTGGCTTTCCACTTCATAAGCCACATTGACATTTCCAAAGGTCTGTCCATTCCCAGGGTTGTCTCTTAGAAGGCCACCCACACACAATAATGCATCTTTAAGGACTGTCCACTTCCATGGTCATCGTCTTCATAGGCCAGTCACCTTAAAGTATTGCCAATTTTAAAGGTCCGTAAGCTTCCCAGGTCCACCTCTTAAAGGGCCAGTACACTTAAAATGCTGTTGTTTTGAGGGTTTGTACACAACCCTGGTCAACCTCTTAAAGGACATAATTCCCTAAATTTGTCACCTCTTCAAGGGTTTGTCCACTTCTAGGGTCTGCCTCTTAAAGGGCCAGTCCGCAAAACATGTCACATGTTCAAGTGGCTTTCCACTTCATAAGCCACATTGACATTTCCAAAGGTCTGTCCATTCCCAGGGTTGTCTCTTAGAAGGCCACCCACACACAATAATGCATCTTTAAGGACTGTCCACTTCCATGGTCATCCTCTTCATAGGCCAGTCACCTTAAAGTATTGCCAATTTTAAAGGTCCGTAAGCTTCCCAGGTCCACCTCTTAAAGGGCCAGTACACTTAAAATGCTGTTGTTTTGAGGGTTTGTACACAACCCTGGTCAACCTCTTAAAGGACATAATTCCCTAAATTTGTCACCTCTTCAAGGGTTTGTCCACTTCTAGGGTCTGCCTCTTAAAGGGCCAGTCCGCAAAACATGTCACATGTTCAAGTGGCTTTCCACTTCATAAGCCACATTGACATTTCCAAAGGTCTGTCCATTCCCAGGGTTGTCTCTTAGAAGGCCACCCACACACAATAATGCATCTTTAAGGACTGTCCACTTCCATGGTCATCCTCTTCATAGGCCAGTCACCTTAAAGTATTGCCAATTTTAAAGGTCCGTAAGCTTCCCAGGTCCACCTCTTAAAGGGCCAGTACACTTGAAATGCTGTTGTTTTGAGGGTTTGTACACAACCCTGGTCAACCTCTTAAAGGACATAATTCCCTAAATTTGTCACCTCTTCAAGGGTTTGTCCACTTCTAGGGTCTGCCTCTTAAAGGGCCAGTCCGCAAAACATGTCACATGTTCAAGTGGCTTTCCACTTCATAAGCCACATTGACATTTCCAAAGGTCTGTCCATTCCCAGGGTTGTCTCTTAGAAGGCCACCCACACACAATAATGCATCTTTAAGGACTGTCCACTTCCATGGTCATCCTCTTCATAGGCCAGTCACCTTAAAGTATTGCCAATTTTAAAGGTCTGTAAGCTTCCCAGGTCCACCTCTTAAAGGGCCAGTACACTTAAAATGCTGTTGTTTCAAGGGTTTGTACACAACCCTGGTCAACCTCTTAAAGGACATAATTCCCTAAATTTGTCACCTCTTCAAGGGTTTGTCCACTTCTAGGGTCTGCCTCTTAAAGGGCCAGTCCGCAAAACATGTCACATGTTCAAGTGGCTTTCCACTTCATAAGCCACATTGACATTTCCAAAGGTCTGTCCATTCCCAGGGTTGTCTCTTAGAAGGCCACCCACACACAATAATGCATCTTTAAGGACTGTCCACTTCCATGGTCATCGTCTTCATAGGCCAGTCACCTTAAAGTATTGCCAATTTTAAAGGTCCGTAAGCTTCCCAGGTCCACCTCTTAAAGGGCCAGTACACTTAAAATGCTGTTGTTTTGAGGGTTTGTACACAACCCTGGTCAACCTCTTAAAGGACATAATTCCCTAAATTTGTCACCTCTTCAAGGGTTTGTCCACTTCTAGGGTCTGCCTCTTAAAGGGCCAGTCCGCAAAACATGTCACATGTTCAAGTGGCTTTCCACTTCATAAGCCACATTGACATTTCCAAAGGTCTGTCCATTCCCAGGGTTGTCTCTTAGAAGGCCACCCACACACAATAATGCATCTTTAAGGACTGTCCACTTCCATGGTCATCCTCTTCATAGGCCAGTCACCTTAAAGTATTGCCAATTTTAAAGGTCCGTAAGCTTCCCAGGTCCACCTCTTAAAGGGCCAGTACACTTAAAATGCTGTTGTTTTGAGGGTTTGTACACAACCCTGGTCAACCTCTTAAAGGACATAATTCCCTAAATTTGTCACCTCTTCAAGGGTTTGTCCACTTCTAGGGTCTGCCTCTTAAAGGGCCAGTCCGCAAAACATGTCACATGTTCAAGTGGCTTTCCACTTCATAAGCCACATTGACATTTCCAAAGGTCTGTCCATTCCCAGGGTTGTCTCTTAGAAGGCCACCCACACACAATAATGCATCTTTAAGGACTGTCCACTTCCATGGTCATCCTCTTCATAGGCCAGTCACCTTAAAGTATTGCCAATTTTAAAGGTCTGTAAGCTTCCCAGGTCCACCTCTTAAAGGGCCAGTACACTTAAAATGCTGTTGTTTTGAGGGTTTGTACACAACCCTGGTCAACCTCTTAAAGGACATAATTCCCTAAATTTGTCACCTCTTCAAGGGTTTGTCCACTTCTAGGGTCTGCCTCTTAAAGGGCCAGTCCGCAAAACATGTCACATGTTCAAGTGGCTTTCCACTTCATAAGCCACATTGACATTTCCAAAGGTCTGTCCATTCCCAGGGTTGTCTCTTAGAAGGCCACCCACACACAATAATGCATCTTTAAGGACTGTCCACTTCCATGGTCATCCTCTTCATAGGCCAGTCACCTTAAAGTATTGCCAATTTTAAAGGTCTGTAAGCTTCCCTGGTCCACCTCTTAAAGGGCCAGTACACTTAAAATGCTGTTGTTTCAAGGGTTTGTACACAACCCTGGTCAACCTCTTAAAGGACATAATTCCCTAAATTTGTCACCTCTTCAAGGGTTTGTCCACTTCTAGGGTCTGCCTCTTAAAGGGCCAGTCCGCAAAACATGTCACATGTTCAAGTGGCTTTCCACTTCATAAGCCACATTGACATTTCCAAAGGTCTGTCCATTCCCAGGGTTGTCTCTTAGAAGGCCACCCACACACAATAATGCATCTTTAAGGACTGTCCACTTCCATGGTCATCCTCTTCATAGGCCAGTCACCTTAAAGTATTGCCAATTTTAAAGGTCTGTAAGCTTCCCAGGTCCACCTCTTAAAGGGCCAGTACACTTAAAATGCTGTTGTTTCAAGGGTTTGTACACAACCCTGGTCAACCTCTTAAAGGACATAATTCCCTAAATTTGTCACCTCTTCAAGGGTTTGTCCACTTCTAGGGTCTGCCTCTTAAAGGGCCAGTCCGCAAAACATGTCACATGTTCAAGTGGCTTTCCACTTCATAAGCCACATTGACATTTCCAAAGGTCTGTCCATTCCCAGGGTTGTCTCTTAGAAGGCCACCCACACACAATAATGCATCTTTAAGGACTGTCCACTTCCATGGTCATCCTCTTCATAGGCCAGTCACCTTAAAGTATTGCCAATTTTAAAGGTCCGTAAGCTTCCCAGGTCCACCTCTTAAAGGGCCAGTACACTTGAAATGCTGTTGTTTTGAGGGTTTGTACACAACCCTGGTCAACCTCTTAAAGGACATAATTCCCTAAATTTGTCACCTCTTCAAGGGTTTGTCCACTTCTAGGGTCTGCCTCTTAAAGGGCCAGTCCGCAAAACATGTCACATGTTCAAGTGGCTTTCCACTTCATAAGCCACATTGACATTTCCAAAGGTCTGTCCATTCCCAGGGTTGTCTCTTAGAAGGCCACCCACACACAATAATGCATCTTTAAGGACTGTCCACTTCCATGGTCATCCTCTTCATAGGCCAGTCACCTTAAAGTATTGCCAATTTTAAAGGTCTGTAAGCTTCCCAGGTCCACCTCTTAAAGGGCCAGTACACTTAAAATGCTGTTGTTTCAAGGGTTTGTACACAACCCTGGTCAACCTCTTAAAGGACATAATTCCCTAAATTTGTCACCTCTTCAAGGGTTTGTCCACTTCTAGGGTCTGCCTCTTAAAGGGCCAGTCCGCAAAACATGTCACATGTTCAAGTGGCTTTCCACTTCATAAGCCACATTGACATTTCCAAAGGTCTGTCCATTCCCAGGGTTGTCTCTTAGAAGGCCACCCACACACAATAATGCATCTTTAAGGACTGTCCACTTCCATGGTCATCGTCTTCATAGGCCAGTCACCTTAAAGTATTGCCAATTTTAAAGGTCCGTAAGCTTCCCAGGTCCACCTCTTAAAGGGCCAGTACACTTAAAATGCTGTTGTTTTGAGGGTTTGTACACAACCCTGGTCAACCTCTTAAAGGACATAATTCCCTAAATTTGTCACCTCTTCAAGGGTTTGTCCACTTCTAGGGTCTGCCTCTTAAAGGGCCAGTCCGCAAAACATGTCACATGTTCAAGTGGCTTTCCACTTCATAAGCCACATTGACATTTCCAAAGGTCTGTCCATTCCCAGGGTTGTCTCTTAGAAGGCCACCCACACACAATAATGCATCTTTAAGGACTGTCCACTTCCATGGTCATCCTCTTCATAGGCCAGTCACCTTAAAGTATTGCCAATTTTAAAGGTCCGTAAGCTTCCCAGGTCCACCTCTTAAAGGGCCAGTACACTTAAAATGCTGTTGTTTTGAGGGTTTGTACACAACCCTGGTCAACCTCTTAAAGGACATAATTCCCTAAATTTGTCACCTCTTCAAGGGTTTGTCCACTTCTAGGGTCTGCCTCTTAAAGGGCCAGTCCGCAAAACATGTCACATGTTCAAGTGGCTTTCCACTTCATAAGCCACATTGACATTTCCAAAGGTCTGTCCATTCCCAGGGTTGTCTCTTAGAAGGCCACCCACACACAATAATGCATCTTTAAGGACTGTCCACTTCCATGGTCATCCTCTTCATAGGCCAGTCACCTTAAAGTATTGCCAATTTTAAAGGTCCGTAAGCTTCCCAGGTCCACCTCTTAAAGGGCCAGTACACTTAAAATGCTGTTGTTTTGAGGGTTTGTACACAACCCTGGTCAACCTCTTAAAGGACATAATTCCCTAAATTTGTCACCTCTTCAAGGGTTTGTCCACTTCTAGGGTCTGCCTCTTAAAGGGCCAGTCCGCAAAACATGTCACATGTTCAAGTGGCTTTCCACTTCATAAGCCACATTGACATTTCCAAAGGTCTGTCCATTCCCAGGGTTGTCTCTTAGAAGGCCACCCACACACAATAATGCATCTTTAAGGACTGTCCACTTCCATGGTCATCCTCTTCATAGGCCAGTCACCTTAAAGTATTGCCAATTTTAAAGGTCCGTAAGCTTCCCAGGTCCACCTCTTAAAGGGCCAGTACACTTGAAATGCTGTTGTTTTGAGGGTTTGTACACAACCCTGGTCAACCTCTTAAAGGACATAATTCCCTAAATTTGTCACCTCTTCAAGGGTTTGTCCACTTCTAGGGTCTGCCTCTTAAAGGGCCAGTCCGCAAAACATGTCACATGTTCAAGTGGCTTTCCACTTCATAAGCCACATTGACATTTCCAAAGGTCTGTCCATTCCCAGGGTTGTCTCTTAGAAGGCCACCCACACACAATAATGCATCTTTAAGGACTGTCCACTTCCATGGTCATCCTCTTCATAGGCCAGTCACCTTAAAGTATTGCCAATTTTAAAGGTCTGTAAGCTTCCCAGGTCCACCTCTTAAAGGGCCAGTACACTTAAAATGCTGTTGTTTCAAGGGTTTGTACACAACCCTGGTCAACCTCTTAAAGGACATAATTCCCTAAATTTGTCACCTCTTCAAGGGTTTGTCCACTTCTAGGGTCTGCCTCTTAAAGGGCCAGTCCGCAAAACATGTCACATGTTCAAGTGGCTTTCCACTTCATAAGCCACATTGACATTTCCAAAGGTCTGTCCATTCCCAGGGTTGTCTCTTAGAAGGCCACCCACACACAATAATGCATCTTTAAGGACTGTCCACTTCCATGGTCATCGTCTTCATAGGCCAGTCACCTTAAAGTATTGCCAATTTTAAAGGTCCGTAAGCTTCCCAGGTCCACCTCTTAAAGGGCCAGTACACTTAAAATGCTGTTGTTTTGAGGGTTTGTACACAACCCTGGTCAACCTCTTAAAGGACATAATTCCCTAAATTTGTCACCTCTTCAAGGGTTTGTCCACTTCTAGGGTCTGCCTCTTAAAGGGCCAGTCCGCAAAACATGTCACATGTTCAAGTGGCTTTCCACTTCATAAGCCACATTGACATTTCCAAAGGTCTGTCCATTCCCAGGGTTGTCTCTTAGAAGGCCACCCACACACAATAATGCATCTTTAAGGACTGTCCACTTCCATGGTCATCCTCTTCATAGGCCAGTCACCTTAAAGTATTGCCAATTTTAAAGGTCCGTAAGCTTCCCAGGTCCACCTCTTAAAGGGCCAGTACACTTAAAATGCTGTTGTTTTGAGGGTTTGTACACAACCCTGGTCAACCTCTTAAAGGACATAATTCCCTAAATTTGTCACCTCTTCAAGGGTTTGTCCACTTCTAGGGTCTGCCTCTTAAAGGGCCAGTCCGCAAAACATGTCACATGTTCAAGTGGCTTTCCACTTCATAAGCCACATTGACATTTCCAAAGGTCTGTCCATTCCCAGGGTTGTCTCTTAGAAGGCCACCCACACACAATAATGCATCTTTAAGGACTGTCCACTTCCATGGTCATCCTCTTCATAGGCCAGTCACCTTAAAGTATTGCCAATTTTAAAGGTCCGTAAGCTTCCCAGGTCCACCTCTTAAAGGGCCAGTACACTTGAAATGCTGTTGTTTTGAGGGTTTGTACACAACCCTGGTCAACCTCTTAAAGGACATAATTCCCTAAATTTGTCACCTCTTCAAGGGTTTGTCCACTTCTAGGGTCTGCCTCTTAAAGGGCCAGTCCGCAAAACATGTCACATGTTCAAGTGGCTTTCCACTTCATAAGCCACATTGACATTTCCAAAGGTCTGTCCATTCCCAGGGTTGTCTCTTAGAAGGCCACCCACACACAATAATGCATCTTTAAGGACTGTCCACTTCCATGGTCATCCTCTTCATAGGCCAGTCACCTTAAAGTATTGCCAATTTTAAAGGTCTGTAAGCTTCCCAGGTCCACCTCTTAAAGGGCCAGTACACTTAAAATGCTGTTGTTTCAAGGGTTTGTACACAACCCTGGTCAACCTCTTAAAGGACATAATTCCCTAAATTTGTCACCTCTTCAAGGGTTTGTCCACTTCTAGGGTCTGCCTCTTAAAGGGCCAGTCCGCAAAACATGTCACATGTTCAAGTGGCTTTCCACTTCATAAGCCACATTGACATTTCCAAAGGTCTGTCCATTCCCAGGGTTGTCTCTTAGAAGGCCACCCACACACAATAATGCATCTTTAAGGACTGTCCACTTCCATGGTCATCGTCTTCATAGGCCAGTCACCTTAAAGTATTGCCAATTTTAAAGGTCCGTAAGCTTCCCAGGTCCACCTCTTAAAGGGCCAGTACACTTAAAATGCTGTTGTTTTGAGGGTTTGTACACAACCCTGGTCAACCTCTTAAAGGACATAATTCCCTAAATTTGTCACCTCTTCAAGGGTTTGTCCACTTCTAGGGTCTGCCTCTTAAAGGGCCAGTCCGCAAAACATGTCACATGTTCAAGTGGCTTTCCACTTCATAAACCACATTGACATTTCCAAAGGTCTGTCCATTCCCAGGGTTGTCTCTTAGAAGGCCACCCACACACAATAATGCATCTTTAAGGACTGTCCACTTCCATGGTCATCCTCTTCATAGGCCAGTCACCTTAAAGTATTGCCAATTTTAAAGGTCCGTAAGCTTCCCAGGTCCACCTCTTAAAGGGCCAGTACACTTAAAATGCTGTTGTTTTGAGGGTTTGTACACAACCCTGGTCAACCTCTTAAAGGACATAATTCCCTAAATTTGTCACCTCTTCAAGGGTTTGTCCACTTCTAGGGTCTGCCTCTTAAAGGGCCAGTCCGCAAAACATGTCACATGTTCAAGTGGCTTTCCACTTCATAAGCCACATTGACATTTCCAAAGGTCTGTCCATTCCCAGGGTTGTCTCTTAGAAGGCCACCCACACACAATAATGCATCTTTAAGGACTGTCCACTTCCATGGTCATCCTCTTCATAGGCCAGTCACCTTAAAGTATTGCCAATTTTAAAGGTCTGTAAGCTTCCCAGGTCCACCTCTTAAAGGGCCAGTACACTTAAAATGCTGTTGTTTTGAGGGTTTGTACACAACCCTGGTCAACCTCTTAAAGGACATAATTCCCTAAATTTGTCACCTCTTCAAGGGTTTGTCCACTTCTAGGGTCTGCCTCTTAAAGGGCCAGTCCGCAAAACATGTCACATGTTCAAGTGGCTTTCCACTTCATAAGCCACATTGACATTTCCAAAGGTCTGTCCATTCCCAGGGTTGTCTCTTAGAAGGCCACCCACACACAATAATGCATCTTTAAGGACTGTCCACTTCCATGGTCATCCTCTTCATAGGCCAGTCACCTTAAAGTATTGCCAATTTTAAAGGTCTGTAAGCTTCCCTGGTCCACCTCTTAAAGGGCCAGTACACTTAAAATGCTGTTGTTTCAAGGGTTTGTACACAACCCTGGTCAACCTCTTAAAGGACATAATTCCCTAAATTTGTCACCTCTTCAAGGGTTTGTCCACTTCTAGGGTCTGCCTCTTAAAGGGCCAGTCCGCAAAACATGTCACATGTTCAAGTGGCTTTCCACTTCATAAGCCACATTGACATTTCCAAAGGTCTGTCCATTCCCAGGGTTGTCTCTTAGAAGGCCACCCACACACAATAATGCATCTTTAAGGACTGTCCACTTCCATGGTCATCCTCTTCATAGGCCAGTCACCTTAAAGTATTGCCAATTTTAAAGGTCTGTAAGCTTCCCAGGTCCACCTCTTAAAGGGCCAGTACACTTAAAATGCTGTTGTTTCAAGGGTTTGTACACAACCCTGGTCAACCTCTTAAAGGACATAATTCCCTAAATTTGTCACCTCTTCAAGGGTTTGTCCACTTCTAGGGTCTGCCTCTTAAAGGGCCAGTCCGCAAAACATGTCACATGTTCAAGTGGCTTTCCACTTCATAAGCCACATTGACATTTCCAAAGGTCTGTCCATTCCCAGGGTTGTCTCTTAGAAGGCCACCCACACACAATAATGCATCTTTAAGGACTGTCCACTTCCATGGTCATCCTCTTCATAGGCCAGTCACCTTAAAGTATTGCCAATTTTAAAGGTCCGTAAGCTTCCCAGGTCCACCTCTTAAAGGGCCAGTACACTTGAAATGCTGTTGTTTTGAGGGTTTGTACACAACCCTGGTCAACCTCTTAAAGGACATAATTCCCTAAATTTGTCACCTCTTCAAGGGTTTGTCCACTTCTAGGGTCTGCCTCTTAAAGGGCCAGTCCGCAAAACATGTCACATGTTCAAGTGGCTTTCCACTTCATAAGCCACATTGACATTTCCAAAGGTCTGTCCATTCCAGGGTTGTCTCTTAGAAGGCCACCCACACACAATAATGCATCTTTAAGGACTGTCCACTTCCATGGTCATCCTCTTCATAGGCCAGTCACCTTAAAGTATTGCCAATTTTAAAGGTCTGTAAGCTTCCCAGGTCCACCTCTTAAAGGGCCAGTACACTTAAAATGCTGTTGTTTCAAGGGTTTGTACACAACCCTGGTCAACCTCTTAAAGGACATAATTCCCTAAATTTGTCACCTCTTCAAGGGTTTGTCCACTTCTAGGGTCTGCCTCTTAAAGGGCCAGTCCGCAAAACATGTCACATGTTCAAGTGGCTTTCCACTTCATAAGCCACATTGACATTTCCAAAGGTCTGTCCATTCCCAGGGTTGTCTCTTAGAAGGCCACCCACACACAATAATGCATCTTTAAGGACTGTCCACTTCCATGGTCATCCTCTTCATAGGCCAGTCACCTTAAAGTATTGCCAATTTTAAAGGTCCGTAAGCTTCCCAGGTCCACCTCTTAAAGGGCCAGTACACTTAAAATGCTGTTGTTTCGAGGGTTTGTACACAACCCTGGTCAACCTCTTAAAGGACATAATTCCCTAAATTTGTCACCTCTTCAAGGGTTTGTCCACTTCTAGGGTCTGCCTCTTAAAGGGCCAGTCCGCAAAACATGTCACATGTTCAAGTGGCTTTCCACTTCATAAGCCACATTGACATTTCCAAAGGTCTGTCCATTCCCAGGGTTGTCTCTTAGAAGGCCACCCACACACAATAATGCATCTTTAAGGACTGTCCACTTCCATGGTCATCCTCTTCATAGGCCAGTCACCTTAAAGTATTGCCAATTTTAAAGGTCTGTAAGCTTCCAGGTCCACCTCTTAAAGGGCCAGTACACTTAAAATGCTGTTGTTTCAAGGGTTTGTACACAACCCTGGTCAACCTCTTAAAGGACATAATTCCCTAAATTTGTCACCTCTTCAAGGGTTTGTCCACTTCTAGGGTCTGCCTCTTAAAGGGCCAGTCCGCAAAACATGTCACATGTTCAAGTGGCTTTCCACTTCATAAGCCACATTGACATTTCCAAAGGTCTGTCCATTCCAGGGTTGTCTCTTAGAAGGCCACCCACACACAATAATGCATCTTTAAGGACTGTCCACTTCCATGGTCATCGTCTTCATAGGCCAGTCACCTTAAAGTATTGCCAATTTTAAAGGTCCGTAAGCTTCCCAGGTCCACCTCTTAAAGGGCCAGTACACTTAAAATGCTGTTGTTTTGAGGGTTTGTACACAACCCTGGTCAACCTCTTAAAGGACATAATTCCCTAAATTTGTCACCTCTTCAAGGGTTTGTCCACTTCTAGGGTCTGCCTCTTAAAGGGCCAGTCCGCAAAACATGTCACATGTTCAAGTGGCTTTCCACTTCATAAGCCACATTGACATTTCCAAAGGTCTGTCCATTCCCAGGGTTGTCTCTTAGAAGGCCACCCACACACAATAATGCATCTTTAAGGACTGTCCACTTCCATGGTCATCCTCTTCATAGGCCAGTCACCTTAAAGTATTGCCAATTTTAAAGGTCCGTAAGCTTCCCAGGTCCACCTCTTAAAGGGCCAGTACACTTAAAATGCTGTTGTTTTGAGGGTTTGTACACAACCCTGGTCAACCTCTTAAAGGACATAATTCCCTAAATTTGTCACCTCTTCAAGGGTTTGTCCACTTCTAGGGTCTGCCTCTTAAAGGGCCAGTCCGCAAAACATGTCACATGTTCAAGTGGCTTTCCACTTCATAAGCCACATTGACATTTCCAAAGGTCTGTCCATTCCCAGGGTTGTCTCTTAGAAGGCCACCCACACACAATAATGCATCTTTAAGGACTGTCCACTTCCATGGTCATCCTCTTCATAGGCCAGTCACCTTAAAGAAGTATTGCCAATTTTAAAGGTCCGTAAGCTTCCCAGGTCCACCTCTTAAAGGGCCAGTACACTTAAAATGCTGTTGTTTCAAGGGTTTGTACTCAACCCTGGTCAACCTCTTAAAGGACATAATTCCCTAAATTTGTCACCTCTTCAAGGGTTTGTCCACTTCTAGGGTCTGCCTCTTAAAGGGCCAGTCCGCAAAACATGTCACATGTTCAAGTGGCTTTCCACTTCATAAGCCACATTGACATTTCCAAAGGTCTGTCCATTCCCAGGGTTGTCTCTTAGAAGGCCACCCACACACAATAATGCATCTTTAAGGACTGTCCACTTCCATGGTCATCCTCTTCATAGGCCAGTCACCTTAAAGTATTGCCAATTTTAAAGGTCCGTAAGCTTCCCAGGTCCACCTCTTAAAGGGCCAGTACACTTAAAATGCTGTTGTTTCGAGGGTTTGTACACAACCCTGGTCAACCTCTTAAAGGACATAATTCCCTAAATTTGTCACCTCTTCAAGGGTTTGTCCACTTCTAGGGTCTGCCTCTTAAAGGGCCAGTCCGCAAAACATGTCACATGTTCAAGTGGCTTTCCACTTCATAAGCCACATTGACATTTCCAAAGGTCTGTCCATTCCCAGGGTTGTCTCTTAGAAGGCCACCCACACACAATAATGCATCTTTAAGGACTGTCCACTTCCATGGTCATCCTCTTCATAGGCCAGTCACCTTAAAGTATTGCCAATTTTAAAGGTCTGTAAGCTTCCCAGGTCCACCTCTTAAAGGGCCAGTACACTTAAAATGCTGTTGTTTCAAGGGTTTGTACACAACCCTGGTCAACCTCTTAAAGGACATAATTCCCTAAATTTGTCACCTCTTCAAGGGTTTGTCCACTTCTAGGGTCTGCCTCTTAAAGGGCCAGTCCGCAAAACATGTCACATGTTCAAGTGGCTTTCCACTTCATAAGCCACATTGACATTTCCAAAGGTCTGTCCATTCCCAGGGTTGTCTCTTAGAAGGCCACCCACACACAATAATGCATCTTTAAGGACTGTCCACTTCCATGGTCATCCTCTTCATAGGCCAGTCACCTTAAAGTATTGCCAATTTTAAAGGTCTGTAAGCTTCCCAGGTCCACCTCTTAAAGGGCCAGTACACTTAAAATGCTGTTGTTTTGAGGGTTTGTACACAACCCTGGTCAACCTCTTAAAGGACATAATTCCCTAAATTTGTCACCTCTTCAAGGGTTTGTCCACTTCTAGGGTCTGCCTCTTAAAGGGCCAGTCCGCAAAACATGTCACATGTTCAAGTGGCTTTCCACTTCATAAGCCACATTGACATTTCCAAAGGTCTGTCCATTCCCAGGGTTGTCTCTTAGAAGGCCACCCACACACAATAATGCATCTTTAAGGACTGTCCACTTCCATGGTCATCCTCTTCATAGGCCAGTCACCTTAAAGTATTGCCAATTTTAAAGGTCTGTAAGCTTCCCTGGTCCACCTCTTAAAGGGCCAGTACACTTAAAATGCTGTTGTTTCAAGGGTTTGTACACAACCCTGGTCAACCTCTTAAAGGACATAATTCCCTAAATTTGTCACCTCTTCAAGGGTTTGTCCACTTCTAGGGTCTGCCTCTTAAAGGGCCAGTCCGCAAAACATGTCACATGTTCAAGTGGCTTTCCACTTCATAAGCCACATTGACATTTCCAAAGGTCTGTCCATTCCCAGGGTTGTCTCTTAGAAGGCCACCCACACACAATAATGCATCTTTAAGGACTGTCCACTTCCATGGTCATCCTCTTCATAGGCCAGTCACCTTAAAGTATTGCCAATTTTAAAGGTCTGTAAGCTTCCCAGGTCCACCTCTTAAAGGGCCAGTACACTTAAAATGCTGTTGTTTCAAGGGTTTGTACACAACCCTGGTCAACCTCTTAAAGGACATAATTCCCTAAATTTGTCACCTCTTCAAGGGTTTGTCCACTTCTAGGGTCTGCCTCTTAAAGGGCCAGTCCGCAAAACATGTCACATGTTCAAGTGGCTTTCCACTTCATAAGCCACATTGACATTTCCAAAGGTCTGTCCATTCCCAGGGTTGTCTCTTAGAAGGCCACCCACACACAATAATGCATCTTTAAGGACTGTCCACTTCCATGGTCATCCTCTTCATAGGCCAGTCACCTTAAAGTATTGCCAATTTTAAAGGTCCGTAAGCTTCCCAGGTCCACCTCTTAAAGGGCCAGTACACTTGAAATGCTGTTGTTTTGAGGGTTTGTACACAACCCTGGTCAACCTCTTAAAGGACATAATTCCCTAAATTTGTCACCTCTTCAAGGGTTTGTCCACTTCTAGGGTCTGCCTCTTAAAGGGCCAGTCCGCAAAACATGTCACATGTTCAAGTGGCTTTCCACTTCATAAGCCACATTGACATTTCCAAAGGTCTGTCCATTCCCAGGGTTGTCTCTTAGAAGGCCACCCACACACAATAATGCATCTTTAAGGACTGTCCACTTCCATGGTCATCCTCTTCATAGGCCAGTCACCTTAAAGTATTGCCAATTTTAAAGGTCTGTAAGCTTCCCAGGTCCACCTCTTAAAGGGCCAGTACACTTAAAATGCTGTTGTTTCAAGGGTTTGTACACAACCCTGGTCAACCTCTTAAAGGACATAATTCCCTAAATTTGTCACCTCTTCAAGGGTTTGTCCACTTCTAGGGTCTGCCTCTTAAAGGGCCAGTCCGCAAAACATGTCACATGTTCAAGTGGCTTTCCACTTCATAAGCCACATTGACATTTCCAAAGGTCTGTCCATTCCCAGGGTTGTCTCTTAGAAGGCCACCCACACACAATAATGCATCTTTAAGGACTGTCCACTTCCATGGTCATCGTCTTCATAGGCCAGTCACCTTAAAGTATTGCCAATTTTAAAGGTCCGTAAGCTTCCCAGGTCCACCTCTTAAAGGGCCAGTACACTTAAAATGCTGTTGTTTTGAGGGTTTGTACACAACCCTGGTCAACCTCTTAAAGGACATAATTCCCTAAATTTGTCACCTCTTCAAGGGTTTGTCCACTTCTAGGGTCTGCCTCTTAAAGGGCCAGTCCGCAAAACATGTCACATGTTCAAGTGGCTTTCCACTTCATAAGCCACATTGACATTTCCAAAGGTCTGTCCATTCCCAGGGTTGTCTCTTAGAAGGCCACCCACACACAATAATGCATCTTTAAGGACTGTCCACTTCCATGGTCATCCTCTTCATAGGCCAGTCACCTTAAAGTATTGCCAATTTTAAAGGTCCGTAAGCTTCCCAGGTCCACCTCTTAAAGGGCCAGTACACTTAAAATGCTGTTGTTTTGAGGGTTTGTACACAACCCTGGTCAACCTCTTAAAGGACATAATTCCCTAAATTTGTCACCTCTTCAAGGGTTTGTCCACTTCTAGGGTCTGCCTCTTAAAGGGCCAGTCCGCAAAACATGTCACATGTTCAAGTGGCTTTCCACTTCATAAGCCACATTGACATTTCCAAAGGTCTGTCCATTCCCAGGGTTGTCTCTTAGAAGGCCACCCACACACAATAATGCATCTTTAAGGACTGTCCACTTCCATGGTCATCCTCTTCATAGGCCAGTCACCTTAAAGTATTGCCAATTTTAAAGGTCCGTAAGCTTCCCAGGTCCACCTCTTAAAGGGCCAGTACACTTGAAATGCTGTTGTTTTGAGGGTTTGTACACAACCCTGGTCAACCTCTTAAAGGACATAATTCCCTAAATTTGTCACCTCTTCAAGGGTTTGTCCACTTCTAGGGTCTGCCTCTTAAAGGGCCAGTCCGCAAAACATGTCACATGTTCAAGTGGCTTTCCACTTCATAAGCCACATTGACATTTCCAAAGGTCTGTCCATTCCCAGGGTTGTCTCTTAGAAGGCCACCCACACACAATAATGCATCTTTAAGGACTGTCCACTTCCATGGTCATCCTCTTCATAGGCCAGTCACCTTAAAGTATTGCCAATTTTAAAGGTCTGTAAGCTTCCCAGGTCCACCTCTTAAAGGGCCAGTACACTTAAAATGCTGTTGTTTCAAGGGTTTGTACACAACCCTGGTCAACCTCTTAAAGGACATAATTCCCTAAATTTGTCACCTCTTCAAGGGTTTGTCCACTTCTAGGGTCTGCCTCTTAAAGGGCCAGTCCGCAAAACATGTCACATGTTCAAGTGGCTTTCCACTTCATAAGCCACATTGACATTTCCAAAGGTCTGTCCATTCCCAGGGTTGTCTCTTAGAAGGCCACCCACACACAATAATGCATCTTTAAGGACTGTCCACTTCCATGGTCATCGTCTTCATAGGCCAGTCACCTTAAAGTATTGCCAATTTTAAAGGTCCGTAAGCTTCCCAGGTCCACCTCTTAAAGGGCCAGTACACTTAAAATGCTGTTGTTTTGAGGGTTTGTACACAACCCTGGTCAACCTCTTAAAGGACATAATTCCCTAAATTTGTCACCTCTTCAAGGGTTTGTCCACTTCTAGGGTCTGCCTCTTAAAGGGCCAGTCCGCAAAACATGTCACATGTTCAAGTGGCTTTCCACTTCATAAGCCACATTGACATTTCCAAAGGTCTGTCCATTCCCAGGGTTGTCTCTTAGAAGGCCACCCACACACAATAATGCATCTTTAAGGACTGTCCACTTCCATGGTCATCCTCTTCATAGGCCAGTCACCTTAAAGTATTGCCAATTTTAAAGGTCCGTAAGCTTCCCAGGTCCACCTCTTAAAGGGCCAGTACACTTAAAATGCTGTTGTTTTGAGGGTTTGTACACAACCCTGGTCAACCTCTTAAAGGACATAATTCCCTAAATTTGTCACCTCTTCAAGGGTTTGTCCACTTCTAGGGTCTGCCTCTTAAAGGGCCAGTCCGCAAAACATGTCACATGTTCAAGTGGCTTTCCACTTCATAAGCCACATTGACATTTCCAAAGGTCTGTCCATTCCCAGGGTTGTCTCTTAGAAGGCCACCCACACACAATAATGCATCTTTAAGGACTGTCCACTTCCATGGTCATCCTCTTCATAGGCCAGTCACCTTAAAGTATTGCCAATTTTAAAGGTCTGTAAGCTTCCCAGGTCCACCTCTTAAAGGGCCAGTACACTTAAAATGCTGTTGTTTTGAGGGTTTGTACACAACCCTGGTCAACCTCTTAAAGGACATAATTCCCTAAATTTGTCACCTCTTCAAGGGTTTGTCCACTTCTAGGGTCTGCCTCTTAAAGGGCCAGTCCGCAAAACATGTCACATGTTCAAGTGGCTTTCCACTTCATAAGCCACATTGACATTTCCAAAGGTCTGTCCATTCCCAGGGTTGTCTCTTAGAAGGCCACCCACACACAATAATGCATCTTTAAGGACTGTCCACTTCCATGGTCATCCTCTTCATAGGCCAGTCACCTTAAAGTATTGCCAATTTTAAAGGTCTGTAAGCTTCCCTGGTCCACCTCTTAAAGGGCCAGTACACTTAAAATGCTGTTGTTTCAAGGGTTTGTACACAACCCTGGTCAACCTCTTAAAGGACATAATTCCCTAAATTTGTCACCTCTTCAAGGGTTTGTCCACTTCTAGGGTCTGCCTCTTAAAGGGCCAGTCCGCAAAACATGTCACATGTTCAAGTGGCTTTCCACTTCATAAGCCACATTGACATTTCCAAAGGTCTGTCCATTCCCAGGGTTGTCTCTTAGAAGGCCACCCACACACAATAATGCATCTTTAAGGACTGTCCACTTCCATGGTCATCCTCTTCATAGGCCAGTCACCTTAAAGTATTGCCAATTTTAAAGGTCTGTAAGCTTCCCAGGTCCACCTCTTAAAGGGCCAGTACACTTAAAATGCTGTTGTTTCAAGGGTTTGTACACAACCCTGGTCAACCTCTTAAAGGACATAATTCCCTAAATTTGTCACCTCTTCAAGGGTTTGTCCACTTCTAGGGTCTGCCTCTTAAAGGGCCAGTCCGCAAAACATGTCACATGTTCAAGTGGCTTTCCACTTCATAAGCCACATTGACATTTCCAAAGGTCTGTCCATTCCCAGGGTTGTCTCTTAGAAGGCCACCCACACACAATAATGCATCTTTAAGGACTGTCCACTTCCATGGTCATCCTCTTCATAGGCCAGTCACCTTAAAGTATTGCCAATTTTAAAGGTCCGTAAGCTTCCCAGGTCCACCTCTTAAAGGGCCAGTACACTTGAAATGCTGTTGTTTTGAGGGTTTGTACACAACCCTGGTCAACCTCTTAAAGGACATAATTCCCTAAATTTGTCACCTCTTCAAGGGTTTGTCCACTTCTAGGGTCTGCCTCTTAAAGGGCCAGTCCGCAAAACATGTCACATGTTCAAGTGGCTTTCCACTTCATAAGCCACATTGACATTTCCAAAGGTCTGTCCATTCCCAGGGTTGTCTCTTAGAAGGCCACCCACACACAATAATGCATCTTTAAGGACTGTCCACTTCCATGGTCATCCTCTTCATAGGCCAGTCACCTTAAAGTATTGCCAATTTTAAAGGTCTGTAAGCTTCCCAGGTCCACCTCTTAAAGGGCCAGTACACTTAAAATGCTGTTGTTTCAAGGGTTTGTACACAACCCTGGTCAACCTCTTAAAGGACATAATTCCCTAAATTTGTCACCTCTTCAAGGGTTTGTCCACTTCTAGGGTCTGCCTCTTAAAGGGCCAGTCCGCAAAACATGTCACATGTTCAAGTGGCTTTCCACTTCATAAGCCACATTGACATTTCCAAAGGTCTGTCCATTCCCAGGGTTGTCTCTTAGAAGGCCACCCACACACAATAATGCATCTTTAAGGACTGTCCACTTCCATGGTCATCGTCTTCATAGGCCAGTCACCTTAAAGTATTGCCAATTTTAAAGGTCCGTAAGCTTCCCAGGTCCACCTCTTAAAGGGCCAGTACACTTAAAATGCTGTTGTTTTGAGGGTTTGTACACAACCCTGGTCAACCTCTTAAAGGACATAATTCCCTAAATTTGTCACCTCTTCAAGGGTTTGTCCACTTCTAGGGTCTGCCTCTTAAAGGGCCAGTCCGCAAAACATGTCACATGTTCAAGTGGCTTTCCACTTCATAAGCCACATTGACATTTCCAAAGGTCTGTCCATTCCCAGGGTTGTCTCTTAGAAGGCCACCCACACACAATAATGCATCTTTAAGGACTGTCCACTTCCATGGTCATCCTCTTCATAGGCCAGTCACCTTAAAGTATTGCCAATTTTAAAGGTCCGTAAGCTTCCCAGGTCCACCTCTTAAAGGGCCAGTACACTTAAAATGCTGTTGTTTTGAGGGTTTGTACACAACCCTGGTCAACCTCTTAAAGGACATAATTCCCTAAATTTGTCACCTCTTCAAGGGTTTGTCCACTTCTAGGGTCTGCCTCTTAAAGGGCCAGTCCGCAAAACATGTCACATGTTCAAGTGGCTTTCCACTTCATAAGCCACATTGACATTTCCAAAGGTCTGTCCATTCCCAGGGTTGTCTCTTAGAAGGCCACCCACACACAATAATGCATCTTTAAGGACTGTCCACTTCCATGGTCATCCTCTTCATAGGCCAGTCACCTTAAAGTATTGCCAATTTTAAAGGTCCGTAAGCTTCCCAGGTCCACCTCTTAAAGGGCCAGTACACTTAAAATGCTGTTGTTTTGAGGGTTTGTACACAACCCTGGTCAACCTCTTAAAGGACATAATTCCCTAAATTTGTCACCTCTTCAAGGGTTTGTCCACTTCTAGGGTCTGCCTCTTAAAGGGCCAGTCCGCAAAACATGTCACATGTTCAAGTGGCTTTCCACTTCATAAGCCACATTGACATTTCCAAAGGTCTGTCCATTCCCAGGGTTGTCTCTTAGAAGGCCACCCACACACAATAATGCATCTTTAAGGACTGTCCACTTCCATGGTCATCCTCTTCATAGGCCAGTCACCTTAAAGTATTGCCAATTTTAAAGGTCCGTAAGCTTCCCAGGTCCACCTCTTAAAGGGCCAGTACACTTGAAATGCTGTTGTTTTGAGGGTTTGTACACAACCCTGGTCAACCTCTTAAAGGACATAATTCCCTAAATTTGTCACCTCTTCAAGGGTTTGTCCACTTCTAGGGTCTGCCTCTTAAAGGGCCAGTCCGCAAAACATGTCACATGTTCAAGTGGCTTTCCACTTCATAAGCCACATTGACATTTCCAAAGGTCTGTCCATTCCCAGGGTTGTCTCTTAGAAGGCCACCCACACACAATAATGCATCTTTAAGGACTGTCCACTTCCATGGTCATCCTCTTCATAGGCCAGTCACCTTAAAGTATTGCCAATTTTAAAGGTCTGTAAGCTTCCCAGGTCCACCTCTTAAAGGGCCAGTACACTTAAAATGCTGTTGTTTCAAGGGTTTGTACACAACCCTGGTCAACCTCTTAAAGGACATAATTCCCTAAATTTGTCACCTCTTCAAGGGTTTGTCCACTTCTAGGGTCTGCCTCTTAAAGGGCCAGTCCGCAAAACATGTCACATGTTCAAGTGGCTTTCCACTTCATAAGCCACATTGACATTTCCAAAGGTCTGTCCATTCCCAGGGTTGTCTCTTAGAAGGCCACCCACACACAATAATGCATCTTTAAGGACTGTCCACTTCCATGGTCATCGTCTTCATAGGCCAGTCACCTTAAAGTATTGCCAATTTTAAAGGTCCGTAAGCTTCCCAGGTCCACCTCTTAAAGGGCCAGTACACTTAAAATGCTGTTGTTTTGAGGGTTTGTACACAACCCTGGTCAACCTCTTAAAGGACATAATTCCCTAAATTTGTCACCTCTTCAAGGGTTTGTCCACTTCTAGGGTCTGCCTCTTAAAGGGCCAGTCCGCAAAACATGTCACATGTTCAAGTGGCTTTCCACTTCATAAGCCACATTGACATTTCCAAAGGTCTGTCCATTCCCAGGGTTGTCTCTTAGAAGGCCACCCACACACAATAATGCATCTTTAAGGACTGTCCACTTCCATGGTCATCCTCTTCATAGGCCAGTCACCTTAAAGTATTGCCAATTTTAAAGGTCCGTAAGCTTCCCAGGTCCACCTCTTAAAGGGCCAGTACACTTAAAATGCTGTTGTTTTGAGGGTTTGTACACAACCCTGGTCAACCTCTTAAAGGACATAATTCCCTAAATTTGTCACCTCTTCAAGGGTTTGTCCACTTCTAGGGTCTGCCTCTTAAAGGGCCAGTCCGCAAAACATGTCACATGTTCAAGTGGCTTTCCACTTCATAAGCCACATTGACATTTCCAAAGGTCTGTCCATTCCCAGGGTTGTCTCTTAGAAGGCCACCCACACACAATAATGCATCTTTAAGGACTGTCCACTTCCATGGTCATCCTCTTCATAGGCCAGTCACCTTAAAGTATTGCCAATTTTAAAGGTCCGTAAGCTTCCCAGGTCCACCTCTTAAAGGGCCAGTACACTTGAAATGCTGTTGTTTTGAGGGTTTGTACACAACCCTGGTCAACCTCTTAAAGGACATAATTCCCTAAATTTGTCACCTCTTCAAGGGTTTGTCCACTTCTAGGGTCTGCCTCTTAAAGGGCCAGTCCGCAAAACATGTCACATGTTCAAGTGGCTTTCCACTTCATAAGCCACATTGACATTTCCAAAGGTCTGTCCATTCCCAGGGTTGTCTCTTAGAAGGCCACCCACACACAATAATGCATCTTTAAGGACTGTCCACTTCCATGGTCATCCTCTTCATAGGCCAGTCACCTTAAAGTATTGCCAATTTTAAAGGTCTGTAAGCTTCCCAGGTCCACCTCTTAAAGGGCCAGTACACTTAAAATGCTGTTGTTTCAAGGGTTTGTACACAACCCTGGTCAACCTCTTAAAGGACATAATTCCCTAAATTTGTCACCTCTTCAAGGGTTTGTCCACTTCTAGGGTCTGCCTCTTAAAGGGCCAGTCCGCAAAACATGTCACATGTTCAAGTGGCTTTCCACTTCATAAGCCACATTGACATTTCCAAAGGTCTGTCCATTCCCAGGGTTGTCTCTTAGAAGGCCACCCACACACAATAATGCATCTTTAAGGACTGTCCACTTCCATGGTCATCGTCTTCATAGGCCAGTCACCTTAAAGTATTGCCAATTTTAAAGGTCCGTAAGCTTCCCAGGTCCACCTCTTAAAGGGCCAGTACACTTAAAATGCTGTTGTTTTGAGGGTTTGTACACAACCCTGGTCAACCTCTTAAAGGACATAATTCCCTAAATTTGTCACCTCTTCAAGGGTTTGTCCACTTCTAGGGTCTGCCTCTTAAAGGGCCAGTCCGCAAAACATGTCACATGTTCAAGTGGCTTTCCACTTCATAAACCACATTGACATTTCCAAAGGTCTGTCCATTCCCAGGGTTGTCTCTTAGAAGGCCACCCACACACAATAATGCATCTTTAAGGACTGTCCACTTCCATGGTCATCCTCTTCATAGGCCAGTCACCTTAAAGTATTGCCAATTTTAAAGGTTCGTAAGCTTCCCAGGTCCACCTCTTAAAGGGCCAGTACACTTAAAATGCTGTTGTTTTGAGGGTTTGTACACAACCCTGGTCAACCTCTTAAAGGACATAATTCCCTAAATTTGTCACCTCTTCAAGGGTTTGTCCACTTCTAGGGTCTGCCTCTTAAAGGGCCAGTCCGCAAAACATGTCACATGTTCAAGTGGCTTTCCACTTCATAAGCCACATTGACATTTCCAAAGGTCTGTCCATTCCCAGGGTTGTCTCTTAGAAGGCCACCCACACACAATAATGCATCTTTAAGGACTGTCCACTTCCATGGTCATCCTCTTCATAGGCCAGTCACCTTAAAGTATTGCCAATTTTAAAGGTCTGTAAGCTTCCCAGGTCCACCTCTTAAAGGGCCAGTACACTTAAAATGCTGTTGTTTTGAGGGTTTGTACACAACCCTGGTCAACCTCTTAAAGGACATAATTCCCTAAATTTGTCACCTCTTCAAGGGTTTGTCCACTTCTAGGGTCTGCCTCTTAAAGGGCCAGTCCGCAAAACATGTCACATGTTCAAGTGGCTTTCCACTTCATAAGCCACATTGACATTTCCAAAGGTCTGTCCATTCCCAGGGTTGTCTCTTAGAAGGCCACCCACACACAATAATGCATCTTTAAGGACTGTCCACTTCCATGGTCATCCTCTTCATAGGCCAGTCACCTTAAAGTATTGCCAATTTTAAAGGTCTGTAAGCTTCCCTGGTCCACCTCTTAAAGGGCCAGTACACTTAAAATGCTGTTGTTTCAAGGGTTTGTACACAACCCTGGTCAACCTCTTAAAGGACATAATTCCCTAAATTTGTCACCTCTTCAAGGGTTTGTCCACTTCTAGGGTCTGCCTCTTAAAGGGCCAGTCCGCAAAACATGTCACATGTTCAAGTGGCTTTCCACTTCATAAGCCACATTGACATTTCCAAAGGTCTGTCCATTCCCAGGGTTGTCTCTTAGAAGGCCACCCACACACAATAATGCATCTTTAAGGACTGTCCACTTCCATGGTCATCCTCTTCATAGGCCAGTCACCTTAAAGTATTGCCAATTTTAAAGGTCTGTAAGCTTCCCAGGTCCACCTCTTAAAGGGCCAGTACACTTAAAATGCTGTTGTTTCAAGGGTTTGTACACAACCCTGGTCAACCTCTTAAAGGACATAATTCCCTAAATTTGTCACCTCTTCAAGGGTTTGTCCACTTCTAGGGTCTGCCTCTTAAAGGGCCAGTCCGCAAAACATGTCACATGTTCAAGTGGCTTTCCACTTCATAAGCCACATTGACATTTCCAAAGGTCTGTCCATTCCCAGGGTTGTCTCTTAGAAGGCCACCCACACACAATAATGCATCTTTAAGGACTGTCCACTTCCATGGTCATCCTCTTCATAGGCCAGTCACCTTAAAGTATTGCCAATTTTAAAGGTCCGTAAGCTTCCCAGGTCCACCTCTTAAAGGGCCAGTACACTTGAAATGCTGTTGTTTTGAGGGTTTGTACACAACCCTGGTCAACCTCTTAAAGGACATAATTCCCTAAATTTGTCACCTCTTCAAGGGTTTGTCCACTTCTAGGGTCTGCCTCTTAAAGGGCCAGTCCGCAAAACATGTCACATGTTCAAGTGGCTTTCCACTTCATAAGCCACATTGACATTTCCAAAGGTCTGTCCATTCCCAGGGTTGTCTCTTAGAAGGCCACCCACACACAATAATGCATCTTTAAGGACTGTCCACTTCCATGGTCATCCTCTTCATAGGCCAGTCACCTTAAAGTATTGCCAATTTTAAAGGTCTGTAAGCTTCCCAGGTCCACCTCTTAAAGGGCCAGTACACTTAAAATGCTGTTGTTTCAAGGGTTTGTACACAACCCTGGTCAACCTCTTA
Source organism: Eleutherodactylus coqui (assembly GCF_035609145.1). Lineage (NCBI taxonomy): Eukaryota > Metazoa > Chordata > Amphibia > Anura > Eleutherodactylidae > Eleutherodactylus > Eleutherodactylus coqui. The sequence goes on from NW_027102381.1 coordinate 592,921, forward strand.
AAGGACATAATTCCCTAAATTTGTCACCTCTTCAAGGGTTTGTCCACTTCTAGGGTCTGCCTCTTAAAGGGCCAGTCCGCAAAACATGTCACATGTTCAAGTGGCTTTCCACTTCATAAGCCACATTGACATTTCCAAAGGTCTGTCCATTCCCAGGGTTGTCTCTTAGAAGGCCACCCACACACAATAATGCATCTTTAAGGACTGTCCACTTCCATGGTCATCGTCTTCATAGGCCAGTCACCTTAAAGTATTGCCAATTTTAAAGGTCCGTAAGCTTCCCAGGTCCACCTCTTAAAGGGCCAGTACACTTAAAATGCTGTTGTTTTGAGGGTTTGTACACAACCCTGGTCAACCTCTTAAAGGACATAATTCCCTAAATTTGTCACCTCTTCAAGGGTTTGTCCACTTCTAGGGTCTGCCTCTTAAAGGGCCAGTCCGCAAAACATGTCACATGTTCAAGTGGCTTTCCACTTCATAAGCCACATTGACATTTCCAAAGGTCTGTCCATTCCCAGGGTTGTCTCTTAGAAGGCCACCCACACACAATAATGCATCTTTAAGGACTGTCCACTTCCATGGTCATCCTCTTCATAGGCCAGTCACCTTAAAGTATTGCCAATTTTAAAGGTCCGTAAGCTTCCCAGGTCCACCTCTTAAAGGGCCAGTACACTTAAAATGCTGTTGTTTTGAGGGTTTGTACACAACCCTGGTCAACCTCTTAAAGGACATAATTCCCTAAATTTGTCACCTCTTCAAGGGTTTGTCCACTTCTAGGGTCTGCCTCTTAAAGGGCCAGTCCGCAAAACATGTCACATGTTCAAGTGGCTTTCCACTTCATAAGCCACATTGACATTTCCAAAGGTCTGTCCATTCCCAGGGTTGTCTCTTAGAAGGCCACCCACACACAATAATGCATCTTTAAGGACTGTCCACTTCCATGGTCATCCTCTTCATAGGCCAGTCACCTTAAAGTATTGCCAATTTTAAAGGTCTGTAAGCTTCCCAGGTCCACCTCTTAAAGGGCCAGTACACTTAAAATGCTGTTGTTTCAAGGGTTTGTACACAACCCTGGTCAACCTCTTAAAGGACATAATTCCCTAAATTTGTCACCTCTTCAAGGGTTTGTCCACTTCTAGGGTCTGCCTCTTAAAGGGCCAGTCCGCAAAACATGTCACATGTTCAAGTGGCTTTCCACTTCATAAGCCACATTGACATTTCCAAAGGTCTGTCCATTCCCAGGGTTGTCTCTTAGAAGGCCACCCACACACAATAATGCATCTTTAAGGACTGTCCACTTCCATGGTCATCGTCTTCATAGGCCAGTCACCTTAAAGTATTGCCAATTTTAAAGGTCCGTAAGCTTCCCAGGTCCACCTCTTAAAGGGCCAGTACACTTAAAATGCTGTTGTTTTGAGGGTTTGTACACAACCCTGGTCAACCTCTTAAAGGACATAATTCCCTAAATTTGTCACCTCTTCAAGGGTTTGTCCACTTCTAGGGTCTGCCTCTTAAAGGGCCAGTCCGCAAAACATGTCACATGTTCAAGTGGCTTTCCACTTCATAAGCCACATTGACATTTCCAAAGGTCTGTCCATTCCCAGGGTTGTCTCTTAGAAGGCCACCCACACACAATAATGCATCTTTAAGGACTGTCCACTTCCATGGTCATCCTCTTCATAGGCCAGTCACCTTAAAGTATTGCCAATTTTAAAGGTCCGTAAGCTTCCCAGGTCCACCTCTTAAAGGGCCAGTACACTTAAAATGCTGTTGTTTTGAGGGTTTGTACACAACCCTGGTCAACCTCTTAAAGGACATAATTCCCTAAATTTGTCACCTCTTCAAGGGTTTGTCCACTTCTAGGGTCTGCCTCTTAAAGGGCCAGTCCGCAAAACATGTCACATGTTCAAGTGGCTTTCCACTTCATAAGCCACATTGACATTTCCAAAGGTCTGTCCATTCCCAGGGTTGTCTCTTAGAAGGCCACCCACACACAATAATGCATCTTTAAGGACTGTCCACTTCCATGGTCATCCTCTTCATAGGCCAGTCACCTTAAAGTATTGCCAATTTTAAAGGTCCGTAAGCTTCCCAGGTCCACCTCTTAAAGGGCCAGTACACTTAAAATGCTGTTGTTTTGAGGGTTTGTACACAACCCTGGTCAACCTCTTAAAGGACATAATTCCCTAAATTTGTCACCTCTTCAAGGGTTTGTCCACTTCTAGGGTCTGCCTCTTAAAGGGCCAGTCCGCAAAACATGTCACATGTTCAAGTGGCTTTCCACTTCATAAGCCACATTGACATTTCCAAAGGTCTGTCCATTCCCAGGGTTGTCTCTTAGAAGGCCACCCACACACAATAATGCATCTTTAAGGACTGTCCACTTCCATGGTCATCCTCTTCATAGGCCAGTCACCTTAAAGTATTGCCAATTTTAAAGGTCCGTAAGCTTCCCAGGTCCACCTCTTAAAGGGCCAGTACACTTGAAATGCTGTTGTTTTGAGGGTTTGTACACAACCCTGGTCAACCTCTTAAAGGACATAATTCCCTAAATTTGTCACCTCTTCAAGGGTTTGTCCACTTCTAGGGTCTGCCTCTTAAAGGGCCAGTCCGCAAAACATGTCACATGTTCAAGTGGCTTTCCACTTCATAAGCCACATTGACATTTCCAAAGGTCTGTCCATTCCCAGGGTTGTCTCTTAGAAGGCCACCCACACACAATAATGCATCTTTAAGGACTGTCCACTTCCATGGTCATCCTCTTCATAGGCCAGTCACCTTAAAGTATTGCCAATTTTAAAGGTCTGTAAGCTTCCCAGGTCCACCTCTTAAAGGGCCAGTACACTTAAAATGCTGTTGTTTCAAGGGTTTGTACACAACCCTGGTCAACCTCTTAAAGGACATAATTCCCTAAATTTGTCACCTCTTCAAGGGTTTGTCCACTTCTAGGGTCTGCCTCTTAAAGGGCCAGTCCGCAAAACATGTCACATGTTCAAGTGGCTTTCCACTTCATAAGCCACATTGACATTTCCAAAGGTCTGTCCATTCCCAGGGTTGTCTCTTAGAAGGCCACCCACACACAATAATGCATCTTTAAGGACTGTCCACTTCCATGGTCATCGTCTTCATAGGCCAGTCACCTTAAAGTATTGCCAATTTTAAAGGTCCGTAAGCTTCCCAGGTCCACCTCTTAAAGGGCCAGTACACTTAAAATGCTGTTGTTTTGAGGGTTTGTACACAACCCTGGTCAACCTCTTAAAGGACATAATTCCCTAAATTTGTCACCTCTTCAAGGGTTTGTCCACTTCTAGGGTCTGCCTCTTAAAGGGCCAGTCCGCAAAACATGTCACATGTTCAAGTGGCTTTCCACTTCATAAGCCACATTGACATTTCCAAAGGTCTGTCCATTCCCAGGGTTGTCTCTTAGAAGGCCACCCACACACAATAATGCATCTTTAAGGACTGTCCACTTCCATGGTCATCCTCTTCATAGGCCAGTCACCTTAAAGTATTGCCAATTTTAAAGGTCCGTAAGCTTCCCAGGTCCACCTCTTAAAGGGCCAGTACACTTAAAATGCTGTTGTTTTGAGGGTTTGTACACAACCCTGGTCAACCTCTTAAAGGACATAATTCCCTAAATTTGTCACCTCTTCAAGGGTTTGTCCACTTCTAGGGTCTGCCTCTTAAAGGGCCAGTCCGCAAAACATGTCACATGTTCAAGTGGCTTTCCACTTCATAAGCCACATTGACATTTCCAAAGGTCTGTCCATTCCCAGGGTTGTCTCTTAGAAGGCCACCCACACACAATAATGCATCTTTAAGGACTGTCCACTTCCATGGTCATCCTCTTCATAGGCCAGTCACCTTAAAGTATTGCCAATTTTAAAGGTCTGTAAGCTTCCCAGGTCCACCTCTTAAAGGGCCAGTACACTTAAAATGCTGTTGTTTTGAGGGTTTGTACACAACCCTGGTCAACCTCTTAAAGGACATAATTCCCTAAATTTGTCACCTCTTCAAGGGTTTGTCCACTTCTAGGGTCTGCCTCTTAAAGGGCCAGTCCGCAAAACATGTCACATGTTCAAGTGGCTTTCCACTTCATAAGCCACATTGACATTTCCAAAGGTCTGTCCATTCCCAGGGTTGTCTCTTAGAAGGCCACCCACACACAATAATGCATCTTTAAGGACTGTCCACTTCCATGGTCATCCTCTTCATAGGCCAGTCACCTTAAAGTATTGCCAATTTTAAAGGTCTGTAAGCTTCCCTGGTCCACCTCTTAAAGGGCCAGTACACTTAAAATGCTGTTGTTTCAAGGGTTTGTACACAACCCTGGTCAACCTCTTAAAGGACATAATTCCCTAAATTTGTCACCTCTTCAAGGGTTTGTCCACTTCTAGGGTCTGCCTCTTAAAGGGCCAGTCCGCAAAACATGTCACATGTTCAAGTGGCTTTCCACTTCATAAGCCACATTGACATTTCCAAAGGTCTGTCCATTCCCAGGGTTGTCTCTTAGAAGGCCACCCACACACAATAATGCATCTTTAAGGACTGTCCACTTCCATGGTCATCCTCTTCATAGGCCAGTCACCTTAAAGTATTGCCAATTTTAAAGGTCTGTAAGCTTCCCAGGTCCACCTCTTAAAGGGCCAGTACACTTAAAATGCTGTTGTTTCAAGGGTTTGTACACAACCCTGGTCAACCTCTTAAAGGACATAATTCCCTAAATTTGTCACCTCTTCAAGGGTTTGTCCACTTCTAGGGTCTGCCTCTTAAAGGGCCAGTCCGCAAAACATGTCACATGTTCAAGTGGCTTTCCACTTCATAAGCCACATTGACATTTCCAAAGGTCTGTCCATTCCCAGGGTTGTCTCTTAGAAGGCCACCCACACACAATAATGCATCTTTAAGGACTGTCCACTTCCATGGTCATCCTCTTCATAGGCCAGTCACCTTAAAGTATTGCCAATTTTAAAGGTCCGTAAGCTTCCCAGGTCCACCTCTTAAAGGGCCAGTACACTTGAAATGCTGTTGTTTTGAGGGTTTGTACACAACCCTGGTCAACCTCTTAAAGGACATAATTCCCTAAATTTGTCACCTCTTCAAGGGTTTGTCCACTTCTAGGGTCTGCCTCTTAAAGGGCCAGTCCGCAAAACATGTCACATGTTCAAGTGGCTTTCCACTTCATAAGCCACATTGACATTTCCAAAGGTCTGTCCATTCCCAGGGTTGTCTCTTAGAAGGCCACCCACACACAATAATGCATCTTTAAGGACTGTCCACTTCCATGGTCATCCTCTTCATAGGCCAGTCACCTTAAAGTATTGCCAATTTTAAAGGTCTGTAAGCTTCCCAGGTCCACCTCTTAAAGGGCCAGTACACTTAAAATGCTGTTGTTTCAAGGGTTTGTACACAACCCTGGTCAACCTCTTAAAGGACATAATTCCCTAAATTTGTCACCTCTTCAAGGGTTTGTCCACTTCTAGGGTCTGCCTCTTAAAGGGCCAGTCCGCAAAACATGTCACATGTTCAAGTGGCTTTCCACTTCATAAGCCACATTGACATTTCCAAAGGTCTGTCCATTCCCAGGGTTGTCTCTTAGAAGGCCACCCACACACAATAATGCATCTTTAAGGACTGTCCACTTCCATGGTCATCGTCTTCATAGGCCAGTCACCTTAAAGTATTGCCAATTTTAAAGGTCCGTAAGCTTCCCAGGTCCACCTCTTAAAGGGCCAGTACACTTAAAATGCTGTTGTTTTGAGGGTTTGTACACAACCCTGGTCAACCTCTTAAAGGACATAATTCCCTAAATTTGTCACCTCTTCAAGGGTTTGTCCACTTCTAGGGTCTGCCTCTTAAAGGGCCAGTCCGCAAAACATGTCACATGTTCAAGTGGCTTTCCACTTCATAAGCCACATTGACATTTCCAAAGGTCTGTCCATTCCCAGGGTTGTCTCTTAGAAGGCCACCCACACACAATAATGCATCTTTAAGGACTGTCCACTTCCATGGTCATCCTCTTCATAGGCCAGTCACCTTAAAGTATTGCCAATTTTAAAGGTCCGTAAGCTTCCCAGGTCCACCTCTTAAAGGGCCAGTACACTTAAAATGCTGTTGTTTTGAGGGTTTGTACACAACCCTGGTCAACCTCTTAAAGGACATAATTCCCTAAATTTGTCACCTCTTCAAGGGTTTGTCCACTTCTAGGGTCTGCCTCTTAAAGGGCCAGTCCGCAAAACATGTCACATGTTCAAGTGGCTTTCCACTTCATAAGCCACATTGACATTTCCAAAGGTCTGTCCATTCCCAGGGTTGTCTCTTAGAAGGCCACCCACACACAATAATGCATCTTTAAGGACTGTCCACTTCCATGGTCATCCTCTTCATAGGCCAGTCACCTTAAAGTATTGCCAATTTTAAAGGTCTGTAAGCTTCCCAGGTCCACCTCTTAAAGGGCCAGTACACTTAAAATGCTGTTGTTTCAAGGGTTTGTACTCAACCCTGGTCAACCTCTTAAAGGACATAATTCCCTAAATTTGTCACCTCTTCAAGGGTTTGTCCACTTCTAGGGTCTGCCTCTTAAAGGGCCAGTCCGCAAAACATGTCACATGTTCAAGTGGCTTTCCACTTCATAAGCCACATTGACATTTCCAAAGGTCTGTCCATTCCCAGGGTTGTCTCTTAGAAGGCCACCCACACACAATAATGCATCTTTAAGGACTGTCCACTTCCATGGTCATCCTCTTCATAGGCCAGTCACCTTAAAGTATTGCCAATTTTAAAGGTCCGTAAGCTTCCCAGGTCCACCTCTTAAAGGGCCAGTACACTTAAAATGCTGTTGTTTCGAGGGTTTGTACACAACCCTGGTCAACCTCTTAAAGGACATAATTCCCTAAATTTGTCACCTCTTCAAGGGTTTGTCCACTTCTAGGGTCTGCCTCTTAAAGGGCCAGTCCGCAAAACATGTCACATGTTCAAGTGGCTTTCCACTTCATAAGCCACATTGACATTTCCAAAGGTCTGTCCATTCCCAGGGTTGTCTCTTAGAAGGCCACCCACACACAATAATGCATCTTTAAGGACTGTCCACTTCCATGGTCATCCTCTTCATAGGCCAGTCACCTTAAAGTATTGCCAATTTTAAAGGTCTGTAAGCTTCCCAGGTCCACCTCTTAAAGGGCCAGTACACTTAAAATGCTGTTGTTTCAAGGGTTTGTACACAACCCTGGTCAACCTCTTAAAGGACATAATTCCCTAAATTTGTCACCTCTTCAAGGGTTTGTCCACTTCTAGGGTCTGCCTCTTAAAGGGCCAGTCCGCAAAACATGTCACATGTTCAAGTGGCTTTCCACTTCATAAGCCACATTGACATTTCCAAAGGTCTGTCCATTCCCAGGGTTGTCTCTTAGAAGGCCACCCACACACAATAATGCATCTTTAAGGACTGTCCACTTCCATGGTCATCCTCTTCATAGGCCAGTCACCTTAAAGTATTGCCAATTTTAAAGGTCCGTAAGCTTCCCAGGTCCACCTCTTAAAGGGCCAGTACACTTAAAATGCTGTTGTTTTGAGGGTTTGTACACAACCCTGGTCAACCTCTTAAAGGACATAATTCCCTAAATTTGTCACCTCTTCAAGGGTTTGTCCACTTCTAGGGTCTGCCTCTTAAAGGGCCAGTCCGCAAAACATGTCACATGTTCAAGTGGCTTTCCACTTCATAAGCCACATTGACATTTCCAAAGGTCTGTCCATTCCCAGGGTTGTCTCTTAGAAGGCCACCCACACACAATAATGCATCTTTAAGGACTGTCCACTTCCATGGTCATCCTCTTCATAGGCCAGTCACCTTAAAGTATTGCCAATTTTAAAGGTCTGTAAGCTTCCCAGGTCCACCTCTTAAAGGGCCAGTACACTTAAAATGCTGTTGTTTTGAGGGTTTGTACACAACCCTGGTCAACCTCTTAAAGGACATAATTCCCTAAATTTGTCACCTCTTCAAGGGTTTGTCCACTTCTAGGGTCTGCCTCTTAAAGGGCCAGTCCGCAAAACATGTCACATGTTCAAGTGGCTTTCCACTTCATAAGCCACATTGACATTTCCAAAGGTCTGTCCATTCCCAGGGTTGTCTCTTAGAAGGCCACCCACACACAATAATGCATCTTTAAGGACTGTCCACTTCCATGGTCATCCTCTTCATAGGCCAGTCACCTTAAAGTATTGCCAATTTTAAAGGTCTGTAAGCTTCCCTGGTCCACCTCTTAAAGGGCCAGTACACTTAAAATGCTGTTGTTTCAAGGGTTTGTACACAACCCTGGTCAACCTCTTAAAGGACATAATTCCCTAAATTTGTCACCTCTTCAAGGGTTTGTCCACTTCTAGGGTCTGCCTCTTAAAGGGCCAGTCCGCAAAACATGTCACATGTTCAAGTGGCTTTCCACTTCATAAGCCACATTGATATTTCCAAAGGTCTGTCCATTCCCAGGGTTGTCTCTTAGAAGGCCACCCACACACAATAATGCATCTTTAAGGACTGTCCACTTCCATGGTCATCCTCTTCATAGGCCAGTCACCTTAAAGTATTGCCAATTTTAAAGGTCTGTAAGCTTCCCAGGTCCACCTCTTAAAGGGCCAGTACACTTAAAATGCTGTTGTTTCAAGGGTTTGTACACAACCCTGGTCAACCTCTTAAAGGACATAATTCCCTAAATTTGTCACCTCTTCAAGGGTTTGTCCACTTCTAGGGTCTGCCTCTTAAAGGGCCAGTCCGCAAAACATGTCACATGTTCAAGTGGCTTTCCACTTCATAAGCCACATTGACATTTCCAAAGGTCTGTCCATTCCCAGGGTTGTCTCTTAGAAGGCCACCCACACACAATAATGCATCTTTAAGGACTGTCCACTTCCATGGTCATCCTCTTCATAGGCCAGTCACCTTAAAGTATTGCCAATTTTAAAGGTCCGTAAGCTTCCCAGGTCCACCTCTTAAAGGGCCAGTACACTTGAAATGCTGTTGTTTCGAGGGTTTGTACACAACCCTGGTCAACCTCTTAAAGGACATAATTCCCTAAATTTGTCACCTCTTCAAGGGTTTGTCCACTTCTAGGGTCTGCCTCTTAAAGGGCCAGTCCGCAAAACATGTCACATGTTCAAGTGGCTTTCCACTTCATAAGCCACATTGACATTTCCAAAGGTCTGTCCATTCCCAGGGTTGTCTCTTAGAAGGCCACCCACACACAATAATGCATCTTTAAGGACTGTCCACTTCCATGGTCATCCTCTTCATAGGCCAGTCACCTTAAAGTATTGCCAATTTTAAAGGTCCGTTAGCTTCCCAGGTCCACCTCTTAAAGGGCCAGTACACTTAAAATGCTGTTGTTTCAAGGGTTTGTACACAACCCTGGTCAACCTCTTAAAGGACATAATTCCCTAAATTTGTCACCTCTTCAAGGGTTTGTCCACTTCTAGGGTCTGCCTCTTAAAGGGCCAGTCCGCAAAACATGTCACATGTTCAAGTGGCTTTCCACTTCATAAGCCACATTGACATTTCCAAAGGTCTGTCCATTCCCAGGGTTGTCTCTTAGAAGGCCACCCACACACAATAATGCATCTTTAAGGACTGTCCACTTCCATGGTCATCCTCTTCATAGGCCAGTCACCTTAAAGTATTGCCAATTTTAATGGTCCGTAAGCTTCCCAGGTCCACCTCTTAAAGGGCCAGTACACTTAAAATGCTGTTGTTTCGAGGGTTTGTACACAACCCTGGTCAACCTCTTAAAGGACATAATTCCCTAAATTTGTCACCTCTTCAAGGGTTTGTCCACTTCTAGGGTCTGCCTCTTAAAGGGCCAGTCCGCAAAACATGTCACATGTTCAAGTGGCTTTCCACTTCATAAGCCACATTGACATTTCCAAAGGTCTGTCCATTCCCAGGGTTGTCTCGTAGAAGGCCACCCACACACAATAATGCATCTTTAAGGACTGCCCTCTTCCATGGTCATCCTCTTCATAGGCCAGTCACCTTAAAGTATTGCCAATTTTAAAGGTCCGTAAGCTTCCCAGGTCCACCTCTTAAAGGGCCAGTACACTTAAAATGCTGTTGTTTCAAGGGTTTGTACACAACCCTGGTCAACCTCTTAAAGGACATAATTCCCTAAATTTGTCACCTCTTCAAGGGTTTGTCCACTTCTAGGGTCTGCCTCTTAAAGGGCCAGTCCGCAAAACATGTCACATGTTCAAGTGGCTTTCCACTTCATAAGCCACATTGACATTTCCAAAGGTCTGTCCATTCCCAGGGTTGTCTCTTAGAAGGCCACCCACACACAATAATGCATCTTTAAGGACTGTCCACTTCCATGGTCATCCTCTTCATAGGCCAGTCACCTTAAAGTATTGCCAATTTTAAAGGTCTGTAAGCTTCCCAGGTCCACCTCTTAAAGGGCCAGTACACTTAAAATGCTGTTGTTTCAAGGGTTTGTACACAACCCTGGTCAACCTCTTAAAGGACATAATTCCCTAAATTTGTCACCTCTTCAAGGGTTTGTCCACTTCTAGGGTCTGCCTCTTAAAGGGCCAGTCCGCAAAACATGTCACATGTTCAAGTGGCTTTCCACTTCATAAGCCACATTGACATTTCCAAAGGTCTGTCCATTCCCAGGGTTGTCTCTTAGAAGGCCACCCACACACAATAATGCATCTTTAAGGACTGTCCACTTCCATGGTCATCCTCTTCATAGGCCAGTCACCTTAAAGTATTGCCAATTTTAAAGGTCCGTAAGCTTCCCAGGTCCACCTCTTAAAGGGCCAGTACACTTGAAATGCTGTTGTTTTGAGGGTTTGTACACAACCCTGGTCAACCTCTTAAAGGACATAATTCCCTAAATTTGTCACCTCTTCAAGGGTTTGTCCACTTCTAGGGTCTGCCTCTTAAAGGGCCAGTCCGCAAAACATGTCACATGTTCAAGTGGCTTTCCACTTCATAAGCCACATTGACATTTCCAAAGGTCTGTCCATTCCCAGGGTTGTCTCTTAGAAGGCCACCCACACACAATAATGCATCTTTAAGGACTGTCCACTTCCATGGTCATCCTCTTCATAGGCCAGTCACCTTAAAGTATTGCCAATTTTAAAGGTCTGTAAGCTTCCCAGGTCCACCTCTTAAAGGGCCAGTACACTTAAAATGCTGTTGTTTCAAGGGTTTGTACACAACCCTGGTCAACCTCTTAAAGGACATAATTCCCTAAATTTGTCACCTCTTCAAGGGTTTGTCCACTTCTAGGGTCTGCCTCTTAAAGGGCCAGTCCGCAAAACATGTCACATGTTCAAGTGGCTTTCCACTTCATAAGCCACATTGACATTTCCAAAGGTCTGTCCATTCCCAGGGTTGTCTCTTAGAAGGCCACCCACACACAATAATGCATCTTTAAGGACTGTCCACTTCCATGGTCATCGTCTTCATAGGCCAGTCACCTTAAAGTATTGCCAATTTTAAAGGTCCGTAAGCTTCCCAGGTCCACCTCTTAAAGGGCCAGTACACTTAAAATGCTGTTGTTTTGAGGGTTTGTACACAACCCTGGTCAACCTCTTAAAGGACATAATTCCCTAAATTTGTCACCTCTTCAAGGGTTTGTCCACTTCTAGGGTCTGCCTCTTAAAGGGCCAGTCCGCAAAACATGTCACATGTTCAAGTGGCTTTCCACTTCATAAGCCACATTGACATTTCCAAAGGTCTGTCCATTCCCAGGGTTGTCTCTTAGAAGGCCACCCACACACAATAATGCATCTTTAAGGACTGTCCACTTCCATGGTCATCCTCTTCATAGGCCAGTCACCTTAAAGTATTGCCAATTTTAAAGGTCCGTAAGCTTCCCAGGTCCACCTCTTAAAGGGCCAGTACACTTAAAATGCTGTTGTTTTGAGGGTTTGTACACAACCCTGGTCAACCTCTTAAAGGACATAATTCCCTAAATTTGTCACCTCTTCAAGGGTTTGTCCACTTCTAGGGTCTGCCTCTTAAAGGGCCAGTCCGCAAAACATGTCACATGTTCAAGTGGCTTTCCACTTCATAAGCCACATTGACATTTCCAAAGGTCTGTCCATTCCCAGGGTTGTCTCTTAGAAGGCCACCCACACACAATAATGCATCTTTAAGGACTGTCCACTTCCATGGTCATCCTCTTCATAGGCCAGTCACCTTAAAGTATTGCCAATTTTAAAGGTCCGTAAGCTTCCCAGGTCCACCTCTTAAAGGGCCAGTACACTTAAAATGCTGTTGTTTTGAGGGTTTGTACACAACCCTGGTCAACCTCTTAAAGGACATAATTCCCTAAATTTGTCACCTCTTCAAGGGTTTGTCCACTTCTAGGGTCTGCCTCTTAAAGGGCCAGTCCGCAAAACATGTCACATGTTCAAGTGGCTTTCCACTTCATAAGCCACATTGACATTTCCAAAGGTCTGTCCATTCCCAGGGTTGTCTCTTAGAAGGCCACCCACACACAATAATGCATCTTTAAGGACTGTCCACTTCCATGGTCATCCTCTTCATAGGCCAGTCACCTTAAAGTATTGCCAATTTTAAAGGTCCGTAAGCTTCCCAGGTCCACCTCTTAAAGGGCCAGTACACTTGAAATGCTGTTGTTTTGAGGGTTTGTACACAACCCTGGTCAACCTCTTAAAGGACATAATTCCCTAAATTTGTCACCTCTTCAAGGGTTTGTCCACTTCTAGGGTCTGCCTCTTAAAGGGCCAGTCCGCAAAACATGTCACATGTTCAAGTGGCTTTCCACTTCATAAGCCACATTGACATTTCCAAAGGTCTGTCCATTCCCAGGGTTGTCTCTTAGAAGGCCACCCACACACAATAATGCATCTTTAAGGACTGTCCACTTCCATGGTCATCCTCTTCATAGGCCAGTCACCTTAAAGTATTGCCAATTTTAAAGGTCTGTAAGCTTCCCAGGTCCACCTCTTAAAGGGCCAGTACACTTAAAATGCTGTTGTTTCAAGGGTTTGTACACAACCCTGGTCAACCTCTTAAAGGACATAATTCCCTAAATTTGTCACCTCTTCAAGGGTTTGTCCACTTCTAGGGTCTGCCTCTTAAAGGGCCAGTCCGCAAAACATGTCACATGTTCAAGTGGCTTTCCACTTCATAAGCCACATTGACATTTCCAAAGGTCTGTCCATTCCCAGGGTTGTCTCTTAGAAGGCCACCCACACACAATAATGCATCTTTAAGGACTGTCCACTTCCATGGTCATCGTCTTCATAGGCCAGTCACCTTAAAGTATTGCCAATTTTAAAGGTCCGTAAGCTTCCCAGGTCCACCTCTTAAAGGGCCAGTACACTTAAAATGCTGTTGTTTTGAGGGTTTGTACACAACCCTGGTCAACCTCTTAAAGGACATAATTCCCTAAATTTGTCACCTCTTCAAGGGTTTGTCCACTTCTAGGGTCTGCCTCTTAAAGGGCCAGTCCGCAAAACATGTCACATGTTCAAGTGGCTTTCCACTTCATAAGCCACATTGACATTTCCAAAGGTCTGTCCATTCCCAGGGTTGTCTCTTAGAAGGCCACCCACACACAATAATGCATCTTTAAGGACTGTCCACTTCCATGGTCATCCTCTTCATAGGCCAGTCACCTTAAAGTATTGCCAATTTTAAAGGTCCGTAAGCTTCCCAGGTCCACCTCTTAAAGGGCCAGTACACTTAAAATGCTGTTGTTTTGAGGGTTTGTACACAACCCTGGTCAACCTCTTAAAGGACATAATTCCCTAAATTTGTCACCTCTTCAAGGGTTTGTCCACTTCTAGGGTCTGCCTCTTAAAGGGCCAGTCCGCAAAACATGTCACATGTTCAAGTGGCTTTCCACTTCATAAGCCACATTGACATTTCCAAAGGTCTGTCCATTCCCAGGGTTGTCTCTTAGAAGGCCACCCACACACAATAATGCATCTTTAAGGACTGTCCACTTCCATGGTCATCCTCTTCATAGGCCAGTCACCTTAAAGTATTGCCAATTTTAAAGGTCTGTAAGCTTCCCAGGTCCACCTCTTAAAGGGCCAGTACACTTAAAATGCTGTTGTTTTGAGGGTTTGTACACAACCCTGGTCAACCTCTTAAAGGACATAATTCCCTAAATTTGTCACCTCTTCAAGGGTTTGTCCACTTCTAGGGTCTGCCTCTTAAAGGGCCAGTCCGCAAAACATGTCACATGTTCAAGTGGCTTTCCACTTCATAAGCCACATTGACATTTCCAAAGGTCTGTCCATTCCCAGGGTTGTCTCTTAGAAGGCCACCCACACACAATAATGCATCTTTAAGGACTGTCCACTTCCATGGTCATCCTCTTCATAGGCCAGTCACCTTAAAGTATTGCCAATTTTAAAGGTCTGTAAGCTTCCCAGGTCCACCTCTTAAAGGGCCAGTACACTTAAAATGCTGTTGTTTCAAGGGTTTGTACACAACCCTGGTCAACCTCTTAAAGGACATAATTCCCTAAATTTGTCACCTCTTCAAGGGTTTGTCCACTTCTAGGGTCTGCCTCTTAAAGGGCCAGTCCGCAAAACATGTCACATGTTCAAGTGGCTTTCCACTTCATAAGCCACATTGACATTTCCAAAGGTCTGTCCATTCCCAGGGTTGTCTCTTAGAAGGCCACCCACACACAATAATGCATCTTTAAGGACTGTCCACTTCCATGGTCATCGTCTTCATAGGCCAGTCACCTTAAAGTATTGCCAATTTTAAAGGTCCGTAAGCTTCCCAGGTCCACCTCTTAAAGGGCCAGTACACTTAAAATGCTGTTGTTTCGAGGGTTTGTACACAACCCTGGTCAACCTCTTAAAGGACATAATTCCCTAAATTTGTCACCTCTTCAAGGGTTTGTCCACTTCTAGGGTCTGCCTCTTAAAGGGCCAGTCCGCAAAACATGTCACATGTTCAAGTGGCTTTCCACTTCATAAGCCACATTGACATTTCCAAAGGTCTGTCCATTCCCAGGGTTGTCTCTTAGAAGGCCACCCACACACAATAATGCATCTTTAAGGACTGTCCACTTCCATGGTCATCCTCTTCATAGGCCAGTCACCTTAAAGTATTGCTAATTTTAAAGGTCCGTAAGCTTCCCAGGTCCACCTCTTAAAGGGCCAGTACACTTAAAATGCTGTTGTTTTGAGGGTTTGTACACAACCCTGGTCAACCTCTTAAAGGACATAATTCCCTAAATTTGTCACCTCTTCAAGGGTTTGTCCACTTCTAGGGTCTGCCTCTTAAAGGGCCAGTCCGCAAAACATGTCACATGTTCAAGTGGCTTTCCACTTCATAAGCCACATTGACATTTCCAAAGGTCTGTCCATTCCCAGGGTTGTCTCTTAGAAGGCCACCCACACACAATAATGCATCTTTAAGGACTGTCCACTTCCATGGTCATCCTCTTCATAGGCCAGTCACCTTAAAGTATTGCCAATTTTAAAGGTCCGTAAGCTTCCCAGGTCCACCTCTTAAAGGGCCAGTACACTTAAAATGCTGTTGTTTTGAGGGTTTGTACACAACCCTGGTCAACCTCTTAAAGGACATAATTCCCTAAATTTGTCACCTCTTCAAGGGTTTGTCCACTTCTAGGGTCTGCCTCTTAAAGGGCCAGTCCGCAAAACATGTCACATGTTCAAGTGGCTTTCCACTTCATAAGCCACATTGACATTTCCAAAGGTCTGTCCATTCCCAGGGTTGTCTCTTAGAAGGCCACCCACACACAATAATGCATCTTTAAGGACTGTCCACTTCCATGGTCATCCTCTTCATAGGCCAGTCACCTTAAAGTATTGCCAATTTTAAAGGTCCGTAAGCTTCCCAGGTCCACCTCTTAAAGGGCCAGTACACTTAAAATGCTGTTGTTTTGAGGGTTTGTACACAACCCTGGTCAACCTCTTAAAGGACATAATTCCCTAAATTTGTCACCTCTTCAAGGGTTTGTCCACTTCTAGGGTCTGCCTCTTAAAGGGCCAGTCCGCAAAACATGTCACATGTTCAAGTGGCTTTCCACTTCATAAGCCACATTGACATTTCCAAAGGTCTGTCCATTCCCAGGGTTGTCTCTTAGAAGGCCACCCACACACAATAATGCATCTTTAAGGACTGTCCACTTCCATGGTCATCCTCTTCATAGGCCAGTCACCTTAAAGTATTGCCAATTTTAAAGGTCCGTAAGCTTCCCAGGTCCACCTCTTAAAGGGCCAGTACACTTAAAATGCTGTTGTTTTGAGGGTTTGTACACAACCCTGGTCAACCTCTTAAAGGACATAATTCCCTAAATTTGTCACCTCTTCAAGGGTTTGTCCACTTCTAGGGTCTGCCTCTTAAAGGGCCAGTCCGCAAAACATGTCACATGTTCAAGTGGCTTTCCACTTCATAAGCCACATTGACATTTCCAAAGGTCTGTCCATTCCCAGGGTTGTCTCTTAGAAGGCCACCCACACACAATAATGCATCTTTAAGGACTGTCCACTTCCATGGTCATCCTCTTCATAGGCCAGTCACCTTAAAGTATTGCCAATTTTAAAGGTCCGTAAGCTTCCCAGGTCCACCTCTTAAAGGGCCAGTACACTTGAAATGCTGTTGTTTTGAGGGTTTGTACACAACCCTGGTCAACCTCTTAAAGGACATAATTCCCTAAATTTGTCACCTCTTCAAGGGTTTGTCCACTTCTAGGGTCTGCCTCTTAAAGGGCCAGTCCGCAAAACATGTCACATGTTCAAGTGGCTTTCCACTTCATAAGCCACATTGACATTTCCAAAGGTCTGTCCATTCCCAGGGTTGTCTCTTAGAAGGCCACCCACACACAATAATGCATCTTTAAGGACTGTCCACTTCCATGGTCATCCTCTTCATAGGCCAGTCACCTTAAAGTATTGCCAATTTTAAAGGTCTGTAAGCTTCCCAGGTCCACCTCTTAAAGGGCCAGTACACTTAAAATGCTGTTGTTTCAAGGGTTTGTACACAACCCTGGTCAACCTCTTAAAGGACATAATTCCCTAAATTTGTCACCTCTTCAAGGGTTTGTCCACTTCTAGGGTCTGCCTCTTAAAGGGCCAGTCCGCAAAACATGTCACATGTTCAAGTGGCTTTCCACTTCATAAGCCACATTGACATTTCCAAAGGTCTGTCCATTCCCAGGGTTGTCTCTTAGAAGGCCACCCACACACAATAATGCATCTTTAAGGACTGTCCACTTCCATGGTCATCGTCTTCATAGGCCAGTCACCTTAAAGTATTGCCAATTTTAAAGGTCCGTAAGCTTCCCAGGTCCACCTCTTAAAGGGCCAGTACACTTAAAATGCTGTTGTTTTGAGGGTTTGTACACAACCCTGGTCAACCTCTTAAAGGACATAATTCCCTAAATTTGTCACCTCTTCAAGGGTTTGTCCACTTCTAGGGTCTGCCTCTTAAAGGGCCAGTCCGCAAAACATGTCACATGTTCAAGTGGCTTTCCACTTCATAAGCCACATTGACATTTCCAAAGGTCTGTCCATTCCCAGGGTTGTCTCTTAGAAGGCCACCCACACACAATAATGCATCTTTAAGGACTGTCCACTTCCATGGTCATCCTCTTCATAGGCCAGTCACCTTAAAGTATTGCCAATTTTAAAGGTCCGTAAGCTTCCCAGGTCCACCTCTTAAAGGGCCAGTACACTTAAAATGCTGTTGTTTTGAGGGTTTGTACACAACCCTGGTCAACCTCTTAAAGGACATAATTCCCTAAATTTGTCACCTCTTCAAGGGTTTGTCCACTTCTAGGGTCTGCCTCTTAAAGGGCCAGTCCGCAAAACATGTCACATGTTCAAGTGGCTTTCCACTTCATAAGCCACATTGACATTTCCAAAGGTCTGTCCATTCCCAGGGTTGTCTCTTAGAAGGCCACCCACACACAATAATGCATCTTTAAGGACTGTCCACTTCCATGGTCATCCTCTTCATAGGCCAGTCACCTTAAAGTATTGCCAATTTTAAAGGTCTGTAAGCTTCCCAGGTCCACCTCTTAAAGGGCCAGTACACTTAAAATGCTGTTGTTTTGAGGGTTTGTACACAACCCTGGTCAACCTCTTAAAGGACATAATTCCCTAAATTTGTCACCTCTTCAAGGGTTTGTCCACTTCTAGGGTCTGCCTCTTAAAGGGCCAGTCCGCAAAACATGTCACATGTTCAAGTGGCTTTCCACTTCATAAGCCACATTGACATTTCCAAAGGTCTGTCCATTCCCAGGGTTGTCTCTTAGAAGGCCACCCACACACAATAATGCATCTTTAAGGACTGTCCACTTCCATGGTCATCCTCTTCATAGGCCAGTCACCTTAAAGTATTGCCAATTTTAAAGGTCTGTAAGCTTCCCAGGTCCACCTCTTAAAGGGCCAGTACACTTAAAATGCTGTTGTTTCAAGGGTTTGTACACAACCCTGGTCAACCTCTTAAAGGACATAATTCCCTAAATTTGTCACCTCTTCAAGGGTTTGTCCACTTCTAGGGTCTGCCTCTTAAAGGGCCAGTCCGCAAAACATGTCACATGTTCAAGTGGCTTTCCACTTCATAAGCCACATTGACATTTCCAAAGGTCTGTCCATTCCCAGGGTTGTCTCTTAGAAGGCCACCCACACACAATAATGCATCTTTAAGGACTGTCCACTTCCATGGTCATCGTCTTCATAGGCCAGTCACCTTAAAGTATTGCCAATTTTAAAGGTCCGTAAGCTTCCCAGGTCCACCTCTTAAAGGGCCAGTACACTTAAAATGCTGTTGTTTCGAGGGTTTGTACACAACCCTGGTCAACCTCTTAAAGGACATAATTCCCTAAATTTGTCACCTCTTCAAGGGTTTGTCCACTTCTAGGGTCTGCCTCTTAAAGGGCCAGTCCGCAAAACATGTCACATGTTCAAGTGGCTTTCCACTTCATAAGCCACATTGACATTTCCAAAGGTCTGTCCATTCCCAGGGTTGTCTCTTAGAAGGCCACCCACACACAATAATGCATCTTTAAGGACTGTCCACTTCCATGGTCATCCTCTTCATAGGCCAGTCACCTTAAAGTATTGCTAATTTTAAAGGTCCGTAAGCTTCCCAGGTCCACCTCTTAAAGGGCCAGTACACTTAAAATGCTGTTGTTTTGAGGGTTTGTACACAACCCTGGTCAACCTCTTAAAGGACATAATTCCCTAAATTTGTCACCTCTTCAAGGGTTTGTCCACTTCTAGGGTCTGCCTCTTAAAGGGCCAGTCCGCAAAACATGTCACATGTTCAAGTGGCTTTCCACTTCATAAGCCACATTGACATTTCCAAAGGTCTGTCCATTCCCAGGGTTGTCTCTTAGAAGGCCACCCACACACAATAATGCATCTTTAAGGACTGTCCACTTCCATGGTCATCCTCTTCATAGGCCAGTCACCTTAAAGTATTGCCAATTTTAAAGGTCTGTAAGCTTCCCAGGTCCACCTCTTAAAGGGCCAGTACACTTAAAATGCTGTTGTTTCAAGGGTTTGTACACAACCCTGGTCAACCTCTTAAAGGACATAATTCCCTAAATTTGTCACCTCTTCAAGGGTTTGTCCACTTCTAGGGTCTGCCTCTTAAAGGGCCAGTCCGCAAAACATGTCACATGTTCAAGTGGCTTTCCACTTCATAAGCCACATTGACATTTCCAAAGGTCTGTCCATTCCCAGGGTTGTCTCTTAGAAGGCCACCCACACACAATAATGCATCTTTAAGGACTGTCCACTTCCATGGTCATCGTCTTCATAGGCCAGTCACCTTAAAGTATTGCCAATTTTAAAGGTCCGTAAGCTTCCCAGGTCCACCTCTTAAAGGGCCAGTACACTTAAAATGCTGTTGTTTTGAGGGTTTGTACACAACCCTGGTCAACCTCTTAAAGGACATAATTCCCTAAATTTGTCACCTCTTCAAGGGTTTGTCCACTTCTAGGGTCTGCCTCTTAAAGGGCCAGTCCGCAAAACATGTCACATGTTCAAGTGGCTTTCCACTTCATAAGCCACATTGACATTTCCAAAGGTCTGTCCATTCCCAGGGTTGTCTCTTAGAAGGCCACCCACACACAATAATGCATCTTTAAGGACTGTCCACTTCCATGGTCATCCTCTTCATAGGCCAGTCACCTTAAAGTATTGCCAATTTTAAAGGTCCGTAAGCTTCCCAGGTCCACCTCTTAAAGGGCCAGTACACTTAAAATGCTGTTGTTTTGAGGGTTTGTACACAACCCTGGTCAACCTCTTAAAGGACATAATTCCCTAAATTTGTCACCTCTTCAAGGGTTTGTCCACTTCTAGGGTCTGCCTCTTAAAGGGCCAGTCCGCAAAACATGTCACATGTTCAAGTGGCTTTCCACTTCATAAGCCACATTGACATTTCCAAAGGTCTGTCCATTCCCAGGGTTGTCTCTTAGAAGGCCACCCACACACAATAATGCATCTTTAAGGACTGTCCACTTCCATGGTCATCCTCTTCATAGGCCAGTCACCTTAAAGTATTGCCAATTTTAAAGGTCTGTAAGCTTCCCAGGTCCACCTCTTAAAGGGCCAGTACACTTAAAATGCTGTTGTTTCAAGGGTTTGTACTCAACCCTGGTCAACCTCTTAAAGGACATAATTCCCTAAATTTGTCACCTCTTCAAGGGTTTGTCCACTTCTAGGGTCTGCCTCTTAAAGGGCCAGTCCGCAAAACATGTCACATGTTCAAGTGGCTTTCCACTTCATAAGCCACATTGACATTTCCAAAGGTCTGTCCATTCCCAGGGTTGTCTCTTAGAAGGCCACCCACACACAATAATGCATCTTTAAGGACTGTCCACTTCCATGGTCATCCTCTTCATAGGCCAGTCACCTTAAAGTATTGCCAATTTTAAAGGTCCGTAAGCTTCCCAGGTCCACCTCTTAAAGGGCCAGTACACTTAAAATGCTGTTGTTTCGAGGGTTTGTACACAACCCTGGTCAACCTCTTAAAGGACATAATTCCCTAAATTTGTCACCTCTTCAAGGGTTTGTCCACTTCTAGGGTCTGCCTCTTAAAGGGCCAGTCCGCAAAACATGTCACATGTTCAAGTGGCTTTCCACTTCATAAGCCACATTGACATTTCCAAAGGTCTGTCCATTCCCAGGGTTGTCTCTTAGAAGGCCACCCACACACAATAATGCATCTTTAAGGACTGTCCACTTCCATGGTCATCCTCTTCATAGGCCAGTCACCTTAAAGTATTGCCAATTTTAAAGGTCTGTAAGCTTCCCAGGTCCACCTCTTAAAGGGCCAGTACACTTAAAATGCTGTTGTTTCAAGGGTTTGTACACAACCCTGGTCAACCTCTTAAAGGACATAATTCCCTAAATTTGTCACCTCTTCAAGGGTTTGTCCACTTCTAGGGTCTGCCTCTTAAAGGGCCAGTCCGCAAAACATGTCACATGTTCAAGTGGCTTTCCACTTCATAAGCCACATTGACATTTCCAAAGGTCTGTCCATTCCCAGGGTTGTCTCTTAGAAGGCCACCCACACACAATAATGCATCTTTAAGGACTGTCCACTTCCATGGTCATCCTCTTCATAGGCCAGTCACCTTAAAGTATTGCCAATTTTAAAGGTCCGTAAGCTTCCCAGGTCCACCTCTTAAAGGGCCAGTACACTTAAAATGCTGTTGTTTTGAGGGTTTGTACACAACCCTGGTCAACCTCTTAAAGGACATAATTCCCTAAATTTGTCACCTCTTCAAGGGTTTGTCCACTTCTAGGGTCTGCCTCTTAAAGGGCCAGTCCGCAAAACATGTCACATGTTCAAGTGGCTTTCCACTTCATAAGCCACATTGACATTTCCAAAGGTCTGTCCATTCCCAGGGTTGTCTCTTAGAAGGCCACCCACACACAATAATGCATCTTTAAGGACTGTCCACTTCCATGGTCATCCTCTTCATAGGCCAGTCACCTTAAAGTATTGCCAATTTTAAAGGTCTGTAAGCTTCCCAGGTCCACCTCTTAAAGGGCCAGTACACTTAAAATGCTGTTGTTTTGAGGGTTTGTACACAACCCTGGTCAACCTCTTAAAGGACATAATTCCCTAAATTTGTCACCTCTTCAAGGGTTTGTCCACTTCTAGGGTCTGCCTCTTAAAGGGCCAGTCCGCAAAACATGTCACATGTTCAAGTGGCTTTCCACTTCATAAGCCACATTGACATTTCCAAAGGTCTGTCCATTCCCAGGGTTGTCTCTTAGAAGGCCACCCACACACAATAATGCATCTTTAAGGACTGTCCACTTCCATGGTCATCCTCTTCATAGGCCAGTCACCTTAAAGTATTGCCAATTTTAAAGGTCTGTAAGCTTCCCTGGTCCACCTCTTAAAGGGCCAGTACACTTAAAATGCTGTTGTTTCAAGGGTTTGTACACAACCCTGGTCAACCTCTTAAAGGACATAATTCCCTAAATTTGTCACCTCTTCAAGGGTTTGTCCACTTCTAGGGTCTGCCTCTTAAAGGGCCAGTCCGCAAAACATGTCACATGTTCAAGTGGCTTTCCACTTCATAAGCCACATTGATATTTCCAAAGGTCTGTCCATTCCCAGGGTTGTCTCTTAGAAGGCCACCCACACACAATAATGCATCTTTAAGGACTGTCCACTTCCATGGTCATCCTCTTCATAGGCCAGTCACCTTAAAGTATTGCCAATTTTAAAGGTCTGTAAGCTTCCCAGGTCCACCTCTTAAAGGGCCAGTACACTTAAAATGCTGTTGTTTCAAGGGTTTGTACACAACCCTGGTCAACCTCTTAAAGGACATAATTCCCTAAATTTGTCACCTCTTCAAGGGTTTGTCCACTTCTAGGGTCTGCCTCTTAAAGGGCCAGTCCGCAAAACATGTCACATGTTCAAGTGGCTTTCCACTTCATAAGCCACATTGACATTTCCAAAGGTCTGTCCATTCCCAGGGTTGTCTCTTAGAAGGCCACCCACACACAATAATGCATCTTTAAGGACTGTCCACTTCCATGGTCATCCTCTTCATAGGCCAGTCACCTTAAAGTATTGCCAATTTTAAAGGTCCGTAAGCTTCCCAGGTCCACCTCTTAAAGGGCCAGTACACTTGAAATGCTGTTGTTTCGAGGGTTTGTACACAACCCTGGTCAACCTCTTAAAGGACATAATTCCCTAAATTTGTCACCTCTTCAAGGGTTTGTCCACTTCTAGGGTCTGCCTCTTAAAGGGCCAGTCCGCAAAACATGTCACATGTTCAAGTGGCTTTCCACTTCATAAGCCACATTGACATTTCCAAAGGTCTGTCCATTCCCAGGGTTGTCTCTTAGAAGGCCACCCACACACAATAATGCATCTTTAAGGACTGTCCACTTCCATGGTCATCCTCTTCATAGGCCAGTCACCTTAAAGTATTGCCAATTTTAAAGGTCCGTTAGCTTCCCAGGTCCACCTCTTAAAGGGCCAGTACACTTAAAATGCTGTTGTTTCAAGGGTTTGTACACAACCCTGGTCAACCTCTTAAAGGACATAATTCCCTAAATTTGTCACCTCTTCAAGGGTTTGTCCACTTCTAGGGTCTGCCTCTTAAAGGGCCAGTCCGCAAAACATGTCACATGTTCAAGTGGCTTTCCACTTCATAAGCCACATTGACATTTCCAAAGGTCTGTCCATTCCCAGGGTTGTCTCTTAGAAGGCCACCCACACACAATAATGCATCTTTAAGGACTGTCCACTTCCATGGTCATCCTCTTCATAGGCCAGTCACCTTAAAGTATTGCCAATTTTAATGGTCCGTAAGCTTCCCAGGTCCACCTCTTAAAGGGCCAGTACACTTAAAATGCTGTTGTTTCGAGGGTTTGTACACAACCCTGGTCAACCTCTTAAAGGACATAATTCCCTAAATTTGTCACCTCTTCAAGGGTTTGTCCACTTCTAGGGTCTGCCTCTTAAAGGGCCAGTCCGCAAAACATGTCACATGTTCAAGTGGCTTTCCACTTCATAAGCCACATTGACATTTCCAAAGGTCTGTCCATTCCCAGGGTTGTCTCGTAGAAGGCCACCCACACACAATAATGCATCTTTAAGGACTGCCCTCTTCCATGGTCATCCTCTTCATAGGCCAGTCACCTTAAAGTATTGCCAATTTTAAAGGTCCGTAAGCTTCCCAGGTCCACCTCTTAAAGGGCCAGTACACTTAAAATGCTGTTGTTTCAAGGGTTTGTACACAACCCTGGTCAACCTCTTAAAGGACATAATTCCCTAAATTTGTCACCTCTTCAAGGGTTTGTCCACATCTAGGGTCTGCCTCTTAAAGGGCCAGTCATCAAAACATGTCACATGTTCAAGTGGATTTCCACTTCATAAGCCACATTGACATTTCCAAAGGTCTGTCCATTCCCAGGGTTGTCTCTTAGAAGGCCACCCACACACAATAATGCATCTTTAAGGACTGTCCACTTCCATGGTCATCCTCTTCATAGGCCAGTCACCTTAAAGTATTGCCAATTTTAATGGTCCGTAAGCTTCCCAGGTCCACCTCTTAAAGGGCCAGTACACTTAAAATGCTGTTGTTTCGAGGGTTTGTACACAACCCTGGTCAACCTCTTAAAGGACATAATTCCCTAAATTTGTCACCTCTTCAAGGGTTTGTCCACTTCTAGGGTCTGCCTCTTAAAGGGCCAGTCCGCAAAACATGTCACATGTTCAAGTGGCTTTCCACTTCATAAGCCACATTGACATTTCCAAAGGTCTGTCCATTCCCAGGGTTGTCTCGTAGAAGGCCACCCACACACAATAATGCATCTTTAAGGACTGTCCACTTCCATGGTCATCCTCTTCATAGGCCAGTCACCTTAAAGTATTGCCAATTTTAAAGGTCCGTAAGCTTCCCAGGTCCACCTCTTAAAGGGCCAGTACACTTAAAATGCTGTTGTTTCGAGGGTTTGTACACAACCCTGGTCAACCTCTTAAAGGACATAATTCCCTAAATTTGTCACCTCTTCAAGGGTTTGTCCACTTCTAGGGTCTGCCTCTTAAAGGGCCAGTCCGCAAAACATGTCACATGTTCAAGTGGCTTTCCACTTCATAAGCCACATTGACATTTCCAAAGGTCTGTCCATTCCCAGGGTTGTCTCTTAGAAGGCCACCCACACACAATAATGCATCTTAAGGACTGTCCACTTCCATGGTCATCCTCTTCATAGGCCAGTCACCTTAAAGTATTGCCAATTTTAAAGGTCCGTAAGCTTCCCAGGTCCACCTCTTAAAGGGCCAGTACACTTAAAATGCTGTTGTTTCAAGGGTTTGTACACAACCCTGGTCAACCTCTTAAAGGACATAATTCCCTAAATTTGTCACCTCTTCAAGGGTTTGTCCACTTCTAGGGTCTGCCTCTTAAAGGGCCAGTCCGCAAAACATGTCACATGTTCAAGTGGCTTTCCACTTCATAAGCCACATTGACATTTCCAAAGGTCTGTCCATTCCCAGGGTTGTCTCTTAGAAGGCCACCCACACACAATAATGCATCTTTAAGGACTGTCCACTTCCATGGTCATCCTCTTCATAGGCCAGTCACCTTAAAGTATTGCCAATTTTAAAGGTCCGTAAGCTTCCCAGGTCCACCTCTTAAAGGGCCAGTACACTTAAAATGCTGTTGTTTCGAGGGTTTGTACACAACCCTGGTCAACCTCTTAAAGGACATAATTCCCTAAATTTGTCACCTCTTCAAGGGTTTGTCCACTTCTAGGGTCTGCCTCTTAAAGGGCCAGTCCGCAAAACATGTCACATGTTCAAGTGGCTTTCCACTTCATAAGCCACATTGACATTTCCAAAGGTCTGTCCATTCCCAGGGTTGTCTCTTAGAAGGCCACCCACACACAATAATGCATCTTTAAGGACTGTCCACTTCCATGGTCATCCTCTTCATAGGCCAGTCACCTTAAAGTATTGCCAATTTTAAAGGTCTGTAAGCTTCCCAGGTCCACCTCTTAAAGGGCCAGTACACTTAAAATGCTGTTGTTTCAAGGGTTTGTACACAACCCTGGTCAACCTCTTAAAGGACATAATTCCCTAAATTTGTCACCTCTTCAAGGGTTTGTCCACATCTAGGGTCTGCCTCTTAAAGGGCCAGTCATCAAAACATGTCACATGTTCAAGTGGATTTCCACTTCATAAGCCACATTGACATTTCCAAAGGTCTGTCCATACCCAGGGTTGTCTCTTAGAAGGCCACCCACACACAATAATGCATCTTTAAGGACTGTCCACTTCCATGGTCATCCTCTTCATAGGCCAGTCACCTTAAAGTATTGCCAATTTTAAAGGTCCGTAAGCTTCCCAGGTCCACCTCTTAAAGGGCCAGTACACTTAAAATGCTGTTGTTTCGAGGGTTTGTACACAACCCTGGTCAACCTCTTAAAGGACATAATTCCCTAAATTTGTCACCTCTTCAAGGGTTTGTCCACTTCTAGGGTCTGCCTCTTAAAGGGCCAGTCCGCAAAACATGTCACATGTTCAAGTGGCTTTCCACTTCATAAGCCACATTGACATTTCCAAAGGTCTGTCCATTCCCAGGGTTGTCTCTTAGAAGGCCACCCACACACAATAATGCATCTTTAAGGACTGTCCACTTCCATGGTCATCCTCTTCATAGGCCAGTCACCTTAAAGTATTGCCAATTTTAAAGGTCCGTAAGCTTCCCAGGTCCACCTCTTAAAGGGCCAGTACACTTAAAATGCTGTTGTTTCGAGGGTTTGTACACAACCCTGGTCAACCTCTTAAAGGACATAATTCCCTAAATTTGTCACCTCTTCAAGGGTTTGTCCACTTCTAGGGTCTGCCTCTTAAAGGGCCAGTCCGCAAAACATGTCACATGTTCAAGTGGCTTTCCACTTCATAAGCCACATTGACATTTCCAAAGGTCTGTCCATTCCCAGGGTTGTCTCTTAGAAGGCCACCCACACACAATAATGCATCTTTAAGGACTGTCCACTTCCATGGTCATCCTCTTCATAGGCCAGTCACCTTAAAGTATTGCCAATTTTAAAGGTCCGTTAGCTTCCCAGGTCCACCTCTTAAAGGGCCAGTACACTTAAAATGCTGTTGTTTCAAGGGTTTGTACACAACCCTGGTCAACCTCTTAAAGGACATAATTCCCTAAATTTGTCACCTCTTCAAGGGTTTGTCCACTTCTAGGGTCTGCCTCTTAAAGGGCCAGTCCGCAAAACATGTCACATGTTCAAGTGGCTTTCCACTTCATAAGCCACATTGACATTTCCAAAGGTCTGTCCATTCCCAGGGTTGTCTCTTAGAAGGCCACCCACACACAATAATGCATCTTTAAGGACTGTCCACTTCCATGGTCATCCTCTTCATAGGCCAGTCACCTTAAAGTATTGCCAATTTTAAAGGTCTGTAAGCTTCCCAGGTCCACCTCTTAAAGGGCCAGTACACTTAAAATGCTGTTGTTTCAAGGGTTTGTACACAACCCTGGTCAACCTCTTAAAGGACATAATTCCCTAAATTTGTCACCTCTTCAAGGGTTTGTCCACATCTAGGGTCTGCCTCTTAAAGGGCCAGTCATCAAAACATGTCACATGTTCAAGTGGATTTCCACTTCATAAGCCACATTGACATTTCCAAAGGTCTGTCCATACCCAGGGTTGTCTCTTAGAAGGCCACCCACACACAATAATGCATCTTTAAGGACTGTCCACTTCCATGGTCATCCTCTTCATAGGCCAGTCACCTTAAAGTATTGCCAATTTTAAAGGTCCGTAAGCTTCCCAGGTCCACCTCTTAAAGGGCCAGTACACTTAAAATGCTGTTGTTTCGAGGGTTTGTACACAACCCTGGTCAACCTCTTAAAGGACATAATTCCCTAAATTTGTCACCTCTTCAAGGGTTTGTCCACTTCTAGGGTCTGCCTCTTAAAGGGCCAGTCCGCAAAACATGTCACATGTTCAAGTGGCTTTCCACTTCATAAGCCACATTGACATTTCCAAAGGTCTGTCCATTCCCAGGGTTGTCTCTTAGAAGGCCACCCACACACAATAATGCATCTTTAAGGACTGTCCACTTCCATGGTCATCCTCTTCATAGGCCAGTCACCTTAAAGTATTGCCAATTTTAAAGGTCCGTAAGCTTCCCAGGTCCACCTCTTAAAGGGCCAGTACACTTAAAATGCTGTTGTTTCGAGGGTTTGTACACAACCCTGGTCAACCTCTTAAAGGACATAATTCCCTAAATTTGTCACCTCTTCAAGGGTTTGTCCACTTCTAGGGTCTGCCTCTTAAAGGGCCAGTCCGCAAAACATGTCACATGTTCAAGTGGCTTTCCACTTCATAAGCCACATTGACATTTCCAAAGGTCTGTCCATTCCCAGGGTTGTCTCTTAGAAGGCCACCCACACACAATAATGCATCTTTAAGGACTGTCCACTTCCATGGTCATCCTCTTCATAGGCCAGTCACCTTAAAGTATTGCCAATTTTAAAGGTCCGTTAGCTTCCCAGGTCCACCTCTTAAAGGGCCAGTACACTTAAAATGCTGTTGTTTCAAGGGTTTGTACACAACCCTGGTCAACCTCTTAAAGGACATAATTCCCTAAATTTGTCACCTCTTCAAGGGTTTGTCCACTTCTAGGGTCTGCCTCTTAAAGGGCCAGTCCGCAAAACATGTCACATGTTCAAGTGGCTTTCCACTTCATAAGCCACATTGACATTTCCAAAGGTCTGTCCATTCCCAGGGTTGTCTCTTAGAAGGCCACCCACACACAATAATGCATCTTTAAGGACTGTCCACTTCCATGGTCATCCTCTTCATAGGCCAGTCACCTTAAAGTATTGCCAATTTTAATGGTCCGTAAGCTTCCCAGGTCCACCTCTTAAAGGGCCAGTACACTTAAAATGCTGTTGTTTCGAGGGTTTGTACACAACCCTGGTCAACCTCTTAAAGGACATAATTCCCTAAATTTGTCACCTCTTCAAGGGTTTGTCCACTTCTAGGGTCTGCCTCTTAAAGGGCCAGTCCGCAAAACATGTCACATGTTCAAGTGGCTTTCCACTTCATAAGCCACATTGACATTTCCAAAGGTCTGTCCATTCCCAGGGTTGTCTCGTAGAAGGCCACCCACACACAATAATGCATCTTTAAGGACTGCCCTCTTCCATGGTCATCCTCTTCATAGGCCAGTCACCTTAAAGTATTGCCAATTTTAAAGGTCCGTAAGCTTCCCAGGTCCACCTCTTAAAGGGCCAGTACACTTAAAATGCTGTTGTTTCAAGGGTTTGTACACAACCCTGGTCAACCTCTTAAAGGACATAATTCCCTAAATTTGTCACCTCTTCAAGGGTTTGTCCACATCTAGGGTCTGCCTCTTAAAGGGCCAGTCATCAAAACATGTCACATGTTCAAGTGGATTTCCACTTCATAAGCCACATTGACATTTCCAAAGGTCTGTCCATTCCCAGGGTTGTCTCTTAGAAGGCCACCCACACACAATAATGCATCTTTAAGGACTGTCCACTTCCATGGTCATCCTCTTCATAGGCCAGTCACCTTAAAGTATTGCCAATTTTAATGGTCCGTAAGCTTCCCAGGTCCACCTCTTAAAGGGCCAGTACACTTAAAATGCTGTTGTTTCGAGGGTTTGTACACAACCCTGGTCAACCTCTTAAAGGACATAATTCCCTAAATTTGTCACCTCTTCAAGGGTTTGTCCACTTCTAGGGTCTGCCTCTTAAAGGGCCAGTCCGCAAAACATGTCACATGTTCAAGTGGCTTTCCACTTCATAAGCCACATTGACATTTCCAAAGGTCTGTCCATTCCCAGGGTTGTCTCGTAGAAGGCCACCCACACACAATAATGCATCTTTAAGGACTGTCCACTTCCATGGTCATCCTCTTCATAGGCCAGTCACCTTAAAGTATTGCCAATTTTAAAGGTCCGTAAGCTTCCCAGGTCCACCTCTTAAAGGGCCAGTACACTTAAAATGCTGTTGTTTCGAGGGTTTGTACACAACCCTGGTCAACCTCTTAAAGGACATAATTCCCTAAATTTGTCACCTCTTCAAGGGTTTGTCCACTTCTAGGGTCTGCCTCTTAAAGGGCCAGTCCGCAAAACATGTCACATGTTCAAGTGGCTTTCCACTTCATAAGCCACATTGACATTTCCAAAGGTCTGTCCATTCCCAGGGTTGTTTCTTAGAAGGCCACCCACACACAATAATGCATCTTAAGGACTGTCCACTTCCATGGTCATCCTCTTCATAGGCCAGTCACCTTAAAGTATTGCCAATTTTAAAGGTCCGTAAGCTTCCCAGGTCCACCTCTTAAAGGGCCAGTACACTTAAAATGCTGTTGTTTCAAGGGTTTGTACACAACCCTGGTCAACCTCTTAAAGGACATAATTCCCTAAATTTGTCACCTCTTCAAGGGTTTGTCCACTTCTAGGGTCTGCCTCTTAAAGGGCCAGTCCGCAAAACATGTCACATGTTCAAGTGGCTTTCCACTTCATAAGCCACATTGACATTTCCAAAGGTCTGTCCATTCCCAGGGTTGTCTCTTAGAAGGCCACCCACACACAATAATGCATCTTTAAGGACTGTCCACTTCCATGGTCATCCTCTTCATAGGCCAGTCACCTTAAAGTATTGCCAATTTTAAAGGTCCGTTAGCTTCCCAGGTCCACCTCTTAAAGGGCCAGTACACTTAAAATGCTGTTGTTTCAAGGGTTTGTACACAACCCTGGTCAACCTCTTAAAGGACATAATTCCCTAAATTTGTCACCTCTTCAAGGGTTTGTCCACTTCTAGGGTCTGCCTCTTAAAGGGCCAGTCCGCAAAACATGTCACATGTTCAAGTGGCTTTCCACTTCATAAGCCACATTGACATTTCCAAAGGTCTGTCCATTCCCAGGGTTGTCTCTTAGAAGGCCACCCACACACAATAATGCATCTTTAAGGACTGTCCACTTCCATGGTCATCCTCTTCATAGGCCAGTCACCTTAAAGTATTGCCAATTTTAATGGTCCGTAAGCTTCCCAGGTCCACCTCTTAAAGGGCCAGTACACTTAAAATGCTGTTGTTTCGAGGGTTTGTACACAACCCTGGTCAACCTCTTAAAGGACATAATTCCCTAAATTTGTCACCTCTTCAAGGGTTTGTCCACTTCTAGGGTCTGCCTCTTAAAGGGCCAGTCCGCAAAACATGTCACATGTTCAAGTGGCTTTCCACTTCATAAGCCACATTGACATTTCCAAAGGTCTGTCCATTCCCAGGGTTGTCTCGTAGAAGGCCACCCACACACAATAATGCATCTTTAAGGACTGTCCACTTCCATGGTCATCCTCTTCATAGGCCAGTCACCTTAAAGTATTGCCAATTTTAAAGGTCCGTAAGCTTCCCAGGTCCACCTCTTAAAGGGCCAGTACACTTAAAATGCTGTTGTTTCGAGGGTTTGTACACAACCCTGGTCAACCTCTTAAAGGACATAATTCCCTAAATTTGTCACCTCTTCAAGGGTTTGTCCACTTCTAGGGTCTGCCTCTTAAAGGGCCAGTCCGCAAAACATGTCACATGTTCAAGTGGCTTTCCACTTCATAAGCCACATTGACATTTCCAAAGGTCTGTCCATTCCCAGGGTTGTCTCTTAGAAGGCCACCCACACACAATAATGCATCTTAAGGACTGTCCACTTCCATGGTCATCCTCTTCATAGGCCAGTCACCTTAAAGTATTGCCAATTTTAAAGGTCCGTAAGCTTCCCAGGTCCACCTCTTAAAGGGCCAGTACACTTAAAATGCTGTTGTTTCAAGGGTTTGTACACAACCCTGGTCAACCTCTTAAAGGACATAATTCCCTAAATTTGTCACCTCTTCAAGGGTTTGTCCACTTCTAGGGTCTGCCTCTTAAAGGGCCAGTCCGCAAAACATGTCACATGTTCAAGTGGCTTTCCACTTCATAAGCCACATTGACATTTCCAAAGGTCTGTCCATTCCCAGGGTTGTCTCTTAGAAGGCCACCCACACACAATAATGCATCTTTAAGGACTGTCCACTTCCATGGTCATCCTCTTCATAGGCCAGTCACCTTAAAGTATTGCCAATTTTAAAGGTCCGTAAGCTTCCCAGGTCCACCTCTTAAAGGGCCAGTACACTTAAAATGCTGTTGTTTTGAGGGTTTGTACACAACCCTGGTCAACCTCTTAAAGGACATAATTCCCTAAATTTGTCACCTCTTCAAGGGTTTGTCCACTTCTAGGGTCTGCCTCTTAAAGGGCCAGTCCGCAAAACATGTCACATGTTCAAGTGGCTTTCCACTTCATAAGCCACATTGACATTTCCAAAGGTCTGTCCATTCCCAGGGTTGTCTCTTAGAAGGCCACACACACACAATAATGCATCTTTAAGGACTGTCCACTTCCATGGTCATCCTCTTCATAGGCCAGTCACCTTAAAGTATTGCCAATTTTAAAGGTCCGTAAGCTTCCCAGGTCCACCTCTTAAAGGGCCAGTACACTTAAAATACTGTTGTTTCAAGGGTTTGTACACAACCCTGGTCAACCTCTTAAAGGACATAATTCCCTAAATTTGTCACCTCTTCAAGGGTTTGTCCATATCTAGGGTCTGCCTCTTAAAGGGCCAGTCATCAAAACATGTCACATGTTCAAGTGGATTTCCACTTCATAAGCCACATTGACATTTCCAAAGGTCTGTCCATTCCCAGGGTTGTCTCTTAGAAGGCCACCCACACACAATAATGCATCTTTAAGGACTGCCCACTTCCATGGTCATCCTCTTCATAGGCCAGTCACCTTAAAGTATTGCCAATTTTAAAGGTCCGTAAGCTTCCCAGGTCCACCTCTTAAAGGGCCAGTACACTTAAAATGCTGTTGTTTCGAGGGTTTGTACACAACCCTGGTCAACCTCTTAAAGGACATAATTCCCTAAATTTGTCACCTCTTCAAGGGTTTGTCCACTTCTAGGGTCTGCCTCTTAAAGGGCCAGTCCGCAAAACATGTCACATGTTCAAGTGGCTTTCCACTTCATAAGCCACATTGACATTTCCAAAGGTCTGTCCATTCCCAGGGTTGTCTCTTAGAAGGCCACCCACACACAATAATGCATCTTTAAGGACTGTCCACTTCCATGGTCATCCTCTTCATAGGCCAGTCACCTTAAAGTATTGCCAATTTTAAAGGTCCGTAAGCTTCCCAGGTCCACCTCTTAAAGGGCCAGTACACTTAAAATGCTGTTGTTTTGAGGGTTTGTACACAACCCTGGTCAACCTCTTAAAGGACATAATTCCCTAAATTTGTCACCTCTTCAAGGGTTTGTCCACTTCTAGGGTCTGCCTCTTAAAGGGCCAGTCCGCAAAACATGTCACATGTTCAAGTGGCTTTCCACTTCATAAGCCACATTGACATTTCCAAAGGTCTGTCCATTCCCAGGGTTGTCTCTTAGAAGGCCACCCACACACAATAATGCATCTTTAAGGACTGTCCACTTCCATGGTCATCCTCTTCATAGGCCAGTCACCTTAAAGTATTGCCAATTTTAAAGGTCCGTAAGCTTCCCAGGTCCACCTCTTAAAGGGCCAGTACACTTAAAATGCTGTTGTTTCGAGGGTTTGTACACAACCCTGGTCAACCTCTTAAAGGACATAATTCCCTAAATTTGTCACCTCTTCAAGGGTTTGTCCACTTCTAGGGTCTGCCTCTTAAAGGGCCAGTCCGCAAAACATGTCACATGTTCAAGTGGCTTTCCACTTCATAAGCCACATTGACATTTCCAAAGGTCTGTCCATTCCCAGGGTTGTCTCTTAGAAGGCCACCCACACACAATAATGCATCTTTAAGGACTGTCCACTTCCATGGTCATCCTCTTCATAGGCCAGTCACCTTAAAGTATTGCCAATTTTAAAGGTCCGTAAGCTTCCCAGGTCCACCTCTTAAAGGGCCAGTACACTTAAAATGCTGTTGTTTCGAGGGTTTGTACACAACCCTGGTCAACCTCTTAAAGGACATAATTCCCTAAATTTGTCACCTCTTCAAGGGTTTGTCCACTTCTAGGGTCTGCCTCTTAAAGGGCCAGTCCGCAAAACATGTCACATGTTCAAGTGGCTTTCCACTTCATAAGCCACATTGACATTTCCAAAGGTCTGTCCATTCCCAGGGTTGTCTCTTAGAAGGCCACCCACACACAATAATGCATCTTTAAGGACTGTCCACTTCCATGGTCATCCTCTTCATAGGCCAGTCACCTTAAAGTATTGCCAATTTTAAAGGTCTGTAAGCTTCCCAGGTCCACCTCTTAAAGGGCCAGTACACTTAAAATGCTGTTGTTTCAAGGGTTTGTACACAACCCTGGTCAACCTCTTAAAGGACATAATTCCCTAAATTTGTCACCTCTTCAAGGGTTTGTCCACATCTAGGGTCTGCCTCTTAAAGGGCCAGTCATCAAAACATGTCACATGTTCAAGTGGATTTCCACTTCATAAGCCACATTGACATTTCCAAAGGTCTGTCCATACCCAGGGTTGTCTCTTAGAAGGCCACCCACACACAATAATGCATCTTTAAGGACTGTCCACTTCCATGGTCATCCTCTTCAAAGGCCAGTCACCTTAAAGTATTGCCAATTTTAAAGGTCCGTAAGCTTCCCAGGTCCACCTCTTAAAGGGCCAGTACACTTAAAATGCTGTTGTTTCGAGGGTTTGTACACAACCCTGGTCAACCTCTTAAAGGACATAATTCCCTAAATTTGTCACCTCTTCAAGGGTTTGTCCACTTCTAGGGTCTGCCTCTTAAAGGGCCAGTCCGCAAAACATGTCACATGTTCAAGTGGCTTTCCACTTCATAAGCCACATTGACATTTCCAAAGGTCTGTCCATTCCCAGGGTTGTCTCTTAGAAGGCCACCCACACACAATAATGCATCTTTAAGGACTGTCCACTTCCATGGTCATCCTCTTCATAGGCCAGTCACCTTAAAGTATTGCCAATTTTAAAGGTCCGTAAGCTTCCCAGGTCCACCTCTTAAAGGGCCAGTACACTTAAAATGCTGTTGTTTCGAGGGTTTGTACACAACCCTGGTCAACCTCTTAAAGGACATAATTCCCTAAATTTGTCACCTCTTCAAGGGTTTGTCCACTTCTAGGGTCTGCCTCTTAAAGGGCCAGTCCGCAAAACATGTCACATGTTCAAGTGGCTTTCCACTTCATAAGCCACATTGACATTTCCAAAGGTCTGTCCATTCCCAGGGTTGTCTCTTAGAAGGCCACCCACACACAATAATGCATCTTTAAGGACTGTCCACTTCCATGGTCATCCTCTTCATAGGCCAGTCACCTTAAAGTATTGCCAATTTTAAAGGTCCGTTAGCTTCCCAGGTCCACCTCTTAAAGGGCCAGTACACTTAAAATGCTGTTGTTTCAAGGGTTTGTACACAACCCTGGTCAACCTCTTAAAGGACATAATTCCCTAAATTTGTCACCTCTTCAAGGGTTTGTCCACTTCTAGGGTCTGCCTCTTAAAGGGCCAGTCCGCAAAACATGTCACATGTTCAAGTGGCTTTCCACTTCATAAGCCACATTGACATTTCCAAAGGTCTGTCCATTCCCAGGGTTGTCTCTTAGAAGGCCACCCACACACAATAATGCATCTTTAAGGACTGTCCACTTCCATGGTCATCCTCTTCATAGGCCAGTCACCTTAAAGTATTGCCAATTTTAATGGTCCGTAAGCTTCCCAGGTCCACCTCTTAAAGGGCCAGTACACTTAAAATGCTGTTGTTTCGAGGGTTTGTACACAACCCTGGTCAACCTCTTAAAGGACATAATTCCCTAAATTTGTCACCTCTTCAAGGGTTTGTCCACTTCTAGGGTCTGCCTCTTAAAGGGCCAGTCCGCAAAACATGTCACATGTTCAAGTGGCTTTCCACTTCATAAGCCACATTGACATTTCCAAAGGTCTGTCCATTCCCAGGGTTGTCTCGTAGAAGGCCACCCACACACAATAATGCATCTTTAAGGACTGCCCTCTTCCATGGTCATCCTCTTCATAGGCCAGTCACCTTAAAGTATTGCCAATTTTAAAGGTCCGTAAGCTTCCCAGGTCCACCTCTTAAAGGGCCAGTACACTTAAAATGCTGTTGTTTCAAGGGTTTGTACACAACCCTGGTCAACCTCTTAAAGGACATAATTCCCTAAATTTGTCACCTCTTCAAGGGTTTGTCCACATCTAGGGTCTGCCTCTTAAAGGGCCAGTCATCAAAACATGTCACATGTTCAAGTGGATTTCCACTTCATAAGCCACATTGACATTTCCAAAGGTCTGTCCATTCCCAGGGTTGTCTCTTAGAAGGCCACCCACACACAATAATGCATCTTTAAGGACTGTCCACTTCCATGGTCATCCTCTTCATAGGCCAGTCACCTTAAAGTATTGCCAATTTTAATGGTCCGTAAGCTTCCCAGGTCCACCTCTTAAAGGGCCAGTACACTTAAAATGCTGTTGTTTCGAGGGTTTGTACACAACCCTGGTCAACCTCTTAAAGGACATAATTCCCTAAATTTGTCACCTCTTCAAGGGTTTGTCCACTTCTAGGGTCTGCCTCTTAAAGGGCCAGTCCGCAAAACATGTCACATGTTCAAGTGGCTTTCCACTTCATAAGCCACATTGACATTTCCAAAGGTCTGTCCATTCCCAGGGTTGTCTCGTAGAAGGCCACCCACACACAATAATGCATCTTTAAGGACTGTCCACTTCCATGGTCATCCTCTTCATAGGCCAGTCACCTTAAAGTATTGCCAATTTTAAAGGTCCGTAAGCTTCCCAGGTCCACCTCTTAAAGGGCCAGTACACTTAAAATGCTGTTGTTTCGAGGGTTTGTACACAACCCTGGTCAACCTCTTAAAGGACATAATTCCCTAAATTTGTCACCTCTTCAAGGGTTTGTCCACTTCTAGGGTCTGCCTCTTAAAGGGCCAGTCCGCAAAACATGTCACATGTTCAAGTGGCTTTCCACTTCATAAGCCACATTGACATTTCCAAAGGTCTGTCCATTCCCAGGGTTGTCTCTTAGAAGGCCACCCACACACAATAATGCATCTTAAGGACTGTCCACTTCCATGGTCATCCTCTTCATAGGCCAGTCACCTTAAAGTATTGCCAATTTTAAAGGTCCGTAAGCTTCCCAGGTCCACCTCTTAAAGGGCCAGTACACTTAAAATGCTGTTGTTTCAAGGGTTTGTACACAACCCTGGTCAACCTCTTAAAGGACATAATTCCCTAAATTTGTCACCTCTTCAAGGGTTTGTCCACTTCTAGGGTCTGCCTCTTAAAGGGCCAGTCCGCAAAACATGTCACATGTTCAAGTGGCTTTCCACTTCATAAGCCACATTGACATTTCCAAAGGTCTGTCCATTCCCAGGGTTGTCTCTTAGAAGGCCACCCACACACAATAATGCATCTTTAAGGACTGTCCACTTCCATGGTCATCCTCTTCATAGGCCAGTCACCTTAAAGTATTGCCAATTTTAAAGGTCCGTTAGCTTCCCAGGTCCACCTCTTAAAGGGCCAGTACACTTAAAATGCTGTTGTTTCAAGGGTTTGTACACAACCCTGGTCAACCTCTTAAAGGACATAATTCCCTAAATTTGTCACCTCTTCAAGGGTTTGTCCACTTCTAGGGTCTGCCTCTTAAAGGGCCAGTCCGCAAAACATGTCACATGTTCAAGTGGCTTTCCACTTCATAAGCCACATTGACATTTCCAAAGGTCTGTCCATTCCCAGGGTTGTCTCTTAGAAGGCCACCCACACACAATAATGCATCTTTAAGGACTGTCCACTTCCATGGTCATCCTCTTCATAGGCCAGTCACCTTAAAGTATTGCCAATTTTAATGGTCCGTAAGCTTTCCAGGTCCACCTCTTAAAGGGCCAGTACACTTAAAATGCTGTTGTTTCGAGGGTTTGTACACAACCCTGGTCAACCTCTTAAAGGACATAATTCCCTAAATTTGTCACCTCTTCAAGGGTTTGTCCACTTCTAGGGTCTGCCTCTTAAAGGGCCAGTCCGCAAAACATGTCACATGTTCAAGTGGCTTTCCACTTCATAAGCCACATTGACATTTCCAAAGGTCTGTCCATTCCCAGGGTTGTCTCGTAGAAGGCCACCCACACACAATAATGCATCTTTAAGGACTGTCCACTTCCATGGTCATCCTCTTCATAGGCCAGTCACCTTAAAGTATTGCCAATTTTAAAGGTCCGTAAGCTTCCCAGGTCCACCTCTTAAAGGGCCAGTACACTTAAAATGCTGTTGTTTCGAGGGTTTGTACACAACCCTGGTCAACCTCTTAAAGGACATAATTCCCTAAATTTGTCACCTCTTCAAGGGTTTGTCCACTTCTAGGGTCTGCCTCTTAAAGGGCCAGTCCGCAAAACATGTCACATGTTCAAGTGGCTTTCCACTTCATAAGCCACATTGACATTTCCAAAGGTCTGTCCATTCCCAGGGTTGTCTCTTAGAAGGCCACCCACACACAATAATGCATCTTAAGGACTGTCCACTTCCATGGTCATCCTCTTCATAGGCCAGTCACCTTAAAGTATTGCCAATTTTAAAGGTCCGTAAGCTTCCCAGGTCCACCTCTTAAAGGGCCAGTACACTTAAAATGCTGTTGTTTCAAGGGTTTGTACACAACCCTGGTCAACCTCTTAAAGGACATAATTCCCTAAATTTGTCACCTCTTCAAGGGTTTGTCCACTTCTAGGGTCTGCCTCTTAAAGGGCCAGTCCGCAAAACATGTCACATGTTCAAGTGGCTTTCCACTTCATAAGCCACATTGACATTTCCAAAGGTCTGTCCATTCCCAGGGTTGTCTCTTAGAAGGCCACCCACACACAATAATGCATCTTTAAGGACTGTCCACTTCCATGGTCATCCTCTTCATAGGCCAGTCACCTTAAAGTATTGCCAATTTTAAAGGTCCGTAAGCTTCCCAGGTCCACCTCTTAAAGGGCCAGTACACTTAAAATGCTGTTGTTTTGAGGGTTTGTACACAACCCTGGTCAACCTCTTAAAGGACATAATTCCCTAAATTTGTCACCTCTTCAAGGGTTTGTCCACTTCTAGGGTCTGCCTCTTAAAGGGCCAGTCCGCAAAACATGTCACATGTTCAAGTGGCTTTCCACTTCATAAGCCACATTGACATTTCCAAAGGTCTGTCCATTCCCAGGGTTGTTTCTTAGAAGGCCACACACACACAATAATGCATCTTTAAGGACTGTCCACTTCCATGGTCATCCTCTTCATAGGCCAGTCACCTTAAAGTATTGCCAATTTTAAAGGTCCGTAAGCTTCCCAGGTCCACCTCTTAAAGGGCCAGTACACTTAAAATACTGTTGTTTCAAGGGTTTGTACACAACCCTGGTCAACCTCTTAAAGGACATAATTCCCTAAATTTGTCACCTCTTCAAGGGTTTGTCCACATCTAGGGTCTGCCTCTTAAAGGGCCAGTCATCAAAACATGTCACATGTTCAAGTGGATTTCCACTTCATAAGCCACATTGACATTTCCAAAGGTCTGTCCATTCCCAGGGTTGTCTCTTAGAAGGCCACCCACACACAATAATGCATCTTTAAGGACTGCCCACTTCCATGGTCATCCTCTTCATAGGCCAGTCACCTTAAAGTATTGCCAATTTTAAAGGTCCGTAAGCTTCCCAGGTCCACCTCTTAAAGGGCCAGTACACTTAAAATGCTGTTGTTTCGAGGGTTTGTACACAACCCTGGTCAACCTCTTAAAGGACATAATTCCCTAAATTTGTCACCTCTTCAAGGGTTTGTCCACTTCTAGGGTCTGCCTCTTAAAGGGCCAGTCCGCAAAACATGTCACATGTTCAAGTGGCTTTCCACTTCATAAGCCACATTGACATTTCCAAAGGTCTGTCCATTCCCAGGGTTGTCTCTTAGAAGGCCACCCACACACAATAATGCATCTTTAAGGACTGTCCACTTCCATGGTCATCCTCTTCATAGGCCAGTCACCTTAAAGTATTGCCAATTTTAAAGGTCCGTAAGCTTCCCAGGTCCACCTCTTAAAGGGCCAGTACACTTAAAATGCTGTTGTTTTGAGGGTTTGTACACAACCCTGGTCAACCTCTTAAAGGACATAATTCCCTAAATTTGTCACCTCTTCAAGGGTTTGTCCACTTCTAGGGTCTGCCTCTTAAAGGGCCAGTCCGCAAAACATGTCACATGTTCAAGTGGCTTTCCACTTCATAAGCCACATTGACATTTCCAAAGGTCTGTCCATTCCCAGGGTTGTCTCTTAGAAGGCCACCCACACACAATAATGCATCTTTAAGGACTGTCCACTTCCATGGTCATCCTCTTCATAGGCCAGTCACCTTAAAGTATTGCCAATTTTAAAGG
This sequence comes from Eleutherodactylus coqui, assembly GCF_035609145.1. Taxonomy (NCBI): domain Eukaryota; kingdom Metazoa; phylum Chordata; class Amphibia; order Anura; family Eleutherodactylidae; genus Eleutherodactylus; species Eleutherodactylus coqui. Next base: position 633,367 of record NW_027102381.1, read on the forward strand.
TCCGTAAGCTTCCCAGGTCCACCTCTTAAAGGGCCAGTACACTTAAAATGCTGTTGTTTCGAGGGTTTGTACACAACCCTGGTCAACCTCTTAAAGGACATAATTCCCTAAATTTGTCACCTCTTCAAGGGTTTGTCCACTTCTAGGGTCCGCCTCTTAAAGGGCCAGTCCGCAAAACATGTCACATGTTCAAGTGGCTTTCCACTTCATAAGCCACATTGACATTTCCAAAGGTCTGTCCATTCCCAGGGTTGTCTCTTAGAAGGCCACCCACACACAATAATGCATCTTTAAGGACTGTCCACTTCCATGGTCATCCTCTTCATAGGCCAGTCACCTTAAAGTATTGCCAATTTTAAAGGTCCGTAAGCTTCCCAGGTCCACCTCTTAAAGGGCCAGTACACTTAAAATGCTGTTGTTTCGAGGGTTTGTACACAACCCTGGTCAACCTCTTAAAGGACATAATTCCCTAAATTTGTCACCTCTTCAAGGGTTTGTCCACTTCTAGGGTCTGCCTCTTAAAGGGCCAGTCCGCAAAACATGTCACATGTTCAAGTGGCTTTCCACTTCATAAGCCACATTGACATTTCCAAAGGTCTGTCCATTCCCAGGGTTGTCTCTTAGAAGGCCACCCACACACAATAATGCATCTTTAAGGACTGTCCACTTCCATGGTCATCCTCTTCATAGGCCAGTCACCTTAAAGTATTGCCAATTTTAAAGGTCCGTTAGCTTCCCAGGTCCACCTCTTAAAGGGCCAGTACACTTAAAATGCTGTTGTTTCAAGGGTTTGTACACAACCCTGGTCAACCTCTTAAAGGACATAATTCCCTAAATTTGTCACCTCTTCAAGGGTTTGTCCACTTCTAGGGTCTGCCTCTTAAAGGGCCAGTCCGCAAAACATGTCACATGTTCAAGTGGCTTTCCACTTCATAAGCCACATTGACATTTCCAAAGGTCTGTCCATTCCCAGGGTTGTCTCGTAGAAGGCCACCCACACACAATAATGCATCTTTAAGGACTGCCCTCTTCCATGGTCATCCTCTTCATAGGCCAGTCACCTTAAAGTATTGCCAATTTTAAAGGTCCGTAAGCTTCCCAGGTCCACCTCTTAAAGGGCCAGTACACTTAAAATGCTGTTGTTTCAAGGGTTTGTACACAACCCTGGTCAACCTCTTAAAGGACATAATTCCCTAAATTTGTCACCTCTTCAAGGGTTTGTCCACATCTAGGGTCTGCCTCTTAAAGGGCCAGTCATCAAAACATGTCACATGTTCAAGTGGATTTCCACTTCATAAGCCACATTGACATTTCCAAAGGTCTGTCCATTCCCAGGGTTGTCTCTTAGAAGGCCACCCACACACAATAATGCATCTTTAAGGACTGTCCACTTCCATGGTCATCCTCTTCATAGGCCAGTCACCTTAAAGTATTGCCAATTTTAATGGTCCGTAAGCTTCCCAGGTCCACCTCTTAAAGGGCCAGTACACTTAAAATGCTGTTGTTTCGAGGGTTTGTACACAACCCTGGTCAACCTCTTAAAGGACATAATTCCCTAAATTTGTCACCTCTTCAAGGGTTTGTCCACTTCTAGGGTCTGCCTCTTAAAGGGCCAGTCCGCAAAACATGTCACATGTTCAAGTGGCTTTCCACTTCATAAGCCACATTGACATTTCCAAAGGTCTGTCCATTCCCAGGGTTGTCTCGTAGAAGGCCACCCACACACAATAATGCATCTTTAAGGACTGTCCACTTCCATGGTCATCCTCTTCATAGGCCAGTCACCTTAAAGTATTGCCAATTTTAAAGGTCCGTAAGCTTCCCAGGTCCACCTCTTAAAGGGCCAGTACACTTAAAATGCTGTTGTTTCGAGGGTTTGTACACAACCCTGGTCAACCTCTTAAAGGACATAATTCCCTAAATTTGTCACCTCTTCAAGGGTTTGTCCACTTCTAGGGTCTGCCTCTTAAAGGGCCAGTCCGCAAAACATGTCACATGTTCAAGTGGCTTTCCACTTCATAAGCCACATTGACATTTCCAAAGGTCTGTCCATTCCCAGGGTTGTCTCTTAGAAGGCCACCCACACACAATAATGCATCTTAAGGACTGTCCACTTCCATGGTCATCCTCTTCATAGGCCAGTCACCTTAAAGTATTGCCAATTTTAAAGGTCCGTAAGCTTCCCAGGTCCACCTCTTAAAGGGCCAGTACACTTAAAATGCTGTTGTTTCAAGGGTTTGTACACAACCCTGGTCAACCTCTTAAAGGACATAATTCCCTAAATTTGTCACCTCTTCAAGGGTTTGTCCACTTCTAGGGTCTGCCTCTTAAAGGGCCAGTCCGCAAAACATGTCACATGTTCAAGTGGCTTTCCACTTCATAAGCCACATTGACATTTCCAAAGGTCTGTCCATTCCCAGGGTTGTCTCTTAGAAGGCCACCCACACACAATAATGCATCTTTAAGGACTGTCCACTTCCATGGTCATCCTCTTCATAGGCCAGTCACCTTAAAGTATTGCCAATTTTAAAGGTCCGTTAGCTTCCCAGGTCCACCTCTTAAAGGGCCAGTACACTTAAAATGCTGTTGTTTCAAGGGTTTGTACACAACCCTGGTCAACCTCTTAAAGGACATAATTCCCTAAATTTGTCACCTCTTCAAGGGTTTGTCCACTTCTAGGGTCTGCCTCTTAAAGGGCCAGTCCGCAAAACATGTCACATGTTCAAGTGGCTTTCCACTTCATAAGCCACATTGACATTTCCAAAGGTCTGTCCATTCCCAGGGTTGTCTCTTAGAAGGCCACCCACACACAATAATGCATCTTTAAGGACTGTCCACTTCCATGGTCATCCTCTTCATAGGCCAGTCACCTTAAAGTATTGCCAATTTTAATGGTCCGTAAGCTTCCCAGGTCCACCTCTTAAAGGGCCAGTACACTTAAAATGCTGTTGTTTCGAGGGTTTGTACACAACCCTGGTCAACCTCTTAAAGGACATAATTCCCTAAATTTGTCACCTCTTCAAGGGTTTGTCCACTTCTAGGGTCTGCCTCTTAAAGGGCCAGTCCGCAAAACATGTCACATGTTCAAGTGGCTTTCCACTTCATAAGCCACATTGACATTTCCAAAGGTCTGTCCATTCCCAGGGTTGTCTCGTAGAAGGCCACCCACACACAATAATGCATCTTTAAGGACTGTCCACTTCCATGGTCATCCTCTTCATAGGCCAGTCACCTTAAAGTATTGCCAATTTTAAAGGTCCGTAAGCTTCCCAGGTCCACCTCTTAAAGGGCCAGTACACTTAAAATGCTGTTGTTTCGAGGGTTTGTACACAACCCTGGTCAACCTCTTAAAGGACATAATTCCCTAAATTTGTCACCTCTTCAAGGGTTTGTCCACTTCTAGGGTCTGCCTCTTAAAGGGCCAGTCCGCAAAACATGTCACATGTTCAAGTGGCTTTCCACTTCATAAGCCACATTGACATTTCCAAAGGTCTGTCCATTCCCAGGGTTGTCTCTTAGAAGGCCACCCACACACAATAATGCATCTTAAGGACTGTCCACTTCCATGGTCATCCTCTTCATAGGCCAGTCACCTTAAAGTATTGCCAATTTTAAAGGTCCGTAAGCTTCCCAGGTCCACCTCTTAAAGGGCCAGTACACTTAAAATGCTGTTGTTTCAAGGGTTTGTACACAACCCTGGTCAACCTCTTAAAGGACATAATTCCCTAAATTTGTCACCTCTTCAAGGGTTTGTCCACTTCTAGGGTCTGCCTCTTAAAGGGCCAGTCCGCAAAACATGTCACATGTTCAAGTGGCTTTCCACTTCATAAGCCACATTGACATTTCCAAAGGTCTGTCCATTCCCAGGGTTGTCTCTTAGAAGGCCACCCACACACAATAATGCATCTTAAGGACTGTCCACTTCCATGGTCATCCTCTTCATAGGCCAGTCACCTTAAAGTATTGCCAATTTTAAAGGTCCGTAAGCTTCCCAGGTCCACCTCTTAAAGGGCCAGTACACTTAAAATGCTGTTGTTTCAAGGGTTTGTACACAACCCTGGTCAACCTCTTAAAGGACATAATTCCCTAAATTTGTCACCTCTTCAAGGGTTTGTCCACTTCTAGGGTCTGCCTCTTAAAGGGCCAGTCCGCAAAACATGTCACATGTTCAAGTGGCTTTCCACTTCATAAGCCACATTGACATTTCCAAAGGTCTGTCCATTCCCAGGGTTGTCTCTTAGAAGGCCACCCACACACAATAATGCATCTTTAAGGACTGTCCACTTCCATGGTCATCCTCTTCATAGGCCAGTCACCTTAAAGTATTGCCAATTTTAAAGGTCCGTAAGCTTCCCAGGTCCACCTCTTAAAGGGCCAGTACACTTAAAATGCTGTTGTTTTGAGGGTTTGTACACAACCCTGGTCAACCTCTTAAAGGACATAATTCCCTAAATTTGTCACCTCTTCAAGGGTTTGTCCACTTCTAGGGTCTGCCTCTTAAAGGGCCAGTCCGCAAAACATGTCACATGTTCAAGTGGCTTTCCACTTCATAAGCCACATTGACATTTCCAAAGGTCTGTCCATTCCCAGGGTTGTCTCTTAGAAGGCCACACACACACAATAATGCATCTTTAAGGACTGTCCACTTCCATGGTCATCCTCTTCATAGGCCAGTCACCTTAAAGTATTGCCAATTTTAAAGGTCCGTAAGCTTCCCAGGTCCACCTCTTAAAGGGCCAGTACACTTAAAATACTGTTGTTTCAAGGGTTTGTACACAACCCTGGTCAACCTCTTAAAGGACATAATTCCCTAAATTTGTCACCTCTTCAAGGGTTTGTCCACATCTAGGGTCTGCCTCTTAAAGGGCCAGTCATCAAAACATGTCACATGTTCAAGTGGATTTCCACTTCATAAGCCACATTGACATTTCCAAAGGTCTGTCCATTCCCAGGGTTGTCTCTTAGAAGGCCACCCACACACAATAATGCATCTTTAAGGACTGCCCACTTCCATGGTCATCCTCTTCATAGGCCAGTCACCTTAAAGTATTGCCAATTTTAAAGGTCCGTAAGCTTCCCAGGTCCACCTCTTAAAGGGCCAGTACACTTAAAATGCTGTTGTTTCGAGGGTTTGTACACAACCCTGGTCAACCTCTTAAAGGACATAATTCCCTAAATTTGTCACCTCTTCAAGGGTTTGTCCACTTCTAGGGTCTGCCTCTTAAAGGGCCAGTCCGCAAAACATGTCACATGTTCAAGTGGCTTTCCACTTCATAAGCCACATTGACATTTCCAAAGGTCTGTCCATTCCCAGGGTTGTCTCTTAGAAGGCCACCCACACACAATAATGCATCTTTAAGGACTGTCCACTTCCATGGTCATCCTCTTCATAGGCCAGTCACCTTAAAGTATTGCCAATTTTAAAGGTCCGTAAGCTTCCCAGGTCAACCTCTTAAAGGCCCAGTACACTTAAAATGCTGTTGTTTTGAGGGTTTGTACACAACCCTGGTCAACCTCTTAAAGGACATAATTCCCTAAATTTGTCACCTCTTCAAGGGTTTGTCCACTTCTAGGGTCTGCCTCTTAAAGGGCCAGTCCGCAAAACATGTCACATGTTCAAGTGGCTTTCCACTTCATAAGCCACATTGACATTTCCAAAGGTCTGTCCATTCCCAGGGTTGTCTCTTAGAAGGCCACCCACACACAATAATGCATCTTTAAGGACTGTCCACTTCCATGGTCATCCTCTTCATAGGCCAGTCACCTTAAAGTATTGCCAATTTTAAAGGTCCGTAAGCTTCCCAGGTCCACCTCTTAAAGGGCCAGTACACTTAAAATGCTGTTGTTTCGAGGGTTTGTACACAACCCTGGTCAACCTCTTAAAGGACATAATTCCCTAAATTTGTCACCTCTTCAAGGGTTTGTCCACTTCTAGGGTCTGCCTCTTAAAGGGCCAGTCCGCAAAACATGTCACATGTTCAAGTGGCTTTCCACTTCATAAGCCACATTGACATTTCCAAAGGTCTGTCCATTCCCAGGGTTGTCTCTTAGAAGGCCACCCACACACAATAATGCATCTTTAAGGACTGTCCACTTCCATGGTCATCCTCTTCATAGGCCAGTCACCTTAAAGTATTGCCAATTTTAAAGGTCCGTTAGCTTCCCAGGTCCACCTCTTAAAGGGCCAGTACACTTAAAATGCTGTTGTTTCAAGGGTTTGTACACAACCCTGGTCAACCTCTTAAAGGACATAATTCCCTAAATTTGTCACCTCTTCAAGGGTTTGTCCACTTCTAGGGTCTGCCTCTTAAAGGGCCAGTCCGCAAAACATGTCACATGTTCAAGTGGCTTTCCACTTCATAAGCCACATTGACATTTCCAAAGGTCTGTCCATTCCCAGGGTTGTCTCGTAGAAGGCCACCCACACACAATAATGCATCTTTAAGGACTGCCCTCTTCCATGGTCATCCTCTTCATAGGCCAGTCACCTTAAAGTATTGCCAATTTTAAAGGTCCGTAAGCTTCCCAGGTCCACCTCTTAAAGGGCCAGTACACTTAAAATGCTGTTGTTTCAAGGGTTTGTACACAACCCTGGTCAACCTCTTAAAGGACATAATTCCCTAAATTTGTCACCTCTTCAAGGGTTTGTCCACATCTAGGGTCTGCCTCTTAAAGGGCCAGTCATCAAAACATGTCACATGTTCAAGTGGATTTCCACTTCATAAGCCACATTGACATTTCCAAAGGTCTGTCCATTCCCAGGGTTGTCTCTTAGAAGGCCACCCACACACAATAATGCATCTTTAAGGACTGTCCACTTCCATGGTCATCCTCTTCATAGGCCAGTCACCTTAAAGTATTGCCAATTTTAATGGTCCGTAAGCTTCCCAGGTCCACCTCTTAAAGGGCCAGTACACTTAAAATGCTGTTGTTTCGAGGGTTTGTACACAACCCTGGTCAACCTCTTAAAGGACATAATTCCCTAAATTTGTCACCTCTTCAAGGGTTTGTCCACTTCTAGGGTCTGCCTCTTAAAGGGCCAGTCCGCAAAACATGTCACATGTTCAAGTGGCTTTCCACTTCATAAGCCACATTGACATTTCCAAAGGTCTGTCCATTCCCAGGGTTGTCTCGTAGAAGGCCACCCACACACAATAATGCATCTTTAAGGACTGTCCACTTCCATGGTCATCCTCTTCATAGGCCAGTCACCTTAAAGTATTGCCAATTTTAAAGGTCCGTAAGCTTCCCAGGTCCACCTCTTAAAGGGCCAGTACACTTAAAATGCTGTTGTTTCGAGGGTTTGTACACAACCCTGGTCAACCTCTTAAAGGACATAATTCCCTAAATTTGTCACCTCTTCAAGGGTTTGTCCACTTCTAGGGTCTGCCTCTTAAAGGGCCAGTCCGCAAAACATGTCACATGTTCAAGTGGCTTTCCACTTCATAAGCCACATTGACATTTCCAAAGGTCTGTCCATTCCCAGGGTTGTCTCTTAGAAGGCCACCCACACACAATAATGCATCTTAAGGACTGTCCACTTCCATGGTCATCCTCTTCATAGGCCAGTCACCTTAAAGTATTGCCAATTTTAAAGGTCCGTAAGCTTCCCAGGTCCACCTCTTAAAGGGCCAGTACACTTAAAATGCTGTTGTTTCAAGGGTTTGTACACAACCCTGGTCAACCTCTTAAAGGACATAATTCCCTAAATTTGTCACCTCTTCAAGGGTTTGTCCACTTCTAGGGTCTGCCTCTTAAAGGGCCAGTCCGCAAAACATGTCACATGTTCAAGTGGCTTTCCACTTCATAAGCCACATTGACATTTCCAAAGGTCTGTCCATTCCCAGGGTTGTCTCTTAGAAGGCCACCCACACACAATAATGCATCTTTAAGGACTGTCCACTTCCATGGTCATCCTCTTCATAGGCCAGTCACCTTAAAGTATTGCCAATTTTAAAGGTCCGTTAGCTTCCCAGGTCCACCTCTTAAAGGGCCAGTACACTTAAAATGCTGTTGTTTCAAGGGTTTGTACACAACCCTGGTCAACCTCTTAAAGGACATAATTCCCTAAATTTGTCACCTCTTCAAGGGTTTGTCCACTTCTAGGGTCTGCCTCTTAAAGGGCCAGTCCGCAAAACATGTCACATGTTCAAGTGGCTTTCCACTTCATAAGCCACATTGACATTTCCAAAGGTCTGTCCATTCCCAGGGTTGTCTCTTAGAAGGCCACCCACACACAATAATGCATCTTTAAGGACTGTCCACTTCCATGGTCATCCTCTTCATAGGCCAGTCACCTTAAAGTATTGCCAATTTTAATGGTCCGTAAGCTTCCCAGGTCCACCTCTTAAAGGGCCAGTACACTTAAAATGCTGTTGTTTCGAGGGTTTGTACACAACCCTGGTCAACCTCTTAAAGGACATAATTCCCTAAATTTGTCACCTCTTCAAGGGTTTGTCCACTTCTAGGGTCTGCCTCTTAAAGGGCCAGTCCGCAAAACATGTCACATGTTCAAGTGGCTTTCCACTTCATAAGCCACATTGACATTTCCAAAGGTCTGTCCATTCCCAGGGTTGTCTCGTAGAAGGCCACCCACACACAATAATGCATCTTTAAGGACTGTCCACTTCCATGGTCATCCTCTTCATAGGCCAGTCACCTTAAAGTATTGCCAATTTTAAAGGTCCGTAAGCTTCCCAGGTCCACCTCTTAAAGGGCCAGTACACTTAAAATGCTGTTGTTTCGAGGGTTTGTACACAACCCTGGTCAACCTCTTAAAGGACATAATTCCCTAAATTTGTCACCTCTTCAAGGGTTTGTCCACTTCTAGGGTCTGCCTCTTAAAGGGCCAGTCCGCAAAACATGTCACATGTTCAAGTGGCTTTCCACTTCATAAGCCACATTGACATTTCCAAAGGTCTGTCCATTCCCAGGGTTGTCTCTTAGAAGGCCACCCACACACAATAATGCATCTTAAGGACTGTCCACTTCCATGGTCATCCTCTTCATAGGCCAGTCACCTTAAAGTATTGCCAATTTTAAAGGTCCGTAAGCTTCCCAGGTCCACCTCTTAAAGGGCCAGTACACTTAAAATGCTGTTGTTTCAAGGGTTTGTACACAACCCTGGTCAACCTCTTAAAGGACATAATTCCCTAAATTTGTCACCTCTTCAAGGGTTTGTCCACTTCTAGGGTCTGCCTCTTAAAGGGCCAGTCCGCAAAACATGTCACATGTTCAAGTGGCTTTCCACTTCATAAGCCACATTGACATTTCCAAAGGTCTGTCCATTCCCAGGGTTGTCTCTTAGAAGGCCACCCACACACAATAATGCATCTTAAGGACTGTCCACTTCCATGGTCATCCTCTTCATAGGCCAGTCACCTTAAAGTATTGCCAATTTTAAAGGTCCGTAAGCTTCCCAGGTCCACCTCTTAAAGGGCCAGTACACTTAAAATGCTGTTGTTTCAAGGGTTTGTACACAACCCTGGTCAACCTCTTAAAGGACATAATTCCCTAAATTTGTCACCTCTTCAAGGGTTTGTCCACTTCTAGGGTCTGCCTCTTAAAGGGCCAGTCCGCAAAACATGTCACATGTTCAAGTGGCTTTCCACTTCATAAGCCACATTGACATTTCCAAAGGTCTGTCCATTCCCAGGGTTGTCTCTTAGAAGGCCACCCACACACAATAATGCATCTTTAAGGACTGTCCACTTCCATGGTCATCCTCTTCATAGGCCAGTCACCTTAAAGTATTGCCAATTTTAAAGGTCCGTAAGCTTCCCAGGTCCACCTCTTAAAGGGCCAGTACACTTAAAATGCTGTTGTTTTGAGGGTTTGTACACAACCCTGGTCAACCTCTTAAAGGACATAATTCCCTAAATTTGTCACCTCTTCAAGGGTTTGTCCACTTCTAGGGTCTGCCTCTTAAAGGGCCAGTCCGCAAAACATGTCACATGTTCAAGTGGCTTTCCACTTCATAAGCCACATTGACATTTCCAAAGGTCTGTCCATTCCCAGGGTTGTCTCTTAGAAGGCCACACACACACAATAATGCATCTTTAAGGACTGTCCACTTCCATGGTCATCCTCTTCATAGGCCAGTCACCTTAAAGTATTGCCAATTTTAAAGGTCCGTAAGCTTCCCAGGTCCACCTCTTAAAGGGCCAGTACACTTAAAATACTGTTGTTTCAAGGGTTTGTACACAACCCTGGTCAACCTCTTAAAGGACATAATTCCCTAAATTTGTCACCTCTTCAAGGGTTTGTCCACATCTAGGGTCTGCCTCTTAAAGGGCCAGTCATCAAAACATGTCACATGTTCAAGTGGATTTCCACTTCATAAGCCACATTGACATTTCCAAAGGTCTGTCCATTCCCAGGGTTGTCTCTTAGAAGGCCACCCACACACAATAATGCATCTTTAAGGACTGCCCACTTCCATGGTCATCCTCTTCATAGGCCAGTCACCTTAAAGTATTGCCAATTTTAAAGGTCCGTAAGCTTCCCAGGTCCACCTCTTAAAGGGCCAGTACACTTAAAATGCTGTTGTTTCGAGGGTTTGTACACAACCCTGGTCAACCTCTTAAAGGACATAATTCCCTAAATTTGTCACCTCTTCAAGGGTTTGTCCACTTCTAGGGTCTGCCTCTTAAAGGGCCAGTCCGCAAAACATGTCACATGTTCAAGTGGCTTTCCACTTCATAAGCCACATTGACATTTCCAAAGGTCTGTCCATTCCCAGGGTTGTCTCTTAGAAGGCCACCCACACACAATAATGCATCTTTAAGGACTGTCCACTTCCATGGTCATCCTCTTCATAGGCCAGTCACCTTAAAGTATTGCCAATTTTAAAGGTCCGTAAGCTTCCCAGGTCAACCTCTTAAAGGCCCAGTACACTTAAAATGCTGTTGTTTTGAGGGTTTGTACACAACCCTGGTCAACCTCTTAAAGGACATAATTCCCTAAATTTGTCACCTCTTCAAGGGTTTGTCCACTTCTAGGGTCTGCCTCTTAAAGGGCCAGTCCGCAAAACATGTCACATGTTCAAGTGGCTTTCCACTTCATAAGCCACATTGACATTTCCAAAGGTCTGTCCATTCCCAGGGTTGTCTCTTAGAAGGCCACCCACACACAATAATGCATCTTTAAGGACTGTCCACTTCCATGGTCATCCTCTTCATAGGCCAGTCACCTTAAAGTATTGCCAATTTTAAAGGTCCGTTAGCTTCCCAGGTCCACCTCTTAAAGGGCCAGTACACTTAAAATGCTGTTGTTTCAAGGGTTTGTACACAACCCTGGTCAACCTCTTAAAGGACATAATTCCCTAAATTTGTCACCTCTTCAAGGGTTTGTCCACTTCTAGGGTCTGCCTCTTAAAGGGCCAGTCCGCAAAACATGTCACATGTTCAAGTGGCTTTCCACTTCATAAGCCACATTGACATTTCCAAAGGTCTGTCCATTCCCAGGGTTGTCTCTTAGAAGGCCACCCACACACAATAATGCATCTTTAAGGACTGTCCACTTCCATGGTCATCCTCTTCATAGGCCAGTCACCTTAAAGTATTGCCAATTTTAATGGTCCGTAAGCTTCCCAGGTCCACCTCTTAAAGGGCCAGTACACTTAAAATGCTGTTGTTTCGAGGGTTTGTACACAACCCTGGTCAACCTCTTAAAGGACATAATTCCCTAAATTTGTCACCTCTTCAAGGGTTTGTCCACTTCTAGGGTCTGCCTCTTAAAGGGCCAGTCCGCAAAACATGTCACATGTTCAAGTGGCTTTCCACTTCATAAGCCACATTGACATTTCCAAAGGTCTGTCCATTCCCAGGGTTGTCTCGTAGAAGGCCACCCACACACAATAATGCATCTTTAAGGACTGTCCACTTCCATGGTCATCCTCTTCATAGGCCAGTCACGTTAAAGTATTGCCAATTTTAAAGGTCCGTAAGCTTCCCAGGTCCACCTCTTAAAGGGCCAGTACACTTAAAATGCTGTTGTTTCGAGGGTTTGTACACAACCCTGGTCAACCTCTTAAAGGACATAATTCCCTAAATTTGTCACCTCTTCAAGGGTTTGTCCACTTCTAGGGTCTGCCTCTTAAAGGGCCAGTCCGCAAAACATGTCACATGTTCAAGTGGCTTTCCACTTCATAAGCCACATTGACATTTCCAAAGGTCTGTCCATTCCCAGGGTTGTCTCTTAGAAGGCCACCCACACACAATAATGCATCTTAAGGACTGTCCACTTCCATGGTCATCCTCTTCATAGGCCAGTCACCTTAAAGTATTGCCAATTTTAAAGGTCCGTAAGCTTCCCAGGTCCACCTCTTAAAGGGCCAGTACACTTAAAATGCTGTTGTTTCAAGGGTTTGTACACAACCCTGGTCAACCTCTTAAAGGACATAATTCCCTAAATTTGTCACCTCTTCAAGGGTTTGTCCACTTCTAGGGTCTGCCTCTTAAAGGGCCAGTCCGCAAAACATGTCACATGTTCAAGTGGCTTTCCACTTCATAAGCCACATTGACATTTCCAAAGGTCTGTCCATTCCCAGGGTTGTCTCTTAGAAGGCCACCCACACACAATAATGCATCTTTAAGGACTGTCCACTTCCATGGTCATCCTCTTCATAGGCCAGTCACCTTAAAGTATTGCCAATTTTAAAGGTCCGTAAGCTTCCCAGGTCCACCTCTTAAAGGGCCAGTACACTTAAAATGCTGTTGTTTTGAGGGTTTGTACACAACCCTGGTCAACCTCTTAAAGGACATAATTCCCTAAATTTGTCACCTCTTCAAGGGTTTGTCCACTTCTAGGGTCTGCCTCTTAAAGGGCCAGTCCGCAAAACATGTCACATGTTCAAGTGGCTTTCCACTTCATAAGCCACATTGACATTTCCAAAGGTCTGTCCATTCCCAGGGTTGTCTCTTAGAAGGCCACACACACACAATAATGCATCTTTAAGGACTGTCCACTTCCATGGTCATCCTCTTCATAGGCCAGTCACCTTAAAGTATTGCCAATTTTAAAGGTCCGTAAGCTTCCCAGGTCCACCTCTTAAAGGGCCAGTACACTTAAAATACTGTTGTTTCAAGGGTTTGTACACAACCCTGGTCAACCTCTTAAAGGACATAATTCCCTAAATTTGTCACCTCTTCAAGGGTTTGTCCACATCTAGGGTCTGCCTCTTAAAGGGCCAGTCATCAAAACATGTCACATGTTCAAGTGGATTTCCACTTCATAAGCCACATTGACATTTCCAAAGGTCTGTCCATTCCCAGGGTTGTCTCTTAGAAGGCCACCCACACACAATAATGCATCTTTAAGGACTGCCCACTTCCATGGTCATCCTCTTCATAGGCCAGTCACCTTAAAGTATTGCCAATTTTAAAGGTCCGTAAGCTTCCCAGGTCCACCTCTTAAAGGGCCAGTACACTTAAAATGCTGTTGTTTCGAGGGTTTGTACACAACCCTGGTCAACCTCTTAAAGGACATAATTCCCTAAATTTGTCACCTCTTCAAGGGTTTGTCCACTTCTAGGGTCTGCCTCTTAAAGGGCCAGTCCGCAAAACATGTCACATGTTCAAGTGGCTTTCCACTTCATAAGCCACATTGACATTTCCAAAGGTCTGTCCATTCCCAGGGTTGTCTCGTAGAAGGCCACCCACACACAATAATGCATCTTTAAGGACTGTCCACTTCCATGGTCATCCTCTTCATAGGCCAGTCACGTTAAAGTATTGCCAATTTTAAAGGTCCGTAAGCTTCCCAGGTCCACCTCTTAAAGGGCCAGTACACTTAAAATGCTGTTGTTTCGAGGGTTTGTACACAACCCTGGTCAACCTCTTAAAGGACATAATTCCCTAAATTTGTCACCTCTTCAAGGGTTTGTCCACTTCTAGGGTCTGCCTCTTAAAGGGCCAGTCCGCAAAACATGTCACATGTTCAAGTGGCTTTCCACTTCATAAGCCACATTGACATTTCCAAAGGTCTGTCCATTCCCAGGGTTGTCTCTTAGAAGGCCACCCACACACAATAATGCATCTTAAGGACTGTCCACTTCCATGGTCATCCTCTTCATAGGCCAGTCACCTTAAAGTATTGCCAATTTTAAAGGTCCGTAAGCTTCCCAGGTCCACCTCTTAAAGGGCCAGTACACTTAAAATGCTGTTGTTTCAAGGGTTTGTACACAACCCTGGTCAACCTCTTAAAGGACATAATTCCCTAAATTTGTCACCTCTTCAAGGGTTTGTCCACTTCTAGGGTCTGCCTCTTAAAGGGCCAGTCCGCAAAACATGTCACATGTTCAAGTGGCTTTCCACTTCATAAGCCACATTGACATTTCCAAAGGTCTGTCCATTCCCAGGGTTGTCTCTTAGAAGGCCACCCACACACAATAATGCATCTTTAAGGACTGTCCACTTCCATGGTCATCCTCTTCATAGGCCAGTCACCTTAAAGTATTGCCAATTTTAAAGGTCCGTAAGCTTCCCAGGTCCACCTCTTAAAGGGCCAGTACACTTAAAATGCTGTTGTTTTGAGGGTTTGTACACAACCCTGGTCAACCTCTTAAAGGACATAATTCCCTAAATTTGTCACCTCTTCAAGGGTTTGTCCACTTCTAGGGTCTGCCTCTTAAAGGGCCAGTCCGCAAAACATGTCACATGTTCAAGTGGCTTTCCACTTCATAAGCCACATTGACATTTCCAAAGGTCTGTCCATTCCCAGGGTTGTCTCTTAGAAGGCCACACACACACAATAATGCATCTTTAAGGACTGTCCACTTCCATGGTCATCCTCTTCATAGGCCAGTCACCTTAAAGTATTGCCAATTTTAAAGGTCCGTAAGCTTCCCAGGTCCACCTCTTAAAGGGCCAGTACACTTAAAATACTGTTGTTTCAAGGGTTTGTACACAACCCTGGTCAACCTCTTAAAGGACATAATTCCCTAAATTTGTCACCTCTTCAAGGGTTTGTCCACATCTAGGGTCTGCCTCTTAAAGGGCCAGTCATCAAAACATGTCACATGTTCAAGTGGATTTCCACTTCATAAGCCACATTGACATTTCCAAAGGTCTGTCCATTCCCAGGGTTGTCTCTTAGAAGGCCACCCACACACAATAATGCATCTTTAAGGACTGCCCACTTCCATGGTCATCCTCTTCATAGGCCAGTCACCTTAAAGTATTGCCAATTTTAAAGGTCCGTAAGCTTCCCAGGTCCACCTCTTAAAGGGCCAGTACACTTAAAATGCTGTTGTTTCGAGGGTTTGTACACAACCCTGGTCAACCTCTTAAAGGACATAATTCCCTAAATTTGTCACCTCTTCAAGGGTTTGTCCACTTCTAGGGTCTGCCTCTTAAAGGGCCAGTCCGCAAAACATGTCACATGTTCAAGTGGCTTTCCACTTCATAAGCCACATTGACATTTCCAAAGGTCTGTCCATTCCCAGGGTTGTCTCTTAGAAGGCCACCCACACACAATAATGCATCTTTAAGGACTGTCCACTTCCATGGTCATCCTCTTCATAGGCCAGTCACCTTAAAGTATTGCCAATTTTAAAGGTCCGTAAGCTTCCCAGGTCAACCTCTTAAAGGCCCAGTACACTTAAAATGCTGTTGTTTTGAGGGTTTGTACACAACCCTGGTCAACCTCTTAAAGGACATAATTCCCTAAATTTGTCACCTCTTCAAGGGTTTGTCCACTTCTAGGGTCTGCCTCTTAAAGGGCCAGTCCGCAAAACATGTCACATGTTCAAGTGGCTTTCCACTTCATAAGCCACATTGACATTTCCAAAGGTCTGTCCATTCCCAGGGTTGTCTCTTAGAAGGCCACCCACACACAATAATGCATCTTTAAGGACTGTCCACTTCCATGGTCATCCTCTTCATAGGCCAGTCACCTTAAAGTATTGCCAATTTTAAAGGTCCGTTAGCTTCCCAGGTCCACCTCTTAAAGGGCCAGTACACTTAAAATGCTGTTGTTTCAAGGGTTTGTACACAACCCTGGTCAACCTCTTAAAGGACATAATTCCCTAAATTTGTCACCTCTTCAAGGGTTTGTCCACTTCTAGGGTCTGCCTCTTAAAGGGCCAGTCCGCAAAACATGTCACATGTTCAAGTGGCTTTCCACTTCATAAGCCACATTGACATTTCCAAAGGTCTGTCCATTCCCAGGGTTGTCTCTTAGAAGGCCACCCACACACAATAATGCATCTTTAAGGACTGTCCACTTCCATGGTCATCCTCTTCATAGGCCAGTCACCTTAAAGTATTGCCAATTTTAATGGTCCGTAAGCTTCCCAGGTCCACCTCTTAAAGGGCCAGTACACTTAAAATGCTGTTGTTTCGAGGGTTTGTACACAACCCTGGTCAACCTCTTAAAGGACATAATTCCCTAAATTTGTCACCTCTTCAAGGGTTTGTCCACTTCTAGGGTCTGCCTCTTAAAGGGCCAGTCCGCAAAACATGTCACATGTTCAAGTGGCTTTCCACTTCATAAGCCACATTGACATTTCCAAAGGTCTGTCCATTCCCAGGGTTGTCTCGTAGAAGGCCACCCACACACAATAATGCATCTTTAAGGACTGTCCACTTCCATGGTCATCCTCTTCATAGGCCAGTCACGTTAAAGTATTGCCAATTTTAAAGGTCCGTAAGCTTCCCAGGTCCACCTCTTAAAGGGCCAGTACACTTAAAATGCTGTTGTTTCGAGGGTTTGTACACAACCCTGGTCAACCTCTTAAAGGACATAATTCCCTAAATTTGTCACCTCTTCAAGGGTTTGTCCACTTCTAGGGTCTGCCTCTTAAAGGGCCAGTCCGCAAAACATGTCACATGTTCAAGTGGCTTTCCACTTCATAAGCCACATTGACATTTCCAAAGGTCTGTCCATTCCCAGGGTTGTCTCTTAGAAGGCCACCCACACACAATAATGCATCTTAAGGACTGTCCACTTCCATGGTCATCCTCTTCATAGGCCAGTCACCTTAAAGTATTGCCAATTTTAAAGGTCCGTAAGCTTCCCAGGTCCACCTCTTAAAGGGCCAGTACACTTAAAATGCTGTTGTTTCAAGGGTTTGTACACAACCCTGGTCAACCTCTTAAAGGACATAATTCCCTAAATTTGTCACCTCTTCAAGGGTTTGTCCACTTCTAGGGTCTGCCTCTTAAAGGGCCAGTCCGCAAAACATGTCACATGTTCAAGTGGCTTTCCACTTCATAAGCCACATTGACATTTCCAAAGGTCTGTCCATTCCCAGGGTTGTCTCTTAGAAGGCCACCCACACACAATAATGCATCTTTAAGGACTGTCCACTTCCATGGTCATCCTCTTCATAGGCCAGTCACCTTAAAGTATTGCCAATTTTAAAGGTCCGTAAGCTTCCCAGGTCCACCTCTTAAAGGGCCAGTACACTTAAAATGCTGTTGTTTTGAGGGTTTGTACACAACCCTGGTCAACCTCTTAAAGGACATAATTCCCTAAATTTGTCACCTCTTCAAGGGTTTGTCCACTTCTAGGGTCTGCCTCTTAAAGGGCCAGTCCGCAAAACATGTCACATGTTCAAGTGGCTTTCCACTTCATAAGCCACATTGACATTTCCAAAGGTCTGTCCATTCCCAGGGTTGTCTCTTAGAAGGCCACACACACACAATAATGCATCTTTAAGGACTGTCCACTTCCATGGTCATCCTCTTCATAGGCCAGTCACCTTAAAGTATTGCCAATTTTAAAGGTCCGTAAGCTTCCCAGGTCCACCTCTTAAAGGGCCAGTACACTTAAAATACTGTTGTTTCAAGGGTTTGTACACAACCCTGGTCAACCTCTTAAAGGACATAATTCCCTAAATTTGTCACCTCTTCAAGGGTTTGTCCACATCTAGGGTCTGCCTCTTAAAGGGCCAGTCATCAAAACATGTCACATGTTCAAGTGGATTTCCACTTCATAAGCCACATTGACATTTCCAAAGGTCTGTCCATTCCCAGGGTTGTCTCTTAGAAGGCCACCCACACACAATAATGCATCTTTAAGGACTGCCCACTTCCATGGTCATCCTCTTCATAGGCCAGTCACCTTAAAGTATTGCCAATTTTAAAGGTCCGTAAGCTTCCCAGGTCCACCTCTTAAAGGGCCAGTACACTTAAAATGCTGTTGTTTCGAGGGTTTGTACACAACCCTGGTCAACCTCTTAAAGGACATAATTCCCTAAATTTGTCACCTCTTCAAGGGTTTGTCCACTTCTAGGGTCTGCCTCTTAAAGGGCCAGTCCGCAAAACATGTCACATGTTCAAGTGGCTTTCCACTTCATAAGCCACATTGACATTTCCAAAGGTCTGTCCATTCCCAGGGTTGTCTCGTAGAAGGCCACCCACACACAATAATGCATCTTTAAGGACTGTCCACTTCCATGGTCATCCTCTTCATAGGCCAGTCACGTTAAAGTATTGCCAATTTTAAAGGTCCGTAAGCTTCCCAGGTCCACCTCTTAAAGGGCCAGTACACTTAAAATGCTGTTGTTTCGAGGGTTTGTACACAACCCTGGTCAACCTCTTAAAGGACATAATTCCCTAAATTTGTCACCTCTTCAAGGGTTTGTCCACTTCTAGGGTCTGCCTCTTAAAGGGCCAGTCCGCAAAACATGTCACATGTTCAAGTGGCTTTCCACTTCATAAGCCACATTGACATTTCCAAAGGTCTGTCCATTCCCAGGGTTGTCTCTTAGAAGGCCACCCACACACAATAATGCATCTTAAGGACTGTCCACTTCCATGGTCATCCTCTTCATAGGCCAGTCACCTTAAAGTATTGCCAATTTTAAAGGTCCGTAAGCTTCCCAGGTCCACCTCTTAAAGGGCCAGTACACTTAAAATGCTGTTGTTTCAAGGGTTTGTACACAACCCTGGTCAACCTCTTAAAGGACATAATTCCCTAAATTTGTCACCTCTTCAAGGGTTTGTCCACTTCTAGGGTCTGCCTCTTAAAGGGCCAGTCCGCAAAACATGTCACATGTTCAAGTGGCTTTCCACTTCATAAGCCACATTGACATTTCCAAAGGTCTGTCCATTCCCAGGGTTGTCTCTTAGAAGGCCACCCACACACAATAATGCATCTTTAAGGACTGTCCACTTCCATGGTCATCCTCTTCATAGGCCAGTCACCTTAAAGTATTGCCAATTTTAAAGGTCCGTAAGCTTCCCAGGTCCACCTCTTAAAGGGCCAGTACACTTAAAATGCTGTTGTTTTGAGGGTTTGTACACAACCCTGGTCAACCTCTTAAAGGACATAATTCCCTAAATTTGTCACCTCTTCAAGGGTTTGTCCACTTCTAGGGTCTGCCTCTTAAAGGGCCAGTCCGCAAAACATGTCACATGTTCAAGTGGCTTTCCACTTCATAAGCCACATTGACATTTCCAAAGGTCTGTCCATTCCCAGGGTTGTCTCTTAGAAGGCCACACACACACAATAATGCATCTTTAAGGACTGTCCACTTCCATGGTCATCCTCTTCATAGGCCAGTCACCTTAAAGTATTGCCAATTTTAAAGGTCCGTAAGCTTCCCAGGTCCACCTCTTAAAGGGCCAGTACACTTAAAATACTGTTGTTTCAAGGGTTTGTACACAACCCTGGTCAACCTCTTAAAGGACATAATTCCCTAAATTTGTCACCTCTTCAAGGGTTTGTCCACATCTAGGGTCTGCCTCTTAAAGGGCCAGTCATCAAAACATGTCACATGTTCAAGTGGATTTCCACTTCATAAGCCACATTGACATTTCCAAAGGTCTGTCCATTCCCAGGGTTGTCTCTTAGAAGGCCACCCACACACAATAATGCATCTTTAAGGACTGCCCACTTCCATGGTCATCCTCTTCATAGGCCAGTCACCTTAAAGTATTGCCAATTTTAAAGGTCCGTAAGCTTCCCAGGTCCACCTCTTAAAGGGCCAGTACACTTAAAATGCTGTTGTTTCGAGGGTTTGTACACAACCCTGGTCAACCTCTTAAAGGACATAATTCCCTAAATTTGTCACCTCTTCAAGGGTTTGTCCACTTCTAGGGTCTGCCTCTTAAAGGGCCAGTCCGCAAAACATGTCACATGTTCAAGTGGCTTTCCACTTCATAAGCCACATTGACATTTCCAAAGGTCTGTCCATTCCCAGGGTTGTCTCGTAGAAGGCCACCCACACACAATAATGCATCTTTAAGGACTGTCCACTTCCATGGTCATCCTCTTCATAGGCCAGTCACCTTAAAGTATTGCCAATTTTAAAGGTCCGTAAGCTTCCCAGGTCCACCTCTTAAAGGGCCAGTACACTTAAAATGCTGTTGTTTCGAGGGTTTGTACACAACCCTGGTCAACCTCTTAAAGGACATAATTCCCTAAATTTGTCACCTCTTCAAGGGTTTGTCCACTTCTAGGGTCTGCCTCTTAAAGGGCCAGTCCGCAAAACATGTCACATGTTCAAGTGGCTTTCCACTTCATAAGCCACATTGACATTTCCAAAGGTCTGTCCATTCCCAGGGTTGTCTCTTAGAAGGCCACCCACACACAATAATGCATCTTAAGGACTGTCCACTTCCATGGTCATCCTCTTCATAGGCCAGTCACCTTAAAGTATTGCCAATTTTAAAGGTCCGTAAGCTTCCCAGGTCCACCTCTTAAAGGGCCAGTACACTTAAAATGCTGTTGTTTCAAGGGTTTGTACACAACCCTGGTCAACCTCTTAAAGGACATAATTCCCTAAATTTGTCACCTCTTCAAGGGTTTGTCCACTTCTAGGGTCTGCCTCTTAAAGGGCCAGTCCGCAAAACATGTCACATGTTCAAGTGGCTTTCCACTTCATAAGCCACATTGACATTTCCAAAGGTCTGTCCATTCCCAGGGTTGTCTCTTAGAAGGCCACCCACACACAATAATGCATCTTTAAGGACTGTCCACTTCCATGGTCATCCTCTTCATAGGCCAGTCACCTTAAAGTATTGCCAATTTTAAAGGTCCGTAAGCTTCCCAGGTCCACCTCTTAAAGGGCCAGTACACTTAAAATGCTGTTGTTTTGAGGGTTTGTACACAACCCTGGTCAACCTCTTAAAGGACATAATTCCCTAAATTTGTCACCTCTTCAAGGGTTTGTCCACTTCTAGGGTCTGCCTCTTAAAGGGCCAGTCCGCAAAACATGTCACATGTTCAAGTGGCTTTCCACTTCATAAGCCACATTGACATTTCCAAAGGTCTGTCCATTCCCAGGGTTGTCTCTTAGAAGGCCACACACACACAATAATGCATCTTTAAGGACTGTCCACTTCCATGGTCATCCTCTTCATAGGCCAGTCACCTTAAAGTATTGCCAATTTTAAAGGTCCGTAAGCTTCCCAGGTCCACCTCTTAAAGGGCCAGTACACTTAAAATACTGTTGTTTCAAGGGTTTGTACACAACCCTGGTCAACCTCTTAAAGGACATAATTCCCTAAATTTGTCACCTCTTCAAGGGTTTGTCCACATCTAGGGTCTGCCTCTTAAAGGGCCAGTCATCAAAACATGTCACATGTTCAAGTGGATTTCCACTTCATAAGCCACATTGACATTTCCAAAGGTCTGTCCATTCCCAGGGTTGTCTCTTAGAAGGCCACCCACACACAATAATGCATCTTTAAGGACTGCCCACTTCCATGGTCATCCTCTTCATAGGCCAGTCACCTTAAAGTATTGCCAATTTTAAAGGTCCGTAAGCTTCCCAGGTCCACCTCTTAAAGGGCCAGTACACTTAAAATGCTGTTGTTTCGAGGGTTTGTACACAACCCTGGTCAACCTCTTAAAGGACATAATTCCCTAAATTTGTCACCTCTTCAAGGGTTTGTCCACTTCTAGGGTCTGCCTCTTAAAGGGCCAGTCCGCAAAACATGTCACATGTTCAAGTGGCTTTCCACTTCATAAGCCACATTGACATTTCCAAAGGTCTGTCCATTCCCAGGGTTGTCTCTTAGAAGGCCACACACACACAATAATGCATCTTTAAGGACTGTCCACTTCCATGGTCATCCTCTTCATAGGCCAGTCACCTTAAAGTATTGCCAATTTTAAAGGTCCGTAAGCTTCCCAGGTCAACCTCTTAAAGGCCCAGTACACTTAAAATGCTGTTGTTTTGAGGGTTTGTACACAACCCTGGTCAACCTCTTAAAGGACATAATTCCCTAAATTTGTCACCTCTTCAAGGGTTTGTCCACTTCTAGGGTCTGCCTCTTAAAGGGCCAGTCCGCAAAACATGTCACATGTTCAAGTGGCTTTCCACTTCATAAGCCACATTGACATTTCCAAAGGTCTGTCCATTCCCAGGGTTGTCTCTTAGAAGGCCACCCACACACAATAATGCATCTTTAAGGACTGCCCACTTCCATGGTCATCCTCTTCATAGGCCAGTCACCTTAAAGTATTGCCAATTTTAAAGGTCCGTTAGCTTCCCAGGTCCACCTCTTAAAGGGCCAGTACACTTAAAATGCTGTTGTTTCAAGGGTTTGTACACAACCCTGGTCAACCTCTTAAAGGACATAATTCCCTAAATTTGTCACCTCTTCAAGGGTTTGTCCACTTCTAGGGTCTGCCTCTTAAAGGGCCAGTCCGCAAAACATGTCACATGTTCAAGTGGCTTTCCACTTCATAAGCCACATTGACATTTCCAAAGGTCTGTCCATTCCCAGGGTTGTCTCTTAGAAGGCCACCCACACACAATAATGCATCTTTAAGGACTGTCCACTTCCATGGTCATCCTCTTCATAGGCCAGTCACCTTAAAGTATTGCCAATTTTAATGGTCCGTAAGCTTCCCAGGTCCACCTCTTAAAGGGCCAGTACACTTAAAATGCTGTTGTTTCGAGGGTTTGTACACAACCCTGGTCAACCTCTTAAAGGACATAATTCCCTAAATTTGTCACCTCTTCAAGGGTTTGTCCACTTCTAGGGTCTGCCTCTTAAAGGGCCAGTCCGCAAAACATGTCACATGTTCAAGTGGCTTTCCACTTCATAAGCCACATTGACATTTCCAAAGGTCTGTCCATTCCCAGGGTTGTCTCGTAGAAGGCCACCCACACACAATAATGCATCTTTAAGGACTGTCCACTTCCATGGTCATCCTCTTCATAGGCCAGTCACGTTAAAGTATTGCCAATTTTAAAGGTCCGTAAGCTTCCCAGGTCCACCTCTTAAAGGGCCAGTACACTTAAAATGCTGTTGTTTCGAGGGTTTGTACACAACCCTGGTCAACCTCTTAAAGGACATAATTCCCTAAATTTGTCACCTCTTCAAGGGTTTGTCCACTTCTAGGGTCTGCCTCTTAAAGGGCCAGTCCGCAAAACATGTCACATGTTCAAGTGGCTTTCCACTTCATAAGCCACATTGACATTTCCAAAGGTCTGTCCATTCCCAGGGTTGTCTCTTAGAAGGCCACCCACACACAATAATGCATCTTAAGGACTGTCCACTTCCATGGTCATCCTCTTCATAGGCCAGTCACCTAAAAGTATTGCCAATTTTAAAGGTCCGTAAGCTTCCCAGGTCCACCTCTTAAAGGGCCAGTACACTTAAAATGCTGTTGTTTCAAGGGTTTGTACACAACCCTGGTCAACCTCTTAAAGGACATAATTCCCTAAATTTGTCACCTCTTCAAGGGTTTGTCCACTTCTAGGGTCTGCCTCTTAAAGGGCCAGTCCGCAAAACATGTCACATGTTCAAGTGGCTTTCCACTTCATAAGCCACATTGACATTTCCAAAGGTCTGTCCATTCCCAGGGTTGTCTCTTAGAAGGCCACCCACACACAATAATGCATCTTTAAGGACTGTCCACTTCCATGGTCATCCTCTTCATAGGCCAGTCACCTTAAAGTATTGCCAATTTTAAAGGTCCGTAAGCTTCCCAGGTCCACCTCTTAAAGGGCCAGTACACTTAAAATGCTGTTGTTTTGAGGGTTTGTACACAACCCTGGTCAACCTCTTAAAGGACATAATTCCCTAAATTTGTCACCTCTTCAAGGGTTTGTCCACATCTAGGGTCTGCCTCTTAAAGGGCCAGTCATCAAAACATGTCACATGTTCAAGTGGATTTCCACTTCATAAGCCACATTGACATTTCCAAAGGTCTGTCCATTCCCAGGGTTGTCTCTTAGAAGGCCACCCACACACAATAATGCATCTTTAAGGACTGCCCACTTCCATGGTCATCCTCTTCATAGGCCAGTCACCTTAAAGTATTGCCAATTTTAAAGGTCCGTAAGCTTCCCAGGTCCACCTCTTAAAGGGCCAGTACACTTAAAATGCTGTTGTTTCGAGGGTTTGTACACAACCCTGGTCAACCTCTTAAAGGACATAATTCCCTAAATTTGTCACCTCTTCAAGGGTTTGTCCACTTCTAGGGTCTGCCTCTTAAAGGGCCAGTCCGCAAAACATGTCACATGTTCAAGTGGCTTTCCACTTCATAAGCCACATTGACATTTCCAAAGGTCTGTCCATTCCCAGGGTTGTCTCGTAGAAGGCCACCCACACACAATAATGCATCTTTAAGGACTGTCCACTTCCATGGTCATCCTCTTCATAGGCCAGTCACCTTAAAGTATTGCCAATTTTAAAGGTCCGTAAGCTTCCCAGGTCCACCTCTTAAAGGGCCAGTACACTTAAAATGCTGTTGTTTCGAGGGTTTGTACACAACCCTGGTCAACCTCTTAAAGGACATAATTCCCTAAATTTGTCACCTCTTCAAGGGTTTGTCCACTTCTAGGGTCTGCCTCTTAAAGGGCCAGTCCGCAAAACATGTCACATGTTCAAGTGGCTTTCCACTTCATAAGCCACATTGACATTTCCAAAGGTCTGTCCATTCCCAGGGTTGTCTCTTAGAAGGCCACCCACACACAATAATGCATCTTAAGGACTGTCCACTTCCATGGTCATCCTCTTCATAGGCCAGTCACCTTAAAGTATTGCCAATTTTAAAGGTCCGTAAGCTTCCCAGGTCCACCTCTTAAAGGGCCAGTACACTTAAAATGCTGTTGTTTCAAGGGTTTGTACACAACCCTGGTCAACCTCTTAAAGGACATAATTCCCTAAATTTGTCACCTCTTCAAGGGTTTGTCCACTTCTAGGGTCTGCCTCTTAAAGGGCCAGTCCGCAAAACATGTCACATGTTCAAGTGGCTTTCCACTTCATAAGCCACATTGACATTTCCAAAGGTCTGTCCATTCCCAGGGTTGTCTCTTAGAAGGCCACCCACACACAATAATGCATCTTTAAGGACTGTCCACTTCCATGGTCATCCTCTTCATAGGCCAGTCACCTTAAAGTATTGCCAATTTTAAAGGTCCGTAAGCTTCCCAGGTCCACCTCTTAAAGGGCCAGTACACTTAAAATGCTGTTGTTTTGAGGGTTTGTACACAACCCTGGTCAACCTCTTAAAGGACATAATTCCCTAAATTTGTCACCTCTTCAAGGGTTTGTCCACTTCTAGGGTCTGCCTCTTAAAGGGCCAGTCCGCAAAACATGTCACATGTTCAAGTGGCTTTCCACTTCATAAGCCACATTGACATTTCCAAAGGTCTGTCCATTCCCAGGGTTGTCTCTTAGAAGGCCACACACACACAATAATGCATCTTTAAGGACTGTCCACTTCCATGGTCATCCTCTTCATAGGCCAGTCACCTTAAAGTATTGCCAATTTTAAAGGTCCGTAAGCTTCCCAGGTCCACCTCTTAAAGGGCCAGTACACTTAAAATACTGTTGTTTCAAGGGTTTGTACACAACCCTGGTCAACCTCTTAAAGGACATAATTCCCTAAATTTGTCACCTCTTCAAGGGTTTGTCCACATCTAGGGTCTGCCTCTTAAAGGGCCAGTCATCAAAACATGTCACATGTTCAAGTGGATTTCCACTTCATAAGCCACATTGACATTTCCAAAGGTCTGTCCATTCCCAGGGTTGTCTCTTAGAAGGCCACCCACACACAATAATGCATCTTTAAGGACTGCCCACTTCCATGGTCATCCTCTTCATAGGCCAGTCACCTTAAAGTATTGCCAATTTTAAAGGTCCGTAAGCTTCCCAGGTCCACCTCTTAAAGGGCCAGTACACTTAAAATGCTGTTGTTTCGAGGGTTTGTACACAACCCTGGTCAACCTCTTAAAGGACATAATTCCCTAAATTTGTCACCTCTTCAAGGGTTTGTCCACTTCTAGGGTCTGCCTCTTAAAGGGCCAGTCCGCAAAACATGTCACATGTTCAAGTGGCTTTCCACTTCATAAGCCACATTGACATTTCCAAAGGTCTGTCCATTCCCAGGGTTGTCTCTTAGAAGGCCACCCACACACAATAATGCATCTTTAAGGACTGTCCACTTCCATGGTCATCCTCTTCATAGGCCAGTCACCTTAAAGTATTGCCAATTTTAAAGGTCCGTAAGCTTCCCAGGTCAACCTCTTAAAGGCCCAGTACACTTAAAATGCTGTTGTTTTGAGGGTTTGTACACAACCCTGGTCAACCTCTTAAAGGACATAATTCCCTAAATTTGTCACCTCTTCAAGGGTTTGTCCACTTCTAGGGTCTGCCTCTTAAAGGGCCAGTCCGCAAAACATGTCACATGTTCAAGTGGCTTTCCACTTCATAAGCCACATTGACATTTCCAAAGGTCTGTCCATTCCCAGGGTTGTCTCTTAGAAGGCCACCCACACACAATAATGCATCTTTAAGGACTGTCCACTTCCATGGTCATCCTCTTCATAGGCCAGTCACCTTAAAGTATTGCCAATTTTAAAGGTCCGTTAGCTTCCCAGGTCCACCTCTTAAAGGGCCAGTACACTTAAAATGCTGTTGTTTCAAGGGTTTGTACACAACCCTGGTCAACCTCTTAAAGGACATAATTCCCTAAATTTGTCACCTCTTCAAGGGTTTGTCCACTTCTAGGGTCTGCCTCTTAAAGGGCCAGTCCGCAAAACATGTCACATGTTCAAGTGGCTTTCCACTTCATAAGCCACATTGACATTTCCAAAGGTCTGTCCATTCCCAGGGTTGTCTCTTAGAAGGCCACCCACACACAATAATGCATCTTTAAGGACTGTCCACTTCCATGGTCATCCTCTTCATAGGCCAGTCACCTTAAAGTATTGCCAATTTTAATGGTCCGTAAGCTTCCCAGGTCCACCTCTTAAAGGGCCAGTACACTTAAAATGCTGTTGTTTCGAGGGTTTGTACACAACCCTGGTCAACCTCTTAAAGGACATAATTCCCTAAATTTGTCACCTCTTCAAGGGTTTGTCCACTTCTAGGGTCTGCCTCTTAAAGGGCCAGTCCGCAAAACATGTCACATGTTCAAGTGGCTTTCCACTTCATAAGCCACATTGACATTTCCAAAGGTCTGTCCATTCCCAGGGTTGTCTCGTAGAAGGCCACCCACACACAATAATGCATCTTTAAGGACTGTCCACTTCCATGGTCATCCTCTTCATAGGCCAGTCACGTTAAAGTATTGCCAATTTTAAAGGTCCGTAAGCTTCCCAGGTCCACCTCTTAAAGGGCCAGTACACTTAAAATGCTGTTGTTTCGAGGGTTTGTACACAACCCTGGTCAACCTCTTAAAGGACATAATTCCCTAAATTTGTCACCTCTTCAAGGGTTTGTCCACTTCTAGGGTCTGCCTCTTAAAGGGCCAGTCCGCAAAACATGTCACATGTTCAAGTGGCTTTCCACTTCATAAGCCACATTGACATTTCCAAAGGTCTGTCCATTCCCAGGGTTGTCTCTTAGAAGGCCACCCACACACAATAATGCATCTTAAGGACTGTCCACTTCCATGGTCATCCTCTTCATAGGCCAGTCACCTAAAAGTATTGCCAATTTTAAAGGTCCGTAAGCTTCCCAGGTCCACCTCTTAAAGGGCCAGTACACTTAAAATGCTGTTGTTTCAAGGGTTTGTACACAACCCTGGTCAACCTCTTAAAGGACATAATTCCCTAAATTTGTCACCTCTTCAAGGGTTTGTCCACTTCTAGGGTCTGCCTCTTAAAGGGCCAGTCCGCAAAACATGTCACATGTTCAAGTGGCTTTCCACTTCATAAGCCACATTGACATTTCCAAAGGTCTGTCCATTCCCAGGGTTGTCTCTTAGAAGGCCACCCACACACAATAATGCATCTTTAAGGACTGTCCACTTCCATGGTCATCCTCTTCATAGGCCAGTCACCTTAAAGTATTGCCAATTTTAAAGGTCCGTAAGCTTCCCAGGTCCACCTCTTAAAGGGCCAGTACACTTAAAATGCTGTTGTTTTGAGGGTTTGTACACAACCCTGGTCAACCTCTTAAAGGACATAATTCCCTAAATTTGTCACCTCTTCAAGGGTTTGTCCACTTCTAGGGTCTGCCTCTTAAAGGGCCAGTCCGCAAAACATGTCACATGTTCAAGTGGCTTTCCACTTCATAAGCCACATTGACATTTCCAAAGGTCTGTCCATTCCCAGGGTTGTCTCTTAGAAGGCCACACACACACAATAATGCATCTTTAAGGACTGTCCACTTCCATGGTCATCCTCTTCATAGGCCAGTCACCTTAAAGTATTGCCAATTTTAAAGGTCCGTAAGCTTCCCAGGTCCACCTCTTAAAGGGCCAGTACACTTAAAATACTGTTGTTTCAAGGGTTTGTACACAACCCTGGTCAACCTCTTAAAGGACATAATTCCCTAAATTTGTCACCTCTTCAAGGGTTTGTCCATATCTAGGGTCTGCCTCTTAAAGGGCCAGTCATCAAAACATGTCACATGTTCAAGTGGATTTCCACTTCATAAGCCACATTGACATTTCCAAAGGTCTGTCCATTCCCAGGGTTGTCTCTTAGAAGGCCACCCACACACAATAATGCATCTTTAAGGACTGCCCACTTCCATGGTCATCCTCTTCATAGGCCAGTCACCTTAAAGTATTGCCAATTTTAAAGGTCCGTAAGCTTCCCAGGTCCACCTCTTAAAGGGCCAGTACACTTAAAATGCTGTTGTTTCGAGGGTTTGTACACAACCCTGGTCAACCTCTTAAAGGACATAATTCCCTAAATTTGTCACCTCTTCAAGGGTTTGTCCACTTCTAGGGTCTGCCTCTTAAAGGGCCAGTCCGCAAAACATGTCACATGTTCAAGTGGCTTTCCACTTCATAAGCCACATTGACATTTCCAAAGGTCTGTCCATTCCCAGGGTTGTCTCGTAGAAGGCCACCCACACACAATAATGCATCTTTAAGGACTGTCCACTTCCATGGTCATCCTCTTCATAGGCCAGTCACCTTAAAGTATTGCCAATTTTAAAGGTCCGTAAGCTTCCCAGGTCCACCTCTTAAAGGGCCAGTACACTTAAAATGCTGTTGTTTCGAGGGTTTGTACACAACCCTGGTCAACCTCTTAAAGGACATAATTCCCTAAATTTGTCACCTCTTCAAGGGTTTGTCCACTTCTAGGGTCTGCCTCTTAAAGGGCCAGTCCGCAAAACATGTCACATGTTCAAGTGGCTTTCCACTTCATAAGCCACATTGACATTTCCAAAGGTCTGTCCATTCCCAGGGTTGTCTCTTAGAAGGCCACCCACACACAATAATGCATCTTAAGGACTGTCCACTTCCATGGTCATCCTCTTCATAGGCCAGTCACCTTAAAGTATTGCCAATTTTAAAGGTCCGTAAGCTTCCCAGGTCCACCTCTTAAAGGGCCAGTACACTTAAAATGCTGTTGTTTCAAGGGTTTGTACACAACCCTGGTCAACCTCTTAAAGGACATAATTCCCTAAATTTGTCACCTCTTCAAGGGTTTGTCCACTTCTAGGGTCTGCCTCTTAAAGGGCCAGTCCGCAAAACATGTCACATGTTCAAGTGGCTTTCCACTTCATAAGCCACATTGACATTTCCAAAGGTCTGTCCATTCCCAGGGTTGTCTCTTAGAAGGCCACCCACACACAATAATGCATCTTTAAGGACTGTCCACTTCCATGGTCATCCTCTTCATAGGCCAGTCACCTTAAAGTATTGCCAATTTTAAAGGTCCGTTAGCTTCCCAGGTCCACCTCTTAAAGGGCCAGTACACTTAAAATGCTGTTGTTTCAAGGGTTTGTACACAACCCTGGTCAACCTCTTAAAGGACATAATTCCCTAAATTTGTCACCTCTTCAAGGGTTTGTCCACTTCTAGGGTCTGCCTCTTAAAGGGCCAGTCCGCAAAACATGTCACATGTTCAAGTGGCTTTCCACTTCATAAGCCACATTGACATTTCCAAAGGTCTGTCCATTCCCAGGGTTGTCTCTTAGAAGGCCACCCACACACAATAATGCATCTTTAAGGACTGTCCACTTCCATGGTCATCCTCTTCATAGGCCAGTCACCTTAAAGTATTGCCAATTTTAATGGTCCGTAAGCTTCCCAGGTCCACCTCTTAAAGGGCCAGTACACTTAAAATGCTGTTGTTTCGAGGGTTTGTACACAACCCTGGTCAACCTCTTAAAGGACATAATTCCCTAAATTTGTCACCTCTTCAAGGGTTTGTCCACTTCTAGGGTCTGCCTCTTAAAGGGCCAGTCCGCAAAACATGTCACATGTTCAAGTGGCTTTCCACTTCATAAGCCACATTGACATTTCCAAAGGTCTGTCCATTCCCAGGGTTGTCTCGTAGAAGGCCACCCACACACAATAATGCATCTTTAAGGACTGTCCACTTCCATGGTCATCCTCTTCATAGGCCAGTCACCTTAAAGTATTGCCAATTTTAAAGGTCCGTAAGCTTCCCAGGTCCACCTCTTAAAGGGCCAGTACACTTAAAATGCTGTTGTTTCGAGGGTTTGTACACAACCCTGGTCAACCTCTTAAAGGACATAATTCCCTAAATTTGTCACCTCTTCAAGGGTTTGTCCACTTCTAGGGTCTGCCTCTTAAAGGGCCAGTCCGCAAAACATGTCACATGTTCAAGTGGCTTTCCACTTCATAAGCCACATTGACATTTCCAAAGGTCTGTCCATTCCCAGGGTTGTCTCTTAGAAGGCCACCCACACACAATAATGCATCTTAAGGACTGTCCACTTCCATGGTCATCCTCTTCATAGGCCAGTCACCTTAAAGTATTGCCAATTTTAAAGGTCCGTAAGCTTCCCAGGTCCACCTCTTAAAGGGCCAGTACACTTAAAATGCTGTTGTTTCAAGGGTTTGTACACAACCCTGGTCAACCTCTTAAAGGACATAATTCCCTAAATTTGTCACCTCTTCAAGGGTTTGTCCACTTCTAGGGTCTGCCTCTTAAAGGGCCAGTCCGCAAAACATGTCACATGTTCAAGTGGCTTTCCACTTCATAAGCCACATTGACATTTCCAAAGGTCTGTCCATTCCCAGGGTTGTCTCTTAGAAGGCCACCCACACACAATAATGCATCTTTAAGGACTGTCCACTTCCATGGTCATCCTCTTCATAGGCCAGTCACCTTAAAGTATTGCCAATTTTAAAGGTCCGTAAGCTTCCCAGGTCCACCTCTTAAAGGGCCAGTACACTTAAAATGCTGTTGTTTTGAGGGTTTGTACACAACCCTGGTCAACCTCTTAAAGGACATAATTCCCTAAATTTGTCACCTCTTCAAGGGTTTGTCCACTTCTAGGGTCTGCCTCTTAAAGGGCCAGTCCGCAAAACATGTCACATGTTCAAGTGGCTTTCCACTTCATAAGCCACATTGACATTTCCAAAGGTCTGTCCATTCCCAGGGTTGTCTCTTAGAAGGCCACACACACACAATAATGCATCTTTAAGGACTGTCCACTTCCATGGTCATCCTCTTCATAGGCCAGTCACCTTAAAGTATTGCCAATTTTAAAGGTCCGTAAGCTTCCCAGGTCCACCTCTTAAAGGGCCAGTACACTTAAAATACTGTTGTTTCAAGGGTTTGTACACAACCCTGGTCAACCTCTTAAAGGACATAATTCCCTAAATTTGTCACCTCTTCAAGGGTTTGTCCACATCTAGGGTCTGCCTCTTAAAGGGCCAGTCATCAAAACATGTCACATGTTCAAGTGGATTTCCACTTCATAAGCCACATTGACATTTCCAAAGGTCTGTCCATTCCCAGGGTTGTCTCTTAGAAGGCCACCCACACACAATAATGCATCTTTAAGGACTGCCCACTTCCATGGTCATCCTCTTCATAGGCCAGTCACCTTAAAGTATTGCCAATTTTAAAGGTCCGTAAGCTTCCCAGGTCCACCTCTTAAAGGGCCAGTACACTTAAAATGCTGTTGTTTCGAGGGTTTGTACACAACCCTGGTCAACCTCTTAAAGGACATAATTCCCTAAATTTGTCACCTCTTCAAGGGTTTGTCCACTTCTAGGGTCTGCCTCTTAAAGGGCCAGTCCGCAAAACATGTCACATGTTCAAGTGGCTTTCCACTTCATAAGCCACATTGACATTTCCAAAGGTCTGTCCATTCCCAGGGTTGTCTCTTAGAAGGCCACCCACACACAATAATGCATCTTTAAGGACTGTCCACTTCCATGGTCATCCTCTTCATAGGCCAGTCACCTTAAAGTATTGCCAATTTTAAAGGTCCGTAAGCTTCCCAGGTCCACCTCTTAAAGGCCCAGTACACTTAAAATGCTGTTGTTTTGAGGGTTTGTACACAACCCTGGTCAACCTCTTAAAGGACATAATTCCCTAAATTTGTCACCTCTTCAAGGGTTTGTCCACTTCTAGGGTCTGCCTCTTAAAGGGCCAGTCCGCAAAACATGTCACATGTTCAAGTGGCTTTCCACTTCATAAGCCACATTGACATTTCCAAAGGTCTGTCCATTCCCAGGGTTGTCTCTTAGAAGGCCACCCACACACAATAATGCATCTTTAAGGACTGTCCACTTCCATGGTCATCCTCTTCATAGGCCAGTCACCTTAAAGTATTGCCAATTTTAAAGGTCCGTAAGCTTCCCAGGTCCACCTCTTAAAGGGCCAGTACACTTAAAATGCTGTTGTTTCGAGGGTTTGTACACAACCCTGGTCAACCTCTTAAAGGACATAATTCCCTAAATTTGTCACCTCTTCAAGGGTTTGTCCACTTCTAGGGTCTGCCTCTTAAAGGGCCAGTCCGCAAAACATGTCACATGTTCAAGTGGCTTTCCACTTCATAAGCCACATTGACATTTCCAAAGGTCTGTCCATTCCCAGGGTTGTCTCTTAGAAGGCCACCCACACACAATAATGCATCTTTAAGGACTGTCCACTTCCATGGTCATCCTCTTCATAGGCCAGTCACCTTAAAGTATTGCCAATTTTAAAGGTCCGTAAGCTTCCCAGGTCCACCTCTTAAAGGGCCAGTACACTTAAAATGCTGTTGTTTCGAGGGTTTGTACACAACCCTGGTCAACCTCTTAAAGGACATAATTCCCTAAATTTGTCACCTCTTCAAGGGTTTGTCCACTTCTAGGGTCTGCCTCTTAAAGGGCCAGTCCGCAAAACATGTCACATGTTCAAGTGGCTTTCCACTTCATAAGCCACATTGACATTTCCAAAGGTCTGTCCATTCCCAGGGTTGTCTCTTAGAAGGCCACCCACACACAATAATGCATCTTTAAGGACTGTCCACTTCCATGGTCATCCTCTTCATAGGCCAGTCACCTTAAAGTATTGCCAATTTTAAAGGTCCGTTAGCTTCCCAGGTCCACCTCTTAAAGGGCCAGTACACTTAAAATGCTGTTGTTTCAAGGGTTTGTACACAACCCTGGTCAACCTCTTAAAGGACATAATTCCCTAAATTTGTCACCTCTTCAAGGGTTTGTCCACTTCTAGGGTCTGCCTCTTAAAGGGCCAGTCCGCAAAACATGTCACATGTTCAAGTGGCTTTCCACTTCATAAGCCACATTGACATTTCCAAAGGTCTGTCCATTCCCAGGGTTGTCTCGTAGAAGGCCACCCACACACAATAATGCATCTTTAAGGACTGCCCTCTTCCATGGTCATCCTCTTCATAGGCCAGTCACCTTAAAGTATTGCCAATTTTAAAGGTCCGTAAGCTTCCCAGGTCCACCTCTTAAAGGGCCAGTACACTTAAAATGCTGTTGTTTCAAGGGTTTGTACACAACCCTGGTCAACCTCTTAAAGGACATAATTCCCTAAATTTGTCACCTCTTCAAGGGTTTGTCCACATCTAGGGTCTGCCTCTTAAAGGGCCAGTCATCAAAACATGTCACATGTTCAAGTGGATTTCCACTTCATAAGCCACATTGACATTTCCAAAGGTCTGTCCATTCCCAGGGTTGTCTCTTAGAAGGCCACCCACACACAATAATGCATCTTTAAGGACTGTCCACTTCCATGGTCATCCTCTTCATAGGCCAGTCACCTTAAAGTATTGCCAATTTTAATGGTCCGTAAGCTTCCCAGGTCCACCTCTTAAAGGGCCAGTACACTTAAAATGCTGTTGTTTCGAGGGTTTGTACACAACCCTGGTCAACCTCTTAAAGGACATAATTCCCTAAATTTGTCACCTCTTCAAGGGTTTGTCCACTTCTAGGGTCTGCCTCTTAAAGGGCCAGTCCGCAAAACATGTCACATGTTCAAGTGGCTTTCCACTTCATAAGCCACATTGACATTTCCAAAGGTCTGTCCATTCCCAGGGTTGTCTCGTAGAAGGCCACCCACACACAATAATGCATCTTTAAGGACTGTCCACTTCCATGGTCATCCTCTTCATAGGCCAGTCACCTTAAAGTATTGCCAATTTTAAAGGTCCGTAAGCTTCCCAGGTCCACCTCTTAAAGGGCCAGTACACTTAAAATGCTGTTGTTTCGAGGGTTTGTACACAACCCTGGTCAACCTCTTAAAGGACATAATTCCCTAAATTTGTCACCTCTTCAAGGGTTTGTCCACTTCTAGGGTCTGCCTCTTAAAGGGCCAGTCCGCAAAACATGTCACATGTTCAAGTGGCTTTCCACTTCATAAGCCACATTGACATTTCCAAAGGTCTGTCCATTCCCAGGGTTGTCTCTTAGAAGGCCACCCACACACAATAATGCATCTTAAGGACTGTCCACTTCCATGGTCATCCTCTTCATAGGCCAGTCACCTTAAAGTATTGCCAATTTTAAAGGTCCGTAAGCTTCCCAGGTCCACCTCTTAAAGGGCCAGTACACTTAAAATGCTGTTGTTTCAAGGGTTTGTACACAACCCTGGTCAACCTCTTAAAGGACATAATTCCCTAAATTTGTCACCTCTTCAAGGGTTTGTCCACTTCTAGGGTCTGCCTCTTAAAGGGCCAGTCCGCAAAACATGTCACATGTTCAAGTGGCTTTCCACTTCATAAGCCACATTGACATTTCCAAAGGTCTGTCCATTCCCAGGGTTGTCTCTTAGAAGGCCACCCACACACAATAATGCATCTTTAAGGACTGTCCACTTCCATGGTCATCCTCTTCATAGGCCAGTCACCTTAAAGTATTGCCAATTTTAAAGGTCCGTTAGCTTCCCAGGTCCACCTCTTAAAGGGCCAGTACACTTAAAATGCTGTTGTTTCAAGGGTTTGTACACAACCCTGGTCAACCTCTTAAAGGACATAATTCCCTAAATTTGTCACCTCTTCAAGGGTTTGTCCACTTCTAGGGTCTGCCTCTTAAAGGGCCAGTCCGCAAAACATGTCACATGTTCAAGTGGCTTTCCACTTCATAAGCCACATTGACATTTCCAAAGGTCTGTCCATTCCCAGGGTTGTCTCTTAGAAGGCCACCCACACACAATAATGCATCTTTAAGGACTGTCCACTTCCATGGTCATCCTCTTCATAGGCCAGTCACCTTAAAGTATTGCCAATTTTAATGGTCCGTAAGCTTCCCAGGTCCACCTCTTAAAGGGCCAGTACACTTAAAATGCTGTTGTTTCGAGGGTTTGTACACAACCCTGGTCAACCTCTTAAAGGACATAATTCCCTAAATTTGTCACCTCTTCAAGGGTTTGTCCACTTCTAGGGTCTGCCTCTTAAAGGGCCAGTCCGCAAAACATGTCACATGTTCAAGTGGCTTTCCACTTCATAAGCCACATTGACATTTCCAAAGGTCTGTCCATTCCCAGGGTTGTCTCGTAGAAGGCCACCCACACACAATAATGCATCTTTAAGGACTGTCCACTTCCATGGTCATCCTCTTCATAGGCCAGTCACCTTAAAGTATTGCCAATTTTAAAGGTCCGTAAGCTTCCCAGGTCCACCTCTTAAAGGGCCAGTACACTTAAAATGCTGTTGTTTCGAGGGTTTGTACACAACCCTGGTCAACCTCTTAAAGGACATAATTCCCTAAATTTGTCACCTCTTCAAGGGTTTGTCCACTTCTAGGGTCTGCCTCTTAAAGGGCCAGTCCGCAAAACATGTCACATGTTCAAGTGGCTTTCCACTTCATAAGCCACATTGACATTTCCAAAGGTCTGTCCATTCCCAGGGTTGTCTCTTAGAAGGCCACCCACACACAATAATGCATCTTAAGGACTGTCCACTTCCATGGTCATCCTCTTCATAGGCCAGTCACCTTAAAGTATTGCCAATTTTAAAGGTCCGTAAGCTTCCCAGGTCCACCTCTTAAAGGGCCAGTACACTTAAAATGCTGTTGTTTCAAGGGTTTGTACACAACCCTGGTCAACCTCTTAAAGGACATAATTCCCTAAATTTGTCACCTCTTCAAGGGTTTGTCCACTTCTAGGGTCTGCCTCTTAAAGGGCCAGTCCACAAAACATGTCACATGTTCAAGTGGCTTTCCACTTCATAAGCCACATTGACATTTCCAAAGGTCTGTCCATTCCCAGGGTTGTCTCTTAGAAGGCCACCCACACACAATAATGCATCTTTAAGGACTGTCCACTTCCATGGTCATCCTCTTCATAGGCCAGTCACCTTAAAGTATTGCCAATTTTAAAGGTCCGTAAGCTTCCCAGGTCCACCTCTTAAAGGGCCAGTACACTTAAAATGCTGTTGTTTTGAGGGTTTGTACACAACCCTGGTCAACCTCTTAAAGGACATAATTCCCTAAATTTGTCACCTCTTCAAGGGTTTGTCCACTTCTAGGGTCTGCCTCTTAAAGGGCCAGTCCGCAAAACATGTCACATGTTCAAGTGGCTTTCCACTTCATAAGCCACATTGACATTTCCAAAGGTCTGTCCATTCCCAGGGTTGTCTCTTAGAAGGCCACACACACACAATAATGCATCTTTAAGGACTGTCCACTTCCATGGTCATCCTCTTCATAGGCCAGTCACCTTAAAGTATTGCCAATTTTAAAGGTCCGTAAGCTTCCCAGGTCCACCTCTTAAAGGGCCAGTACACTTAAAATACTGTTGTTTCAAGGGTTTGTACACAACCCTGGTCAACCTCTTAAAGGACATAATTCCCTAAATTTGTCACCTCTTCAAGGGTTTGTCCATATCTAGGGTCTGCCTCTTAAAGGGCCAGTCATCAAAACATGTCACATGTTCAAGTGGATTTCCACTTCATAAGCCACATTGACATTTCCAAAGGTCTGTCCATTCCCAGGGTTGTCTCTTAGAAGGCCACCCACACACAATAATGCATCTTTAAGGACTGCCCACTTCCATGGTCATCCTCTTCATAGGCCAGTCACCTTAAAGTATTGCCAATTTTAAAGGTCCGTAAGCTTCCCAGGTCCACCTCTTAAAGGGCCAGTACACTTAAAATGCTGTTGTTTCGAGGGTTTGTACACAACCCTGGTCAACCTCTTAAAGGACATAATTCCCTAAATTTGTCACCTCTTCAAGGGTTTGTCCACTTCTAGGGTCTGCCTCTTAAAGGGCCAGTCCGCAAAACATGTCACATGTTCAAGTGGCTTTCCACTTCATAAGCCACATTGACATTTCCAAAGGTCTGTCCATTCCCAGGGTTGTCTCTTAGAAGGCCACCCACACACAATAATGCATCTTTAAGGACTGTCCACTTCCATGGTCATCCTCTTCATAGGCCAGTCACCTTAAAGTATTGCCAATTTTAAAGGTCCGTAAGCTTCCCAGGTCCACCTCTTAAAGGGCCAGTACACTTAAAATGCTGTTGTTTTGAGGGTTTGTACACAACCCTGGTCAACCTCTTAAAGGACATAATTCCCTAAATTTGTCACCTCTTCAAGGGTTTGTCCACTTCTAGGGTCTGCCTCTTAAAGGGCCAGTCCGCAAAACATGTCACATGTTCAAGTGGCTTTCCACTTCATAAGCCACATTGACATTTCCAAAGGTCTGTCCATTCCCAGGGTTGTCTCTTAGAAGGCCACCCACACACAATAATGCATCTTTAAGGACTGTCCACTTCCATGGTCATCCTCTTCATAGGCCAGTCACCTTAAAGTATTGCCAATTTTAAAGGTCCGTAAGCTTCCCAGGTCCACCTCTTAAAGGGCCAGTACACTTAAAATGCTGTTGTTTCGAGGGTTTGTACACAACCCTGGTCAACCTCTTAAAGGACATAATTCCCTAAATTTGTCACCTCTTCAAGGGTTTGTCCACTTCTAGGGTCTGCCTCTTAAAGGGCCAGTCCGCAAAACATGTCACATGTTCAAGTGGCTTTCCACTTCATAAGCCACATTGACATTTCCAAAGGTCTGTCCATTCCCAGGGTTGTCTCTTAGAAGGCCACCCACACACAATAATGCATCTTTAAGGACTGTCCACTTCCATGGTCATCCTCTTCATAGGCCAGTCACCTTAAAGTATTGCCAATTTTAAAGGTCCGTAAGCTTCCCAGGTCCACCTCTTAAAGGGCCAGTACACTTAAAATGCTGTTGTTTCGAGGGTTTGTACACAACCCTGGTCAACCTCTTAAAGGACATAATTCCCTAAATTTGTCACCTCTTCAAGGGTTTGTCCACTTCTAGGGTCTGCCTCTTAAAGGGCCAGTCCGCAAAACATGTCACATGTTCAAGTGGCTTTCCACTTCATAAGCCACATTGACATTTCCAAAGGTCTGTCCATTCCCAGGGTTGTCTCTTAGAAGGCCACCCACACACAATAATGCATCTTTAAGGACTGTCCACTTCCATGGTCATCCTCTTCATAGGCCAGTCACCTTAAAGTATTGCCAATTTTAAAGGTCCGTTAGCTTCCCAGGTCCACCTCTTAAAGGGCCAGTACACTTAAAATGCTGTTGTTTCAAGGGTTTGTACACAACCCTGGTCAACCTCTTAAAGGACATAATTCCCTAAATTTGTCACCTCTTCAAGGGTTTGTCCACTTCTAGGGTCTGCCTCTTAAAGGGCCAGTCCGCAAAACATGTCACATGTTCAAGTGGCTTTCCACTTCATAAGCCACATTGACATTTCCAAAGGTCTGTCCATTCCCAGGGTTGTCTCTTAGAAGGCCACCCACACACAATAATGCATCTTTAAGGACTGTCCACTTCCATGCTCATCCTCTTCATAGGCCAGTCACCTTAAAGTATTGCCAATTTTAAAGGTCCGTAAGCTTCCCAGGTCCACCTCTTAAAGGGCCAGTACACTTAAAATGCTGTTGTTTTGAGGGTTTGTACACAACCCTGGTCAACCTCTTAAAGGACATAATTCCCTAAATTTGTCACCTCTTCAAGGGTTTGTCCACTTCTAGGGTCTACCTCTTAAAGGGCCAGTCCGCAAAACATGTCACATGTTCAAGTGGCTTTCCACTTCATAAGCCACATTGACATTTCCAAAGGTCTGTCCATTCCCAGGGTTGTCTCTTAGAAGGCCACCCACACACAATAATGCATCTTTAAGGACTGTCCACTTCCATGGTCATCCTCTTCATAGGCCAGTCACCTTAAAGTATTGCCAATTTTAAAGGTCCGTTAGCTTCCCAGGTCCACCTCTTAAAGGGCCAGTACACTTAAAATGCTGTTGTTTCAAGGGTTTGTACACAACCCTGGTCAACCTCTTAAAGGACATAATTCCCTAAATTTGTCACCTCTTCAAGGGTTTGTCCACTTCTAGGGTCTGCCTCTTAAAGGGCCAGTCCGCAAAACATGTCACATGTTCAAGTGGCTTTCCACTTCATAAGCCACATTGACATTTCCAAAGGTCTGTCCATTCCCAGGGTTGTCTCTTAGAAGGCCACCCACACACAATAATGCATCTTTAAGGACTGTCCACTTCCATGGTCATCCTCTTCATAGGCCAGTCACCTTAAAGTATTGCCAATTTTAATGGTCCGTAAGCTTCCCAGGTCCACCTCTTAAAGGGCCAGTACACTTAAAATGCTGTTGTTTCGAGGGTTTGTACACAACCCTGGTCAACCTCTTAAAGGACATAATTCCCTAAATTTGTCACCTCTTCAAGGGTTTGTCCACTTCTAGGGTCTGCCTCTTAAAGGGCCAGTCCGCAAAACATGTCACATGTTCAAGTGGCTTTCCACTTCATAAGCCACATTGACATTTCCAAAGGTCTGTCCATTCCCAGGGTTGTCTCGTAGAAGGCCACCCACACACAATAATGCATCTTTAAGGACTGTCCACTTCCATGGTCATCCTCTTCATAGGCCAGTCACCTTAAAGTATTGCCAATTTTAAAGGTCCGTAAGCTTCCCAGGTCCACCTCTTAAAGGGCCAGTACACTTAAAATGCTGTTGTTTCGAGGGTTTGTACACAACCCTGGTCAACCTCTTAAAGGACATAATTCCCTAAATTTGTCACCTCTTCAAGGGTTTGTCCACTTCTAGGGTCTGCCTCTTAAAGGGCCAGTCCGCAAAACATGTCACATGTTCAAGTGGCTTTCCACTTCATAAGCCACATTGACATTTCCAAAGGTCTGTCCATTCCCAGGGTTGTCTCTTAGAAGGCCACCCACACACAATAATGCATCTTAAGGACTGTCCACTTCCATGGTCATCCTCTTCATAGGCCAGTCACCTTAAAGTATTGCCAATTTTAAAGGTCCGTAAGCTTCCCAGGTCCACCTCTTAAAGGGCCAGTACACTTAAAATGCTGTTGTTTCAAGGGTTTGTACACAACCCTGGTCAACCTCTTAAAGGACATAATTCCCTAAATTTGTCACCTCTTCAAGGGTTTGTCCACTTCTAGGGTCTGCCTCTTAAAGGGCCAGTCCACAAAACATGTCACATGTTCAAGTGGCTTTCCACTTCATAAGCCACATTGACATTTCCAAAGGTCTGTCCATTCCCAGGGTTGTCTCTTAGAAGGCCACCCACACACAATAATGCATCTTTAAGGACTGTCCACTTCCATGGTCATCCTCTTCATAGGCCAGTCACCTTAAAGTATTGCCAATTTTAAAGGTCCGTAAGCTTCCCAGGTCCACCTCTTAAAGGGCCAGTACACTTAAAATGCTGTTGTTTTGAGGGTTTGTACACAACCCTGGTCAACCTCTTAAAGGACATAATTCCCTAAATTTGTCACCTCTTCAAGGGTTTGTCCACTTCTAGGGTCTGCCTCTTAAAGGGCCAGTCCGCAAAACATGTCACATGTTCAAGTGGCTTTCCACTTCATAAGCCACATTGACATTTCCAAAGGTCTGTCCATTCCCAGGGTTGTCTCTTAGAAGGCCACACACACACAATAATGCATCTTTAAGGACTGTCCACTTCCATGGTCATCCTCTTCATAGGCCAGTCACCTTAAAGTATTGCCAATTTTAAAGGTCCGTAAGCTTCCCAGGTCCACCTCTTAAAGGGCCAGTACACTTAAAATACTGTTGTTTCAAGGGTTTGTACACAACCCTGGTCAACCTCTTAAAGGACATAATTCCCTAAATTTGTCACCTCTTCAAGGGTTTGTCCATATCTAGGGTCTGCCTCTTAAAGGGCCAGTCATCAAAACATGTCACATGTTCAAGTGGATTTCCACTTCATAAGCCACATTGACATTTCCAAAGGTCTGTCCATTCCCAGGGTTGTCTCTTAGAAGGCCACCCACACACAATAATGCATCTTTAAGGACTGCCCACTTCCATGGTCATCCTCTTCATAGGCCAGTCACCTTAAAGTATTGCCAATTTTAAAGGTCCGTAAGCTTCCCAGGTCCACCTCTTAAAGGGCCAGTACACTTAAAATGCTGTTGTTTCGAGGGTTTGTACACAACCCTGGTCAACCTCTTAAAGGACATAATTCCCTAAATTTGTCACCTCTTCAAGGGTTTGTCCACTTCTAGGGTCTGCCTCTTAAAGGGCCAGTCCGCAAAACATGTCACATGTTCAAGTGGCTTTCCACTTCATAAGCCACATTGACATTTCCAAAGGTCTGTCCATTCCCAGGGTTGTCTCTTAGAAGGCCACCCACACACAATAATGCATCTTTAAGGACTGTCCACTTCCATGGTCATCCTCTTCATAGGCCAGTCACCTTAAAGTATTGCCAATTTTAAAGGTCCGTAAGCTTCCCAGGTCCACCTCTTAAAGGGCCAGTACACTTAAAATGCTGTTGTTTTGAGGGTTTGTACACAACCCTGGTCAACCTCTTAAAGGACATAATTCCCTAAATTTGTCACCTCTTCAAGGGTTTGTCCACTTCTAGGGTCTGCCTCTTAAAGGGCCAGTCCGCAAAACATGTCACATGTTCAAGTGGCTTTCCACTTCATAAGCCACATTGACATTTCCAAAGGTCTGTCCATTCCCAGGGTTGTCTCTTAGAAGGCCACCCACACACAATAATGCATCTTTAAGGACTGTCCACTTCCATGGTCATCCTCTTCATAGGCCAGTCACCTTAAAGTATTGCCAATTTTAAAGGTCCGTAAGCTTCCCAGGTCCACCTCTTAAAGGGCCAGTACACTTAAAATGCTGTTGTTTCGAGGGTTTGTACACAACCCTGGTCAACCTCTTAAAGGACATAATTCCCTAAATTTGTCACCTCTTCAAGGGTTTGTCCACTTCTAGGGTCTGCCTCTTAAAGGGCCAGTCCGCAAAACATGTCACATGTTCAAGTGGCTTTCCACTTCATAAGCCACATTGACATTTCCAAAGGTCTGTCCATTCCCAGGGTTGTCTCTTAGAAGGCCACCCACACACAATAATGCATCTTTAAGGACTGTCCACTTCCATGGTCATCCTCTTCATAGGCCAGTCACCTTAAAGTATTGCCAATTTTAAAGGTCCGTAAGCTTCCCAGGTCCACCTCTTAAAGGGCCAGTACACTTAAAATGCTGTTGTTTCGAGGGTTTGTACACAACCCTGGTCAACCTCTTAAAGGACATAATTCCCTAAATTTGTCACCTCTTCAAGGGTTTGTCCACTTCTAGGGTCTGCCTCTTAAAGGGCCAGTCCGCAAAACATGTCACATGTTCAAGTGGCTTTCCACTTCATAAGCCACATTGACATTTCCAAAGGTCTGTCCATTCCCAGGGTTGTCTCTTAGAAGGCCACCCACACACAATAATGCATCTTTAAGGACTGTCCACTTCCATGGTCATCCTCTTCATAGGCCAGTCACCTTAAAGTATTGCCAATTTTAAAGGTCCGTTAGCTTCCCAGGTCCACCTCTTAAAGGGCCAGTACACTTAAAATGCTGTTGTTTCAAGGGTTTGTACACAACCCTGGTCAACCTCTTAAAGGACATAATTCCCTAAATTTGTCACCTCTTCAAGGGTTTGTCCACTTCTAGGGTCTGCCTCTTAAAGGGCCAGTCCGCAAAACATGTCACATGTTCAAGTGGCTTTCCACTTCATAAGCCACATTGACATTTCCAAAGGTCTGTCCATTCCCAGGGTTGTCTCTTAGAAGGCCACCCACACACAATAATGCATCTTTAAGGACTGTCCACTTCCATGGTCATCCTCTTCATA
Source organism: Eleutherodactylus coqui (assembly GCF_035609145.1). Classification (NCBI taxonomy): domain Eukaryota; kingdom Metazoa; phylum Chordata; class Amphibia; order Anura; family Eleutherodactylidae; genus Eleutherodactylus; species Eleutherodactylus coqui. The sequence goes on from NW_027102381.1 coordinate 677,115, forward strand.
GGCCAGTCACCTTAAAGTATTGCCAATTTTAAAGGTCCGTAAGCTTCCCAGGTCCACCTCTTAAAGGGCCAGTACACTTAAAATGCTGTTGTTTTGAGGGTTTGTACACAACCCTGGTCAACCTCTTAAAGGACATAATTCCCTAAATTTGTCACCTCTTCAAGGGTTTGTCCACTTCTAGGGTCTACCTCTTAAAGGGCCAGTCCGCAAAACATGTCACATGTTCAAGTGGCTTTCCACTTCATAAGCCACATTGACATTTCCAAAGGTCTGTCCATTCCCAGGGTTGTCTCTTAGAAGGCCACCCACACACAATAATGCATCTTTAAGGACTGTCCACTTCCATGGTCATCCTCTTCATAGGCCAGTCACCTTAAAGTATTGCCAATTTTAAAGGTCCGTAAGCTTCCCAGGTCCACCTCTTAAAGGGCCAGTACACTTAAAATGCTGTTGTTTCGAGGGTTTGTACACAACCCTGGTCAACCTCTTAAAGGACATAATTCCCTAAATTTGTCACCTCTTCAAGGGTTTGTCCACTTCTAGGGTCTGCCTCTTAAAGGGCCAGTCCGCAAAACATGTCACATGTTCAAGTGGCTTTCCACTTCATAAGCCACATTGACATTTCCAAAGGTCTGTCCATTCCCAGGGTTGTCTCTTAGAAGGCCACCCACACACAATAATGCATCTTTAAGGACTGTCCACTTCCATGGTCATCCTCTTCATAGGCCAGTCACCTTAAAGTATTGCCAATTTTAAAGGTCTGTAAGCTTCCCAGGTCCACCTCTTAAAGGGCCAGTACACTTAAAATGCTGTTGTTTTGAGGGTTTGTACACAACCCTGGTCAACCTCTTAAAGGACATAATTCCCTAAATTTGTCACCTCTTCAAGGGTTTGTCCACTTCTAGGGTCTACCTCTTAAAGGGCCAGTCCGCAAAACATGTCACATGTTCAAGTGGCTTTCCACTTCATAAGCCACATTGACATTTCCAAAGGTCTGTCCATTCCCAGGGTTGTCTCTTAGAAGGCCACCCACACACAATAATGCATCTTTAAGGACTGTCCACTTCCATGGTCATCCTCTTCATAGGCCAGTCACCTTAAAGTATTGCCAATTTTAAAGGTCCGTAAGCTTCCCAGGTCCACCTCTTAAAGGGCCAGTACACTTAAAATGCTGTTGTTTCGAGGGTTTGTACACAACCCTGGTCAACCTCTTAAAGGACATAATTCCCTAAATTTGTCACCTCTTCAAGGGTTTGTCCACTTCTAGGGTCTGCCTCTTAAAGGGCCAGTCCGCAAAACATGTCACATGTTCAAGTGGCTTTCCACTTCATAAGCCACATTGACATTTCCAAAGGTCTGTCCATTCCCAGGGTTGTCTCTTAGAAGGCCACCCACACACAATAATGCATCTTTAAGGACTGTCCACTTCCATGGTCATCCTCTTCATAGGCCAGTCACCTTAAAGTATTGCCAATTTTAAAGGTCTGTAAGCTTCCCAGGTCCACCTCTTAAAGGGCCAGTACACTTAAAATGCTGTTGTTTCGAGGGTTTGTACACAACCCTGGTCAACCTCTTAAAGGACATAATTCCCTAAATTTGTCACCTCTTCAAGGGTTTGTCCACTTCTAGGGTCTGCCTCTTAAAGGGCCAGTCCGCAAAACATGTCACATGTTCAAGTGGCTTTCCACTTCATAAGCCACATTGACATTTCCAAAGGTCTGTCCATTCCCAGGGTTGTCTCTTAGAAGGCCACCCACACACAATAATGCATCTTTAAGGACTGTCCACTTCCATGGTCATCCTCTTCATAGGCCAGTCACCTTAAAGTATTGCCAATTTTAAAGGTCCGTAAGCTTCCCAGGTCCACCTCTTAAAGGGCCAGTACACTTAAAATGCTGTTGTTTTGAGGGTTTGTACACAACCCTGGTCAACCTCTTAAAGGACATAATTCCCTAAATTTGTCACCTCTTCAAGGGTTTGTCCACTTCTAGGGTCTGCCTCTTAAAGGGCCAGTCCGCAAAACATGTCACATGTTCAAGTGGCTTTCCACTTCATAAGCCACATTGACATTTCCAAAGGTCTGTCCATTCCCAGGGTTGTCTCTTAGAAGGCCACCCACACACAATAATGCATCTTTAAGGACTGTCCACTTCCATGGTCATCCTCTTCATAGGCCAGTCACCTTAAAGTATTGCCAATTTTAAAGGTCTGTAAGCTTCCCAGGTCCACCTCTTAAAGGGCCAGTACACTTAAAATACTGTTGTTTCAAGGGTTTGTACACAACCCTGGTCGACCTCTTAAAGGACATAATTCCCTAAATTTGTCACCTCTTCAAGGGTTTGTCCATATCTAGGGTCTGCCTCTTAAAGGGCCAGTCATCAAAACATGTCACATGTTCAAGTGGATTTCCACTTCATAAGCCACATTGACATTTCCAAAGGTCTGTCCATTCCCAGGGTTGTCTCTTAGAAGGCCACCCACACACAATAATGCATCTTTAAGGACTGTCCACTTCCATGGTCATCCTCTTCATAGGCCAGTCACCTTAAAGTATTGCCAATTTTAAAGGTCCGTAAGCTTCCCAGGTCCACCTCTTAAAGGGCCAGTACACTTAAAATACTGTTGTTTCGAGGGTTTGTACACAACCCTGGTCAACCTCTTAAAGGACATAATTCCCTAAATTTGTCACCTCTTCAAGGGTTTGTCCACTTCTAGGGTCTGCCTCTTAAAGGGCCAGTCCGCAAAACATGTCACATGTTCAAGTGGCTTTCCACTTCATAAGCCACATTGACATTTCCAAAGGTCTGTCCATTCCCAGGGTTGTCTCTTAGAAGGCCACCCACACACAATAATGCATCTTTAAGGACTGTCCACTTCCATGGTCATCCTCTTCATAGGCCAGTCACCTTAAAGTATTGCCAATTTTAAAGGTCCGTTAGCTTCCCAGGTCCACCTCTTAAAGGGCCAGTACACTTAAAATGCTGTTGTTTCAAGGGTTTGTACACAACCCTGGTCAACCTCTTAAAGGACATAATTCCCTAAATTTGTCACCTCTTCAAGGGTTTGTCCACTTCTAGGGTCTGCCTCTTAAAGGGCCAGTCCGCAAAACATGTCACATGTTCAAGTGGCTTTCCACTTCATAAGCCACATTGACATTTCCAAAGGTCTGTCCATTCCCAGGGTTGTCTCTTAGAAGGCCACCCACACACAATAATGCATCTTTAAGGACTGTCCACTTCCATGGTCATCCTCTTCATAGGCCAGTCACCTTAAAGTATTGCCAATTTTAAAGGTCCGTAAGCTTCCCAGGTCCACCTCTTAAAGGGCCAGTACACTTAAAATGCTGTTGTTTTGAGGGTTTGTACACAACCCTGGTCAACCTCTTAAAGGACATAATTCCCTAAATTTGTCACCTCTTCAAGGGTTTGTCCACTTCTAGGGTCTACCTCTTAAAGGGCCAGTCCGCAAAACATGTCACATGTTCAAGTGGCTTTCCACTTCATAAGCCACATTGACATTTCCAAAGGTCTGTCCATTCCCAGGGTTGTCTCTTAGAAGGCCACCCACACACAATAATGCATCTTTAAGGACTGTCCACTTCCATGGTCATCCTCTTCATAGGCCAGTCACCTTAAAGTATTGCCAATTTTAAAGGTCCGTAAGCTTCCCAGGTCCACCTCTTAAAGGGCCAGTACACTTAAAATGCTGTTGTTTCGAGGGTTTGTACACAACCCTGGTCAACCTCTTAAAGGACATAATTCCCTAAATTTGTCACCTCTTCAAGGGTTTGTCCACTTCTAGGGTCTGCCTCTTAAAGGGCCAGTCCGCAAAACATGTCACATGTTCAAGTGGCTTTCCACTTCATAAGCCACATTGACATTTCCAAAGGTCTGTCCATTCCCAGGGTTGTCTCTTAGAAGGCCACCCACACACAATAATGCATCTTTAAGGACTGTCCACTTCCATGGTCATCCTCTTCATAGGCCAGTCACCTTAAAGTATTGCCAATTTTAAAGGTCTGTAAGCTTCCCAGGTCCACCTCTTAAAGGGCCAGTACACTTAAAATACTGTTGTTTCAAGGGTTTGTACACAACCCTGGTCGAACTCTTAAAGGACATAATTCCCTAAATTTGTCACCTCTTCAAGGGTTTGTCCATATCTAGGGTCTGCCTCTTAAAGGGCCAGTCATCAAAACATGTCACATGTTCAAGTGGATTTCCACTTCATAAGCCACATTGACATTTCCAAAGGTCTGTCCATTCCCAGGGTTGTCTCTTAGAAGGCCACCCACACACAATAATGCATCTTTAAGGACTGTCCACTTCCATGGTCATCCTCTTCATAGGCCAGTCACCTTAAAGTATTGCCAATTTTAAAGGTCCGTAAGCTTCCCAGGTCCACCTCTTAAAGGGCCAGTACACTTAAAATGCTGTTGTTTTGAGGGTTTGTACACAACCCTGGTCAACCTCTTAAAGGACATAATTCCCTAAATTTGTCACCTCTTCAAGGGTTTGTCCACTTCTAGGGTCTGCCTCTTAAAGGGCCAGTCCGCAAAACATGTCACATGTTCAAGTGGCTTTCCACTTCATAAGCCACATTGACATTTCCAAAGGTCTGTCCATTCCCAGGGTTGTCTCTTAGAAGGCCACCCACACACAATAATGCATCTTTAAGGACTGTCCACTTCCATGGTCATCCACTTCATAGGCCAGTCACCTTAAAGTATTGCCAATTTTAAAGGTCTGTAAGCTTCCCAGGTCCACCTCTTAAAGGGCCAGTACACTTAAAATACTGTTGTTTCAAGGGTTTGTACACAACCCTGGTCGACCTCTTAAAGGACATAATTCCCTAAATTTGTCACCTCTTCAAGGGTTTGTCCATATCTAGGGTCTGCCTCTTAAAGGGCCAGTCATCAAAACATGTCACATGTTCAAGTGGATTTCCACTTCATAAGCCACATTGACATTTCCAAAGGTCTGTCCATTCCCAGGGTTGTCTCTTAGAAGGCCACCCACACACAATAATGCATCTTTAAGGACTGTCCACTTCCATGGTCATCCTCTTCATAGGCCAGTCACCTTAAAGTATTGCCAATTTTAAAGGTCTGTAAGCTTCCCAGGTCCACCTCTTAAAGGGCCAGTACACTTAAAATACTGTTGTTTCAAGGGTTTGTACACAACCCTGGTCGAACTCTTAAAGGACATAATTCCCTAAATTTGTCACCTCTTCAAGGGTTTGTCCATATCTAGGGTCTGCCTCTTAAAGGGCCAGTCATCAAAACATGTCACATGTTCAAGTGGATTTCCACTTCATAAGCCACATTGACATTTCCAAAGGTCTGTCCATTCCCAGGGTTGTCTCTTAGAAGGCCACCCACACACAATAATGCATCTTTAAGGACTGTCCACTTCCATGGTCATCCTCTTCATAGGCCAGTCACCTTAAAGTATTGCCAATTTTAAAGGTCCGTAAGCTTCCCAGGTCCACCTCTTAAAGGGCCAGTACACTTAAAATGCTGTTGTTTTGAGGGTTTGTACACAACCCTGGTCAACCTCTTAAAGGACATAATTCCCTAAATTTGTCACCTCTTCAAGGGTTTGTCCACTTCTAGGGTCTGCCTCTTAAAGGGCCAGTCCGCAAAACATGTCACATGTTCAAGTGGCTTTCCACTTCATAAGCCACATTGACATTTCCAAAGGTCTGTCCATTCCCAGGGTTGTCTCTTAGAAGGCCACCCACACACAATAATGCATCTTTAAGGACTGTCCACTTCCATGGTCATCCTCTTCATAGGCCAGTCACCTTAAAGTATTGCCAATTTTAAAGGTCTGTAAGCTTCCCAGGTCCACCTCTTAAAGGGCCAGTACACTTAAAATACTGTTGTTTCAAGGGTTTGTACACAACCCTGGTCGACCTCTTAAAGGACATAATTCCCTAAATTTGTCACCTCTTCAAGGGTTTGTCCATATCTAGGGTCTGCCTCTTAAAGGGCCAGTCATCAAAACATGTCACATGTTCAAGTGGATTTCCACTTCATAAGCCACATTGACATTTCCAAAGGTCTGTCCATTCCCAGGGTTGTCTCTTAGAAGGCCACCCACACACAATAATGCATCTTTAAGGACTGTCCACTTCCATGGTCATCCTCTTCATAGGCCAGTCACCTTAAAGTATTGCCAATTTTAAAGGTCCGTAAGCTTCCCAGGTCCACCTCTTAAAGGGCCAGTACACTTAAAATGCTGTTGTTTCGAGGGTTTGTACACAACCCTGGTCAACCTCTTAAAGGACATAATTCCCTAAATTTGTCACCTCTTCAAGGGTTTGTCCACTTCTAGGGTCTGCCTCTTAAAGGGCCAGTCCGCAAAACATGTCACATGTTCAAGTGGCTTTCCACTTCATAAGCCACATTGACATTTCCAAAGGTCTGTCCATTCCCAGGGTTGTCTCTTAGAAGGCCACCCACACACAATAATGCATCTTTAAGGACTGTCCACTTCCATGGTCATCCTCTTCATAGGCCAGTCACCTTAAAGTATTGCCAATTTTAAAGGTCCGTTAGCTTCCCAGGTCCACCTCTTAAAGGGCCAGTACACTTAAAATGCTGTTGTTTCAAGGGTTTGTACACAACCCTGGTCAACCTCTTAAAGGACATAATTCCCTAAATTTGTCACCTCTTCAAGGGTTTGTCCACTTCTAGGGTCTGCCTCTTAAAGGGCCAGTCCGCAAAACATGTCACATGTTCAAGTGGCTTTCCACTTCATAAGCCACATTGACATTTCCAAAGGTCTGTCCATTCCCAGGGTTGTCTCTTAGAAGGCCACCCACACACAATAATGCATCTTTAAGGACTGTCCACTTCCATGGTCATCCTCTTCATAGGCCAGTCACCTTAAAGTATTGCCAATTTTAAAGGTCCGTAAGCTTCCCAGGTCCACCTCTTAAAGGGCCAGTACACTTAAAATGCTGTTGTTTTGAGGGTTTGTACACAACCCTGGTCAACCTCTTAAAGGACATAATTCCCTAAATTTGTCACCTCTTCAAGGGTTTGTCCACTTCTAGGGTCTACCTCTTAAAGGGCCAGTCCGCAAAACATGTCACATGTTCAAGTGGCTTTCCACTTCATAAGCCACATTGACATTTCCAAAGGTCTGTCCATTCCCAGGGTTGTCTCTTAGAAGGCCACCCACACACAATAATGCATCTTTAAGGACTGTCCACTTCCATGGTCATCCTCTTCATAGGCCAGTCACCTTAAAGTATTGCCAATTTTAAAGGTCCGTAAGCTTCCCAGGTCAACCTCTTAAAGGGCCAGTACACTTAAAATGCTGTTGTTTCGAGGGTTTGTACACAACCCTGGTCAACCTCTTAAAGGACATAATTCCCTAAATTTGTCACCTCTTCAAGGGTTTGTCCACTTCTAGGGTCTGCCTCTTAAAGGGCCAGTCCGCAAAACATGTCACATGTTCAAGTGGCTTTCCACTTCATAAGCCACATTGACATTTCCAAAGGTCTGTCCATTCCCAGGGTTGTCTCTTAGAAGGCCACCCACACACAATAATGCATCTTTAAGGACTGTCCACTTCCATGGTCATCCTCTTCATAGGCCAGTCACCTTAAAGTATTGCCAATTTTAAAGGTCTGTAAGCTTCCCAGGTCCACCTCTTAAAGGGCCAGTACACTTAAAATACTGTTGTTTCAAGGGTTTGTACACAACCCTGGTCGACCTCTTAAAGGACATAATTCCCTAAATTTGTCACCTCTTCAAGGGTTTGTCCATATCTAGGGTCTGCCTCTTAAAGGGCCAGTCATCAAAACATGTCACATGTTCAAGTGGATTTCCACTTCATAAGCCACATTGACATTTCCAAAGGTCTGTCCATTCCCAGGGTTGTCTCTTAGAAGGCCACCCACACACAATAATGCATCTTTAAGGACTGTCCACTTCCATGGTCATCCTCTTCATAGGCCAGTCACCTTAAAGTATTGCCAATTTTAAAGGTCCGTAAGCTTCCCAGGTCCACCTCTTAAAGGGCCAGTACACTTAAAATGCTGTTGTTTTGAGGGTTTGTACACAACCCTGGTCAACCTCTTAAAGGACATAATTCCCGAAATTTGTCACCTCTTCAAGGGTTTGTCCACTTCTAGGGTCTGCCTCTTAAAGGGCCAGTCCGCAAAACATGTCACATGTTCAAGTGGCTTTCCACTTCATAAGCCACATTGACATTTCCAAAGGTCTGTCCATTCCCAGGGTTGTCTCTTAGAAGGCCACCCACACACAATAATGCATCTTTAAGGACTGTCCACTTCCATGGTCATCCTCTTCATAGGCCAGTCACCTTAAAGTATTGCCAATTTTAAAGGTCTGTAAGCTTCCCAGGTCCACCTCTTAAAGGGCCAGTACACTTAAAATACTGTTGTTTCAAGGGTTTGTACACAACCCTGGTCAACCTCTTAAAGGACATAATTCCCTAAATTTGTCACCTCTTCAAGGGTTTGTCCATATCTAGGGTCTGCCTCTTAAAGGGCCAGTCATCAAAACATGTCACATGTTCAAGTGGATTTCCACTTCATAAGCCACATTGACATTTCCAAAGGTCTGTCCATTCCCAGGGTTGTCTCTTAGAAGGCCACCCACACACAATAATGCATCTTTAAGGACTGTCCACTTCCATGGTCATCCTCTTCATAGGCCAGTCACCTTAAAGTATTGCCAATTTTTAAGGTCCGTAAGCTTCCCAGGTCCACCTCTTAAAGGGCCAGTACACTTAAAATACTGTTGTTTCGAGGGTTTGTACACAACCCTGGTCAACCTCTTAAAGGACGTAATTCCCTAAATTTGTCACCTCTTCAAGGGTTTGTCCACTTCTAGGGTCTGCCTCTTAAAGGGCCAGTCATCAAAACATGTCACATGTTCAAGTGGCTTTCCACTTCATAAGCCACATTGACATTTCCAAAGGTCTGTCCATTCCCAGGGTTGTCTCTTAGAAGGCCACCCACACACAATAATGCATCTTTAAGGACTGTCCACTTCCATGGTCATCCTCTTCATAGGCCAGTCACCTTAAAGTATTGCCAATTTTAAAGGTCCGTAAGCTTCCCAGGTCCACCTCTTAAAGGGCCAGTACACTTAAAATGCTGTTGTTTTGAGGGTTTGTACACAACCCTGGTCAACCTCTTAAAGGACATAATTCCCTAAATTTGTCACCTCTTCAAGGGTTTGTCCACTTCTAGGGTCTGCCTCTTAAAGGGCCAGTCCGCAAAACATGTCACATGTTCAAGTGGCTTTCCACTTCATAAGCCACATTGACATTTCCAAAGGTCTGTCCATTCCCAGGGTTGTCTCTTAGAAGGCCACCCACACACAATAATGCATCTTTAAGGACTGTCCACTTCCATGGTCATCCTCTTCATAGGCCAGTCACCTTAAAGTATTGCCAATTTTAAAGGTCCGTAAGCTTCCCAGGTCCACCTCTTAAAGGGCCAGTACACTTAAAATGCTGTTGTTTCGAGGGTTTGTACACAACCCTGGTCAACCTCTTAAAGGACATAATTCCCTAAATTTGTCACCTCTTCAAGGGTTTGTCCACTTCTAGGGTCTGCCTCTTAAAGGGCCAGTCCGCAAAACATGTCACATGTTCAAGTGGCTTTCCACTTCATAAGCCACATTGACATTTCCAAAGGTCTGTCCATTCCCAGGGTTGTCTCTTAGAAGGCCACCCACACACAATAATGCATCTTTAAGGACTGTCCACTTCCATGGTCATCCTCTTCATAGGCCAGTCACCTTAAAGTATTGCCAATTTTAAAGGTCTGTAAGCTTCCCAGGTCCACCTCTTAAAGGGCCAGTACACTTAAAATGCTGTTGTTTCAAGGGTTTGTACACAACCCTGGTCAACCTCTTAAAGGACATAATTCCCTAAATTTGTCACCTCTTCAAGGGTTTGTCCACTTCTAGGGTCTGCCTCTTAAAGGGCCAGTCATCAAAACATGTCACATGTTCAAGTGGCTTTCCACTTCATAAGCCACATTGACATTTCCAAAGGTCTGTCCATTCCCAGGGTTGTCTCTTAGAAGGCCACCCACACACAATAATGCATCTTTAAGGACTGTCCACTTCCATGGTCATCCTCTTCATAGGCCAGTCACCTTAAAGTATTGCCAATTTTAAAGGTCCGTAAGCTTCCCAGGTCCACCTCTTAAAGGGCCAGTACACTTAAAATGCTGTTGTTTCAAGGGTTTGTACACAACCCTGGTCAACCTCTTAAAGGACATAATTCCCTAAATTTGTCACCTCTTCAAGGGTTTGTCCACATCTAGGGTCTGCCTCTTAAAGGGCCAGTCATCAAAACATGTCACATGTTCAAGTGGATTTCCACTTCATAAGCCACATTGACATTTCCAAAGGTCTGTCCATTCCCAGGGTTGTCTCTTAGAAGGCCACCCACACACAATAATGCATCTTTAAGGACTGTCCACTTCCATGGTCATCCTCTTCATAGGCCAGTCACCTTAAAGTATTGCCAATTTTAATGGTCCGTAAGCTTCCCAGGTCCACCTCTTAAAGGGCCAGTACACTTAAAATGCTGTTGTTTCGAGGGTTTGTACACAACCCTGGTCAACCTCTTAAAGGACATAATTCCCTAAATTTGTCACCTCTTCAAGGGTTTGTCCACTTCTAGGGTCTGCCTCTTAAAGGGCCAGTCCGCAAAACATGTCACATGTTCAAGTGGCTTTCCACTTCATAAGCCACATTGACATTTCCAAAGGTCTGTCCATTCCCAGGGTTGTCTCGTAGAAGGCCACCCACACACAATAATGCATCTTTAAGGACTGTCCACTTCCATGGTCATCCTCTTCATAGGCCAGTCACCTTAAAGTATTGCCAATTTTAAAGGTCCGTAAGCTTCCCAGGTCCACCTCTTAAAGGGCCAGTACACTTAAAATGCTGTTGTTTCGAGGGTTTGTACACAACCCTGGTCAACCTCTTAAAGGACATAATTCCCTAAATTTGTCACCTCTTCAAGGGTTTGTCCACTTCTAGGGTCTGCCTCTTAAAGGGCCAGTCCGCAAAACATGTCACATGTTCAAGTGGCTTTCCACTTCATAAGCCACATTGACATTTCCAAAGGTCTGTCCATTCCCAGGGTTGTCTCTTAGAAGGCCACCCACACACAATAATGCATCTTAAGGACTGTCCACTTCCATGGTCATCCTCTTCATAGGCCAGTCACCTTAAAGTATTGCCAATTTTAAAGGTCCGTAAGCTTCCCAGGTCCACCTCTTAAAGGGCCAGTACACTTAAAATGCTGTTGTTTCAAGGGTTTGTACACAACCCTGGTCAACCTCTTAAAGGACATAATTCCCTAAATTTGTCACCTCTTCAAGGGTTTGTCCACTTCTAGGGTCTGCCTCTTAAAGGGCCAGTCCGCAAAACATGTCACATGTTCAAGTGGCTTTCCACTTCATAAGCCACATTGACATTTCCAAAGGTCTGTCCATTCCCAGGGTTGTCTCTTAGAAGGCCACCCACACACAATAATGCATCTTTAAGGACTGTCCACTTCCATGGTCATCCTCTTCATAGGCCAGTCACCTTAAAGTATTGCCAATTTTAAAGGTCTGTAAGCTTCCCAGGTCCACCTCTTAAAGGGCCAGTACACTTAAAATGCTGTTGTTTCAAGGGTTTGTACACAACCCTGGTCAACCTCTTAAAGGACATAATTCCCTAAATTTGTCACCTCTTCAAGGGTTTGTCCACTTCTAGGGTCTGCCTCTTAAAGGGCCAGTCATCAAAACATGTCACATGTTCAAGTGGCTTTCCACTTCATAAGCCACATTGACATTTCCAAAGGTCTGTCCATTCCCAGGGTTGTCTCTTAGAAGGCCACCCACACACAATAATGCATCTTTAAGGACTGTCCACTTCCATGGTCATCCTCTTCATAGGCCAGTCACCTTAAAGTATTGCCAATTTTAATGGTCCATAAGCTTCCCAGGTCCACCTCTTAAAGGGCCAGTACACTTAAAATGCTGTTGTTTCGAGGGTTTGTACACAACCCTGGTCAACCTCTTAAAGGACATAATTCCCTAAATTTGTCACCTCTTCAAGGGTTTGTCCACTTCTAGGGTCTGCCTCTTAAAGGGCCAGTCCGCAAAACATGTCACATGTTCAAGTGGCTTTCCACTTCATAAGCCACATTGACATTTCCAAAGGTCTGTCCATTCCCAGGGTTGTCTCGTAGAAGGCCACCCACACACAATAATGCATCTTTAAGGACTGTCCACTTCCATGGTCATCCTCTTCATAGGCCAGTCACCTTAAAGTATTGCCAATTTTAAAGGTCCGTAAGCTTCCCAGGTCCACCTCTTAAAGGGCCAGTACACTTAAAATGCTGTTGTTTCGAGGGTTTGTACACAACCCTGGTCAACCTCTTAAAGGACATAATTCCCTAAATTTGTCACCTCTTCAAGGGTTTGTCCACTTCTAGGGTCTGCCTCTTAAAGGGCCAGTCCGCAAAACATGTCACATGTTCAAGTGGCTTTCCACTTCATAAGCCACATTGACATTTCCAAAGGTCTGTCCATTCCCAGGGTTGTCTCTTAGAAGGCCACCCACACACAATAATGCATCTTAAGGACTGTCCACTTCCATGGTCATCCTCTTCATAGGCCAGTCACCTTAAAGTATTGCCAATTTTAAAGGTCCGTAAGCTTCCCAGGTCCACCTCTTAAAGGGCCAGTACACTTAAAATGCTGTTGTTTCAAGGGTTTGTACACAACCCTGGTCAACCTCTTAAAGGACATAATTCCCTAAATTTGTCACCTCTTCAAGGGTTTGTCCACTTCTAGGGTCTGCCTCTTAAAGGGCCAGTCCGCAAAACATGTCACATGTTCAAGTGGCTTTCCACTTCATAAGCCACATTGACATTTCCAAAGGTCTGTCCATTCCCAGGGTTGTCTCTTAGAAGGCCACCCACACACAATAATGCATCTTTAAGGACTGTCCACTTCCATGGTCATCCTCTTCATAGGCCAGTCACCTTAAAGTATTGCCAATTTTAAAGGTCCGTTAGCTTCCCAGGTCCACCTCTTAAAGGGCCAGTACACTTAAAATGCTGTTGTTTTGAGGGTTTGTACACAACCCTGGTCAACCTCTTAAAGGACATAATTCCCTAAATTTGTCACCTCTTCAAGGGTTTGTCCACTTCTAGGGTCTGCCTCTTAAAGGGCCAGTCCGCAAAACATGTCACATGTTCAAGTGGCTTTCCACTTCATAAGCCACATTGACATTTCCAAAGGTCTGTCCATTCCCAGGGTTGTCTCTTAGAAGGCCACCCACACACAATAATGCATCTTTAAGGACTGTCCACTTCCATGGTCATCCTCTTCATAGGCCAGTCACCTTAAAGTATTGCCAATTTTAAAGGTCCGTAAGCTTCCCAGGTCCACCTCTTAAAGGGCCAGTACACTTAAAATGCTGTTGTTTTGAGGGTTTGTACACAACCCTGGTCAACCTCTTAAAGGACATAATTCCCTAAATTTGTCACCTCTTCAAGGGTTTGTCCACTTCTAGGGTCTGCCTCTTAAAGGGCCAGTCCGCAAAACATGTCACATGTTCAAGTGGCTTTCCACTTCATAAGCCACATTGACATTTCCAAAGGTCTGTCCATTCCCAGGGTTGTCTCTTAGAAGGCCACACACACAATAATGCATCTTTAAGGACTGTCCACTTCCATGGTCATCCTCTTCATAGGCCAGTCACCTTAAAGTATTGCCAATTTTAAAGGTCCGTAAGCTTCCCAGGTCCACCTCTTAAAGGGCCAGTACACTTAAAATGCTGTTGTTTCAAGGGTTTGTACACAACCCTGGTCAACCTCTTAAAGGACATAATTCCCTAAATTTGTCACCTCTTCAAGGGTTTGTCCATATCTAGGGTCTGCCTCTTAAAGGGCCAGTCATCAAAACATGTCACATGTTCAAGTGGATTTCCACTTCATAAGCCACATTGACATTTCCAAAGGTCTGTCCATTCCCAGGGTTGTCTCTTAGAAGGCCACCCACACACAATAATGCATCTTTAAGGACTGTCCACTTCCATGGTCATCCTCTTCATAGGCCAGTCACCTTAAAGTATTGCCAATTTTAAAGGTCCGTAAGCTTCCCAGGTCCACCTCTTAAAGGGCCAGTACACTTAAAATGCTGTTGTTTTGAGGGTTTGTACACAACCCTGGTCAACCTCTTAAAGGACATAATTCCCTAAATTTGTCACCTCTTCAAGGGTTTGTCCACTTCTAGGGTCTGCCTCTTAAAGGGCCAGTCCGCAAAACATGTCACATGTTCAAGTGGCTTTCCACTTCATAAGCCACATTGACATTTCCAAAGGTCTGTCCATTCCCAGGGTTGTCTCTTAGAAGGCCACCCACACACAATAATGCATCTTTAAGGACTGTCCACTTCCATGGTCATCCTCTTCATAGGCCAGTCACCTTAAAGTATTGCCAATTTTAAAGGTCCATAAGCTTCCCAGGTCCACCTCTTAAAGGGCCAGTACACTTAAAATGCTGTTGTTTTGAGGGTTTGTACACAACCCTGGTCAACCTCTTAAAGGACATAATTCCCTAAATTTGTCACCTCTTCAAGGGTTTGTCCACTTCTAGGGTCTGCCTCTTAAAGGGCCAGTCCGCAAAACATGTCACATGTTCAAGTGGCTTTCCACTTCATAAGCCACATTGACATTTCCAAAGGTCTGTCCATTCCCAGGGTTGTCTCTTAGAAGGCCACCCACACACAATAATGCATCTTTAAGGACTGTCCACTTCCATGGTCATCCTCTTCATAGGCCAGTCACCTTAAAGTATTGCCAATTTTAAAGGTCCGTAAGCTTCCCAGGTCCACCTCTTAAAGGGCCAGTACACTTAAAATGCTGTTGTTTCGAGGGTTTGTACACAACCCTGGTCAACCTCTTAAAGGACATAATTCCCTAAATTTGTCACCTCTTCAAGGGTTTGTCCACTTCTAGGGTCTGCCTCTTAAAGGGCCAGTCCGCAAAACATGTCACATGTTCAAGTGGCTTTCCACTTCATAAGCCACATTGACATTTCCAAAGGTCTGTCCATTCCCAGGGTTGTCTCGTAGAAGGCCACCCACACACAATAATGCATCTTTAAGGACTGTCCACTTCCATGGTCATCCTCTTCATAGGCCAGTCACCTTAAAGTATTGCCAATTTTAAAGGTCCGTAAGCTTCCCAGGTCCACCTCTTAAAGGGCCAGTACACTTAAAATGCTGTTGTTTCGAGGGTTTGTACACAACCCTGGTCAACCTCTTAAAGGACATAATTCCCTAAATTTGTCACCTCTTCAAGGGTTTGTCCACTTCTAGGGTCTGCCTCTTAAAGGGCCAGTCCGCAAAACATGTCACATGTTCAAGTGGCTTTCCACTTCATAAGCCACATTGACATTTCCAAAGGTCTGTCCATTCCCAGGGTTGTCTCTTAGAAGGCCACCCACACACAATAATGCATCTTAAGGACTGTCCACTTCCATGGTCATCCTCTTCATAGGCCAGTCACCTTAAAGTATTGCCAATTTTAAAGGTCCGTAAGCTTCCCAGGTCCACCTCTTAAAGGGCCAGTACACTTAAAATGCTGTTGTTTCGAGGGTTTGTACACAACCCTGGTCAACCTCTTAAAGGACATAATTCCCTAAATTTGTCACCTCTTCAAGGGTTTGTCCACTTCTAGGGTCTGCCTCTTAAAGGGCCAGTCCGCAAAACATGTCACATGTTCAAGTGGCTTTCCACTTCATAAGCCACATTGACATTTCCAAAGGTCTGTCCATTCCCAGGGTTGTCTCTTAGAAGGCCACCCACACACAATAATGCATCTTTAAGGACTGTCCACTTCCATGGTCATCCTCTTCATAGGCCAGTCACCTTAAAGTATTGCCAATTTTAAAGGTCCGTAAGCTTCCCAGGTCCACCTCTTAAAG